>NC_134356.1:634013239-634378239 GCF_048569485.1 Anomaloglossus baeobatrachus | reverse complement strand
GTGAATTTTTTTAAACCCTTTACATAAAAGCAAACCTATACATGTTTGCTATCTATGAACTTGCACCGATCTCAGGCATCACACTGTCTCATTAGTTTTACCATATAGCGAACACTATGAATAAATATCACAAAAGCAATTGGGCAGTCACACTTTTTTTTCACATTTTCGCACTTTGAATGTTTTCCCATTTTCCGGTACACTATATGGTAAAACGTCTGGCTTCATTCAAAAGTACAACTTGTCTCACAAAAAAAATAAGCCCTCATATGGCGAGATTGACGGAAAACTAAAAAAAAGGTACCGCTCTCGGAAGAAGGGGAGCAAAAAACAAACCAAAACTGAAAATTGTGTGGGGATGAAGTGGTTAAATAAATCAAGAGTACAGTTGAAAATACACAACTCTGTTATGTTATAAGAGAAATTTGCTTGTTTCGTCTCTAGAATTGATGTCATTATCAAAATCCTGAGATGGTGGCTGTTAGGCCTAAGCCACACGGCGAGAAAATCAGTGCGAGTGGAGTGCGATAAAACATCGCATTCCCCCCGGACCAATTCTAGCCTGTGTGTCAGCGCACATGAGCGATTTATTTTCTCAGCCCTAATTGGACCGAGAAAACAATCGCAGCATGCCGCGGGTGTAATGCGAGACTCTTTCTCTCACACCCATTCAAGTGAATGGGGCGAGAGAAAAATCGCACTGCACTCGCGGTACACCGGTGTACAGCGACTGCAGAGCGAGAATCTCAATAGCCGGCTACGGAGGAGAGAGGGAGAGAAATCCCTCCCTCCCCTCCTGAGAGCCAGCCCGTCCCCCGCAGCTGAGGTCTGCTCGCGGGGTCGGACCTCAGATGCAGGCACACTCGCATGACACTCGGCTCCTGCTGTGCTGCAAGCACGAGCCGAATCTCATGCGAGCATCGCAGTAGTGCCCCGTGTGGCCCCGGCCTTACTGATGAGATTCTGAAATACACATGACAATGACGGTTACACTTTACGGCTTTTCATCTGTATCCCAGTAAAAACATTCATTGTAAAGACGGCTTTCTCGCAAGCACAGATTATGCAAATCCGATTTTTACTCTTATTTATATTTTTCCTGTTACTCCGTAGATGCAAGCATTATGTTATGCGATTTTCACAGAGAAAAGGCATGGACTGAGTGGGTAAAAAAAGGATCACAATGTGTCACAGTATCAGAAGGAAATATTGAAGATGATGCGCAACCTCGCTTATGCAAATACAATCAAATGTTTCCATAAGGATTTGCAAACTCTTAAAAAAAAGTGAAATTTGGAAGAAAAAAAAGCAGTTTCAGCAGTGGTTTTCAACTAAACGGCTGTCATCACAGAAGGTTATACTTGGTCTCAAATTTTTACTCATGGTGACATGACGACATATTGACCTGACATTTGCTGCACACAATCTCATTGATGTTTACACTTTGGGCCACATTTTCAAAACTGCATAAAATAAAAAATCTTTTGGTTGCTTACAA
Organism: Anomaloglossus baeobatrachus; assembly: GCF_048569485.1. Classification (NCBI taxonomy): domain Eukaryota; kingdom Metazoa; phylum Chordata; class Amphibia; order Anura; family Aromobatidae; genus Anomaloglossus; species Anomaloglossus baeobatrachus. Next base: position 634,376,741 of record NC_134356.1, on the reverse strand, counting down.
CGATCAATCACTGGCTTAAGGCTACTTTACACGCTGCGATATTGGTCCCGATATCGCTAGCGTGGGTACCCGCCCCCATCTGTTGTGCGACACGGGCAAATCGCTGCCCGTGCCGCACAACATTGCGCAGACGCGTCACACATACTTACCCGCCCGGCGACGTCGCTGTGACCAGCGAACCGCCTCCTTTCTAAGGGGGCGGTCCGTGCGGCGTCACAGCGACGTCACTGAGCGGCCACCCAATAGAAGCGGGGGGGCGGAGATGAGTGGCCGGAACATCCCGCCCACCTCCTTCCTTCCCCATAGCGGCCGGGAGGCAGGTAAGGAGAGGTTCCTCGTTCCTGCGGCGTCACACATAGCGATGTGTGCTGCCGCAGGAGCGACAAACTACATCGTTACTGCTGCAATAACGATAATCGAGAATGGACCCCCATGTCATCGATGAGCGATTTTGCACGTTTTTGCAACGATGCAAAATCGCTCATCGGTGTCACACGCAGCAACATCGCTAATGCGGCCGGATGTGCGTCACAAATTCCGTGACCCCAACGACTCCGCATTAGCGATGTCGCAGCGTGTAAAGCCCCCTTAACTTTCATTTGGGCAAATAGCAAACATAGCATCTATAGATTACTACTTCTCCCTATGTATGTTCATAGACTTGTGTATATACAGCCTGGCTGGAATATGCCCACCATCATCTCCCTGCTTGTATCTCATTTCTGGAAGAACCTGCAGTGGTTCTGTCGCGGGCGGGGAGGAGGGTGTCAGCACACCGCGCTCACCCCTTCTGCTCGGGTCCGGCAGTTGCTCCTGGTGGCTCGAGCTGCGGGCCGGATCCCGGGGTGTCTCGAGCGGCACTCCTCGCCCGTGAGTGAAAGGGGGGGTGTTTGTTGGGGTTAGAGTTCGTGACGCCACCCACGGTTGTGGTGATTGCACCACCGCTGCTCGGTGTGGGGGTCCCGGGGATGGTGATGGGAGCAGCCAGGTGTTGTGTTGCCCCTCCGTGGGTAGGGGTTGGTGATCCCGGGGCCCGGTGGAGAGATGTAAAGTGTAGGGCCTGGAGGGCGCAGGGACGCGGGGGCAGCGCTGTGCCTTGCGGCACTATGGTACTCACTCAGCCTGACACGGACACAGTTTGTACGGTAAACCAACGGCTGGTAGGACGGTCCCACAGACGGCTGCACCTGCACTCCCGGTAGGTGACGGTGACTTCTCTCTTCCTTGCACCTGTGTGGTCTGGTGGTATCGGTGGATTCCCTCCGGTTACCCGCTCCCCGACTGCAATCTGGGCCGGAGGAGCTCTACACTTTGCCCGCAGGCGCTGGCCCTGGGGAAACTGGTGCCTTGGCGGTGGCGGTGTCTCCCCGTTAATGGTCGGGCTGTTGCCGTCAATCGGGACTTTGTTGTTGGGGGATCTGCGTCCCCGTCACTGACGGATTCGGCAAATTGGGCGACTCCTAGCCTTGCCGGGGTCCGAGAGGCCCCTGCCCTGGTGCTGACTGTCCTTCGGAACACTGCTCCAGACCACCGGGCACACAGCCAACGGGGTCCTTCCAGGAACTTCCGAACTGTCCCACTCCGGACAGTCACCGCCGTCGCTGACCTTGCTGTTCTAGCCCTACACACAGCTGGGCTCTCAGGCTTTGCACTCTCTCTGCGCTGTCACCACTTCTTGCTTTCCTCCTTTTTCACTTTCCTTTCCTTCGCGTTCACTTCTTGTTGTTTACTCTAGCCCTCAGCTAGACTGCACTCTTACCCTACCCGGGCTTAACTGCCTGGTTTACTTCCTGCCTCCAGAGTTGTGAGCTCCTTGGTGGGCGGAGCCAACCGCCTGGCCCACCCCCTGGTGTGCATCATCAACCTCTGGAGGAAGGCAACAAGGATTTCTGGTTAGCAGGTGTGCCTACCTGGAGTGTGGGGTGTAGTGGTGTTGTTATCTGTGTCCCCTGGCTTGCCCAGGGCGACACATTCCCCCTTAGCAAAATGCAGACCGTCCGCGGGCTGCCGTCCTACACCGGTTTTATTTTTCTGTAAAAGGGGATAACAGGGTTAAACATAACATAAGCATAACATTTTTAATCAACTCTTCCCAAGACGGGAGGCACATTTTACTTTTAACGTTTCAACGGTGTACGGTCACGGTTTCCGCTCTCTCCCACCCAAGCAACCTGGCCCTGATGCTGCCCCTAAAACCCAGGCAGCACCCCTTGACCCACAGTCCAGCACAAGTCACCCGAGCGGGATCTGTCCTTCCCTCCAGAGGGTGGCCACCGGTTCCTTTGGTGGCTGGGCCCTGGCCTGCTCTGCTCAGGGCCCTCCCTCCAACCTGCCTCTCCGGAGGCGGCATTGCGGAAACGGTAACGGTACCCAACATATTTACAAGCCACTAACGTTTGTGGTTGCCCTGCAGAGTTCACGGGCTTGTCCATGGCTAGTTCCCATGCATAAACTTTTAACGGTCCCCACGGGGACAACGGTGCCGGCTCCAGCCGGTTGCAAATCACACGGTGAATCAGGTGAAAACACGGATAATCATTTTTCATATCATTGCAGAACTTTCAAACTTTTTCAAACAAGCAACAACACTTCTGGTGGTCCCAACGGGGACGGTGCAACGGCACTCCGCTGCCTTTTGCGGCTTAACAGTCCATTCTCACTCGTGGGGCTCTAGTGCCACCTTCACACGGTGCACCGCTCTGGACCCCAATGGTAGCTCGCTGCAGGCGATCTTTTTCCATATTCATGTGGGCATGCACATCCGCTCTACACCCCTCTCGGGCATCGATCTCCCTGCGCAGCTGCTGTTGCCGCCGCTCCCAGCCGGGAGTACTTTCTGTTTGCTCCGGTTCAGCGTGTGCGGGGGACGGACCCAGCCAGAGTCCCTCCGTGTCGGCTACGACCGGCACCTTCAGTAATGAGGGACCCCGCTGTGACATGGCCTCCTCTGCCTCCTGGCAGCTGCATCCCCGCCGTGCCTCCGGTGCATCTTTGCTGACGGGCTCAGCCTTTGGCTTCTTCCATAGAAGCGGTTCAGGGTGGTCATGAGCTTCTGCTGCAGGTCGGTCCGCCGGGGCGGATTGGCAGGGTACCGCTACCGGTGGTGGTGGTAGCGGGCCTAGTGGCGGGGCAGCAGCAGCTAACGCGGGTAGCGGGAGAGGCAGCAGGGTGAACGGGTGTAGGCCGGGCCCCTCAGCCGCAGCGGCCGATCCCTCGGGAATACAGGGACGTGGGTCTCTTACCCGTTCCTCCAAATCTTCCTCCACCTCGCATCTCCGCATAGCAGCCACCGCTTCCACCATGTCGGCCTCCCACTCCTCCAGGAGGAGCTGCATGCGGACCTGCAGACGGCTGCTTAGCTGGGCGGTCCGGACTTCCACCCACGCCGCCATGCCGGGCGCGGGGACCACGGTGTTGTTGGTCGGACTCAGCATCTTTAGCAGTGGCCTCTTCCAGGAACCAGTCAATGGCCGCAGGGTCCTGGCGTCCCTGCTTCTATAGCCGCAGCTACATGCGGCCAGCCGCCATCGCGTCCCCCTTAGCTCTTTCCGGCCCCTCCTCTCTCGGGGCGGGGTTTTGGCCTTCGCGCTTCTACTGCTCGAGAAGACGCTCGAGCGGGAACTTTTCGCGCCAAAGATGGCGGCTTCTGAAATTTTTCTGCCGGGTACCTCCGGCGGTAACAAGGCGCACCTCTACCTGACGGCAGAGCGGTAAGATCCTGTTCGTGACGCCAAGTTGTCGCGGGCGGGGAGGAGGGTGTCAGCACACCGCGCTCACCCCTTCTGCTCGGGTCCGGCAGTTGCTCCTGGTGGCTCGAGCTGCGGGCCGGATCCCGGGGTGTCTCGAGCGGCACTCCTCGCCCGTGAGTGAAAGGGGGGTTGTTTGTTGGGGTTATAGTTCGTGACGCCACCCACGGTTGTGGTGATTGCACCACCGCTGCTCGGTGTGGGGGTCCCGGGGATGGTGATGGGAGCAGCCAGGTGTTGTGTTGCCCCTCCGTGGGTAGGGGTTGGTGATCCCGGGGCCCGGTGGAGAGATGTAAAGTGTAGGGCCTGGAGGGCGCAGGGACGCGGGGGCAGCGCTGTGCCTTGCGGCACTATGGTACTCACTCAGCCTGACACGGACACAGTTTGTACGGTAAACCAACGGCTGGTAGGACGGTCCCACAGACGGCTGCACCTGCACTCCCGGTAGGTGACGGTGACTTCTCTCTTCCTTGCACCTGTGTGGTCTGGTGGTATCGGTGGATTCCCTCCGGTTACCCGCTCCCCGACTGCAATCTGGGCCGGAGGAGCTCTACACTTTGCCCGCAGGCGCTGGCCCTGGGGAAACTGGTGCCTTGGCGGTGGCGGTGTCTCCCCGTTAATGGTCGGGCTGTTGCCGTCAATCGGGACTTTGTTGTTGGGGGATCTGCGTCCCCGTCACTGACGGATTCGGCAAATTGGGCGACTCCTAGCCTTGCCGGGGTCCGAGAGGCCCCTGCCCTGGTGCTGACTGTCCTTCGGAACACTGCTCCAGACCACCGGGCACACAGCCAACGGGGTCCTTCCAGGAACTTCCGAACTGTCCCACTCCGGACAGTCACCGCCGTCGCTGACCTTGCTGTTCTAGCCCTACACACAGCTGGGCTCTCAGGCTTTGCACTCTCTCTGCGCTGTCACCACTTCTTGCTTTCCTCCTTTTTCACTTTCCTTTCCTTCGCGTTCACTTCTTGTTGTTTACTCTAGCCCTCAGCTAGACTGCACTCTTGCCCTACCCGGGCTTAACTGCCTGGTTTACTTCCTGCCTCCAGAGTTGTGAGCTCCTTGGTAGGCGGAGCCAACCGCCTGGCCCACCCCCTGGTGTGCATCATCAACCTCTGGAGGAAGGCAACAAGGATTTTTGGTTAGCAGGTGTGCCTACCTGGAGTGTGGGGTGTAGTGGTGTTGTTATCTGTGTCCCCTGGCTTGCCCAGGGCGACACAGTTCCTATGAGAATGGAGTGATATCATCTTTGCTGTTGCTTGTGTGTTAGTTGTCATTTGATTTTCTATTCTTCCCTACATCAATCATTGGCTTTAAAGGGAACCTGTCATCAGAAATTTGGCTTTCAACCTAAATGTTGTCCCCTCTGCAGCTCCTGGGCTGCATTCTAGTAAGGTTTCTATACTTTTTGTGCCCCCTTTTAAACCAAAATAAATACTTTATAAAGTTATACCTTTTGGTATGAAAATCTTGTAAATTCTCCATGGGGGCGGGCCGTCTGGTGTCCATTGCTGTCCCTTACGCCGTCCCCCCACGCTCCAAATCATCACTCAGGACGCCGCCCACTGTCCCGTGCACGCCAGGACACCTGGTGACGTGATTGCAGGCACGAGAGTATGGGCGGCGCTGTGATTGCATCGCAAGTGCCCGCCCATATTCTCGTGGCCGTGCTCTCCCCTCTGTACGTCGTTCAGATCCTCTCCGCTTCTCCTGTGCTGTGCTGCTCCGCTCCTCCCATCTATTTCCTGCTGCAGGGTACGATGGGAAGGAGGTGACGTCTGGTCATTTGGCCGGCGCAGAACGCTGGAGGCAGTGGGGGAAAGGGCGGGCACGAGAGTATGGGCGGGCACTTGAGATGCAATCACAGTGCCGCCCATACTCTCGTGCCTGCGACCACGTCACCAGGTGTCCTGGTGTGCTCGGGACCTCGGGCGCAGTGGGCGGCACCTCGGGCGCAGTGGGTGGCGTCCTGGGATATGAAATGGAGCAATGGGGGACGGCGTCAATCTGCAGGAGGGACAGCAACGGACGCAAGAGAGCCCGCCCCCATGGAGAATTTACAAGATTTTCATACCAAAAGGTATAACTTTATAAAGTATTTATTTTGGTTTAAAAGGGGGCACAAAAACTATAGGGACATTGCTAGAATGCAGCCCAGGAGCTGCAGAGGGGGAAACATTTAGGTTGAAAGCCAAATTTCTGATGACAGGTTCCCTTTAATCTTTATTGGGGTTTTAAATTTGGACAATTGTTATTGATAATGGAGACTGATTAAGGCTATGTGTCCACGTTGCTTTTTACCTGCTTTTTACCTGCTTTTTTGCTGCTTTTTCAACTGCAGCGTTTAATGCCAAAATGGATGTGTTCTGCTTTTCAAGCAAAGTCTATGGGAATTTGGGTTTCTTGTTCGCACTTTGCAGTTCAAACTGCAGCCTTTTTCAGGCAGAACTTTGGACAAAAACTCAGCTTTGCAGTGCAAAACCCAAATGGCAAAAACATTTGAACCCCCTTTGGTGCACTGGTGCTACAGAGACTGCTGTGTCCACAAATCTGAAACATAAATGTGTATTTGTGTCCTGATTTATCCTGTAATACGTGCTACCTTCCTCTTGTGCATTGTTCCCTTACCTTGGATTTTGTGGCCCTAATCTGAGCTGCATATTGTTAGGGGGCCAGGTTTAGCAAAGACTTTGCTTCATCCTAGTGGCAGGGTTGTACCTGTGGTCCTATGTATGTGGCTCAATGCTAGCGGGATTTTATGGTAACTACCATAATACATTAATTTTCTATTATAAGCTTTGACTCCAGTTTTGTACAATTACCGGCTTAATCAAAAGAAAACTAAGCTGGCAATGAAATCCGAGTGAACACAATAATCTCTTTCTGTACATTAATTGATCCCTGTTTTCTCTACAGATGTGGGCACATGTCTTTCGAAGTAAAAGTATGCAATTCCGTATTACAACAAATAATGGAATAGAAAGGCAACACGAAACCTTAAATCATGCTTATCTGCGTGGGTATAGAAACTGCACACTTGGGGAATTACCATATTTTTCGGACCATAAGACGCACTTTTTTTCCTCCAAATGTTGGGGGAAAGTGGGGGGAGCATCTTATGGTCTGACTGTGGCTGCGGGGAATGAGGGTGCTGCGGTGGAGCGGGTCATCAGGGGCACGAGCAGGCTGTAGCAGCCTGACGTGACCATGTGGCCCCGCTCATTTAATATGCACTCCCATCCTCCCGCCCATCTCTCAGCGCTGAAGCCGGCACTGACAGTTGGGCGGGGAGATGGGCGAGGGATAAACAGCCGGCCCGCATGATCACCCCTGGCAACTGCAGCCTGGAGTGAACATGTGCGGCTGTATTCACTGCTCCCCACGCATCATCATCAGTGCGGGGGGCAGTGAATCAGTACACATTACTCACCGTTCCCCTGCAGCACCGCGATCTCCTTTCTGTGCCGGTCAGCTGACTTGCGTGGAGACTAGCGCGGCGCATAGCGATGACGTCATCGCTGTGCGCACGTGTCCACGCTGCCGGCACAGACCACCTGAGGACATCGCGATGCTGCATGGGAACGGGGACGGCTCCACTCAGCGGCGCTGACACAGACGGTAAGAGGAGCGGTGCTGCAGGGAGTGAGGTGAGGTAAGGTGAGTATGAACGTTTTTTTTTTTTTTATGTGCCACAGGATGCGGCCATACACCAGGATGAGGGCATATAGGAGGATAGGGGTTTATTATGAGCAGCATGGGGAGTATATGAGCAGGCTGAGGGTATATAGCAGCATGGGGAGTATATGAGCAGGATGAGGGTATATAGCAGCATGGGCAGTATATGAGCAGCATGGGGAGTATATGAGCAGCATGGGGAGTATATGAGCAGGATGAGGGTATATAGCAGCATGGGGAGTATATGAGCAGCATGGGCAGTATATGAGCAGGATGGGGAGTATATGAGCAGGATGGGAAGTATATGAGCAGGATGGGGAGTATATGAGCAGGCTGGGGAGTATATGAGCAGCATGGGGAGTATATGAGCAGCATGGGGAGTATATGAGCAGGATGAGGGTATATAGCAGCATGGGGAGTATATGAGCAGCATGGGCAGTATATGAGCAGGATGGGGAGTATATGAGCAGGATGAGGGTATATAGCAGCATGGGCAGTATATGAGCAGCATGGGCAGTATATGAGCAGCATGGGGAGTATATAAGTAGCATGGGGAGTATATAATCAGCATGGGGAGTATATGAGCAGGACATTAACCCATAATAGTGTCAGCAGCAGATCCTCGCCCCATAAGTGTGCCATGACCACATTTTTTGCTTAAAATTTTATTTTCCTATTTTCCTCCTCTAAAACCAGGGTGCGTCTTATGGTCAGGTGCGTGTTATAGTCCGAAAAATACGGTAATTCAAATGCTTATTTCACGATTCTTTCCAGAAAGTTATAAAAAGTAAGATTTCCCCCCTTAATTATAATTATTGACACTATAGGAGAATAAATGTTGGAATACAATGCAAGAGCTGGAAGGTAACTTGAATGTAATTTTGTAATTTTTCTTTCTTTTTTAAAACAACTATATGCCAATATATAGTAGTAATCTTTAGTTTTATATAGCGCCATTTAATTTCACAGCACTTTCCATACATTGTCAACACTGTCCATATTGGGGCTCACAATCGAAATCCCCCCCCCCCCATCAGTCTTTGTAATGTGGGAGGAAACCTGAGAACCCAAAGGAAACCCACGCAAACACGGGGAGAACATACAATCTCCTGCAGATAGTGTCCTTGGTGGGATTTGAACCCAGGGCCCCAGCGCTGCAAGACTGCAGTCCGAAGCACTGAGCCACCATACAGTGCTAACCACTGAGCCACCACAAGACTGCAGTGCTAACCACTGAGTAACATGCCGCCCTAGTATTACTGTCAAACTACATTACTAAAATCTTACTCTTAATTATTTGAATTATGTCTTGTTTCTTTTCAGGTACATACAATTAAATGTTCAGGGCTCTGAACAGTACAGAAAATTTAGTGATGAACTGCCGACATTCCTAAAAAACAGGCCCAGAGACTTCGTTACACACATTCTGACGAGATGGAGAAGCGACCTGGATGAAGAAAATGTTACTTCTTTACATGAGAAAACTGGGACATTTTCTGTCAAAAGTGAATCTGTTCTTGACATGAAGCACACAGTGAGGTTAGGGGGAGATTCACCCTCATGTACATGCATGGACTGGAAAAAATACCTGTGGCCATGCAAGTGTGGCGCCCTGGACAAGCCAGGGGCCACAGAGAACAACACCAACACACCCCACACTCCCGGCCAGGCACACCGAAGTCAGACAGAAACCCTTGTTGCCATCCTCCAGGGGCTGATGTCCACACCAGGGGGTGGAACCAGGCGGTTGGTCTCCGCCCACCGAGGAGTTCACAGTCCTGGAGGCGGGAAAACAGTCAGTTGAGTTGGAGAGGTGAAACTAAAAAAGGAAGAAAGTAGTAGTTGAGCAGACTGAAGTTGGTCCGGGTGTGTGGCCCGGACGGAGCAGCAAGGTTGGCAGACGGTGGTGACCGTCTGCAGGAGTGGCCGATTGGAGCAAACCGTAAGGACCGTGGACGGGCGGTGGCCCGGCGGTACCGGAACGGTACGCAAAGAGAAGCCAGCACCACCCGGCAGGGGTTTACTGACCCTGACAAGGCTAGGAGTCGCCGTGAATTTGTCGAATCCGTTAGCGAAGGGAACCTCCTGGGTTTCCCAGCAGCCAAGTCCCGTCAGAAGGCAACAGTCCAACCAAGAGAGGGAAACCCAGCCACCGCCAAGGCTACCGTTCCCAGGGCCAGAGCCTGCGGGCAAAAGGGGCTCCTCCAGCCCATATCCAAGCTGGGGAGCGGGTTACCGGTGGGAACCCATTGGAACCAAACACTACACAGGTGCAGGGAAAGGCAGTCACCATCAACCTGCCGGGAGCAGAAACACCGCAGCCGTCTGTGGGACCCGTCCATCCAGCCGTGTGTTTTACCGAGAACTGTGTCTTCATCATTGGCTGAGTGAGTACCACCGTGCCGTGCGGCACAGCGCTGCCCCCGCGACCCTGCACCTCACCAGGCCCCGCAACCCGCCTGCCATCCATTCCTACCTACCCCATCTCCGGGCCCCGGGACAACCAACCCCCTACCCACGGAGGGGAGAACTAACATCCAGGCTGCTCCCTGTCATCGCTCCCGGGATCCCCATCCAGAGCAGCGGTGGTGTCACCAATCTCACCACAACCGTGGGTGGCGTCACGGACAATATCCAATCCCTATAATCAACCCCCCTTTTCACTCACGGGCGAGGAACGCCGCTCGAGTCCCCGGGATCCGGCCCACCGCTCGAGCCACCACCGAGCAGCAGCAGCCGGACCCGAGCAGTGGGAGAGCGCAGCGTCACCTCCTCCGCCCGCGACACAAGCACATGTGTGTGATTTTGCGTTTAGCACTTTGGCAATGGGAACAAAGTAGCACACTGTACACTGAAATTGCATTATTTGTGTTAGACAATGACTGCATTTTTTCAAATGGTGAACTGCAAACCAAAGAAGAGCTTGACATTGACGAGAAAACACATTCTGATCCATAACATAAAATAAAGCCATTACCCTCTTGCAGAAGAAATAAAAAAACCCAATTGAAAATTAAATGTATCCAAACTTTTAGCAGGGTTATAGAAAATATATATTTACTTGAGGATTGTGACCAACTCACTGAATTAATGAATAATGTTGAAGAGATTTTAAAAAAGGTTACAGATTATGTGCCAAAAGACCATGGTTTACCAGTCATTCAGTCTCCCAAAAAAACGGAAGGAAGTATGATAAAGCCACTGCCTGCCAGAAAATATGGAAAGCACAAGGTACCAGGGGCAAACAGATTTGGACAAAAAGCTGAAGCCCAAAAAAAGTGACATTGACATTTTGAACAATTCTGCCACTTCTGATCAAAAATTTGTGGATAAAGAAGAAGCAGTCAGTCAATCAAGAGAATGGATTTTGGTACATGGCATAAAATTGTCCCACCAAGATAGACAGGAGGTCTGTGATGGCAATTGGTTGAATGACAACGTGATTAATGTCTGCCAGTATTTGATATCCAAACAGCATCCAACAATTGGGTGTTTTTTTGATACAGTGATTTTAACACACAGCAGTTAAGGCTCTGTGCGCACTAGTGCGTTTTTCCCGCGGATTTACCCGCGGATTTGCCGCGGAAATTTCTTGAGAAATGTCTGCAATCTTTGTGCAGACATTTCCCAGCAAATTCTATGGTAAAAAAAAGCTGTGCGCACTGGTGCGGATTTTTCTCAAGAAATTTCCTTGAGAAGAATTTCTCGAGAAACTTTCTTGAGAAAATGAACATGTCCATTATTTCCGCAGGTACCCTGCGGATTTCGGCAGTACAGCCTGCAAAAATCCGCAGGGAACCACCCGCGGGAAAATCGCGGCAATTCCGCGGCTAATCCGCGGCAAATCCGCGGCAAATCCGTATGCGGATTTGGTGCGGATTTTTTCCGGAGGTCCGGAAATCTTTCACTCCCAGAAGTTTCTCAAGAAATTTTCTTGAGAAACTTCTCATTTCTAGTGCGCACAGAGCCTTAGATGTTAAGCCCCAGTCACACTAAACAACTTACCAGCGATCCCAACAACGATCCAACCTGATAGGGATCGCTGGTAAGTTGCTAGGAGGTCGCTGGTGAGATGTCACACTAAGCGACGCTCCAGCGATCCCACCAGCAACCTGACCTGGCAGGGATCGCTGGAGCGCGGCTACACGAGTTGCTGGTGAGCTCACCAGCAACCAGTGACCAGCCCCCAGGAGCCTCGTGTGGAAGCATGCCGCGCTTGGTAACTAAGGTAAATATCGGGTAACAAACCCGATATTTACCTTGGTTACCAGCGCACACCGCTTAGCGCTGGCTCCCTGCTCTCCTAGCCACAGTACACATCGGGTTAATTACCCGATGTGTACTGTGGCTACATGTGCACAGAGCAGGAGCCGGCACTGGCAGTGAGGGCGGACGCTGGTAACGAAGGTAAATATCGGGTAACCAAGGTAAGGGCTTCTTGGTTACCCGATGTTTACTGTGGTTACCAGCCTCCGCAGAAGCCGGCTCCTGCTGCCTGCCATTTAGTTGTTGCTCTCTCGCTGTCACACACAGCGATCTGTGCTTCACAGCGGGGGAGCAACAACTAAAAAATGGCCCAGGACATTCAGCAACAACCAACGACCTCACAGCAGGGGACAGGTTGTTGCTGGATGTCACACACAGCAACATCGCTAGCAACGTCACAAAAGTTGTTCGTTAGCAGCGATGTTGACCATTGCAAAATGTGGCTTCACTTCTCATGTGCTGGGATATCGGCAAAGGAGAGACGAGTTGCTGCTAAAAATCCATTTTTATGTCAAACATGCAAACGTTAATGTATTTTAGTATTTTCATTTCTTTGCATTAAATTGCAGCTCAGGGAATGTTTTTTTTTTGTTTGTTTTTTTCACACGGTCAACTTTAAAAGGAACTGGTCAATATGACTTCAGACTGACCTAAGATACATTGGCTTGCGAAAGTATACAACCCCCTTGGCATTTTTTTTCATGTTCTGCTACCTCACAACCTTGAATTTACATTTTTGGGTTTGTTTTTTTTCTTTGTTTCATTTTTTTTTTTTTTGTTTATTTCGAGGGTTTGCATCAGTTCATGTAAAGAACATGGCGATGATAAATGTAATTTATTAACCATGTGAGGTCTGACTGTCTGGATTAAACGGATAGCTGTCATTAAAAGTTTGGAAATTACTATTTTGTTGGTCTTTTTGGAAAAATGATGTTTGTTTATTTCTAAAAATATCAACTTAAATTTACCATTTAATATAAATAGAATGTGATAGAAAAAAATACAATCTCAAAATCACTGCAACATCTTTAAATATGCAGAGTTATTACCACATAGTGACCTCTCAGATTTTGTCTGGTCACTGAGGGGTTAACACCATATTTGCAGGTTAATAGCATTTTTAAATTAACAGGTTCCCTTTAATGTAAAATATATACTTGTATTAATATTGTATTTTCTAAAGTTTTATAAAGAAATATATAAGCTTTATATTGTGTCATATGTTTTTCTCCATTTTTTTTTTAAGGGGTGGGATACAGACAAGGCTAGTACAGTGAAATCACTGACACAGCTCTGCTACATCACTGTAAACTGATAGCAGAGCTGTGTACTGTATGAAGCACTATAGGGCGCATTATATTATGGAGCATCATATAGGCTGCATTGTATTATGGGGCAGCATATAGGGTGCATTATACTGTATGGAGGACTATATGGGGCACACTGTATGATATGGAAGGCAATGAAGGGGGAATTCCAGTATATGGAGGATTATATAGGGAATCTAGGTGGTTCAGTAGAATGAAAATTACTTTATAAGGGCTGCAAACCTGTGAAGAAGAAAAAAATATATTTTTATAATAAATATATATATGTGTGTGTATATATAAAAAAAAATATATATTATAACCCTCCCCTCCTTTAGAGTCATATAGCTAATACCCAAATACCCATTACATTGCATGTGGCTATCTCAGGTCCTCAAAGAGTCAAATATTTATGCAATGATTCTTCTAGGAACAGAGCAGAAATCTTGGATAAGATCAATCTTTCGGCTTTGCAGCCTTACTCAAGGTCTCTACGTGAAGGTTGCCTGGAGGAGTATGTCCTGGAAGCTGTTTTAGCCTCACTGACAGACTCCTCCAGGCAACCCTCACGTAGAGACCTTGAGAAAAGCTGCAAGGCCGAAAGATTGATCTTATCCAAGACTGCTGCTCTGTCACTGGAAGAAAGAACCGTTGAATGAATATTTGACTCTTCATTTGTGGACCTGCGATAATCAACTACATGTTAGCATTTTTTCTCATGGACACATTATTTTGCTGGCAGTATTTTCAGGGATATTCTCAAATATACCCATTACATTACACCACTACCCCCATAGAAGTAGACAGTCAGTCACACATTTTTAAAGCAGTAATGATGTAATGTGTGACCCTGCGTTGTTGTCTACATTACTACTCCCTTAGAAATACAGCGCGATCACACATTTCTATGTGAGTAGTACTGTAATGTGTCCACTTCTATGTGAGTAGTAATGTAGTGGACGGAGTGGGGGTCACACATTACACCACTGCTCCCATAGAAGTGGATGGAGCATGGTAACTATGCTTTTGCTATGATGACGTTACTTTGGGATATAAAATCTGCTGAGATGTTGGTACGAGCTCTTATGGCTCCTGTATGTTTTATATTAGAGGTGTAAAATTAATGGAAAGAGAAATGATTAGTAGGTAAACAGATGATGCCTGTAAATGAGGATATCTTGGGGACTGTAGAGAAACCTGATCATGGTAAGCGTGAGCAGAACATGGACGCTATAATGGTGACTGGAGTGGAGGGAAAAGCTGTCACAAGGCGCAAAGATGACACTTGAAAATGGAAATAAGTAAATCTACTGGAATTAGAAAGCTAAAGATTTTTCCAAAGCTATGTGTGCACGCTGCAGTGTTGTTTCTTCAGCAAACAAACCCCCCCTCTGGCCAAAAAAACCATGCATTTCGGAGCGTTTTTGATGTGTTTTCGATCCAATGATGGGTACATTATTGCCCATGTGTTTTTTCTCTATATTCAATGCAAAAACACAGGTCAGAAATGCAGAAAGGCTATGGTTATGACCCACCCCGGGACTGTGGGGGTACTCTGTCCCGGGCCCAGTATTAAAGGGTTATGTCACGGGTCTGGCTGATGCCCGTTTCCGTGACCTTAGGGGTCGCTTAAAAAGGGGGTAAAATAAAAATAAAGGAATGTTTTTCCGTGATGCTTGTTGCGGTATTCAGCTAGGAGAGGAAAAACGGCACTGCTGCAAAGTCTCTCACTGCTGTGGCTGGTGGTATTTAACAGCCTGGATGTTAAGGCCCTCCACAAGTAGGGCTGAGCCCCAGGGGATAACAGGTGAAACAGGTACGAGAAGAACTCAGACCACACGAGCTGCGATTTTAACTTGTCTTTTACTCACAGATTCTGTGAGCTGCAGCCCTGCTGGTGCTGGTCTGTCCCAAACGGGGCCTCGGTATTCCTTTTGTCCCAGTGCCAGTGTTGTGACCTGGTGAATAGTTGGTGGATCCCTGTAGCCTGAAGCGTTTTGGGGTCCCCTCCTGGTCTCAGTCTTGGCTCGTATGGCAGGCAGCTTGATCCTCCCTTGAGTTGGACCTCTGTGTCAGCTCCCTGGGTTCCCTCTTTCCTGTTGTTCTCTGGACAATAATGTTGATGAGGAACCGTGACTATTCCCTCACCAGGCAGATTTATCAGATGAGCTTGAAGCGTCTTTCTCAACTAGGGCTCTGCACCCCGCCGGTGCCTGGTCCTGTGAGTACTCCCTGTACTCTTCCAGTGACCGTACTCCTTTTTGCCACACTTCAGTCATTCCACACTTGCTATCTGTCTGCATGTTAAATTCAGACCTCCTCACTCCATGTCTGACAACTGTCAACTGCTTACTGCACACTCTAGCCCCTCCCCTTTCCCTGGTTTCTGACTAGCGGGCTTAGATAAGCCCCAACTGTGGCTATCCATCAGGTCTGTCTCTAGCCTTTTACCCAGTCTGAGGAAAAGGGCATGGTTGTGTGTGTGTGTTCGGTTGATGTTGTTTTGGTTCTTCCAGGAACCCGATGTTAGCACTTCACCTGTTACTAGATGCAATACCCTGTGGCACCTGACAGCTCAAGGGGGCCACAGCTATGTGCGCACACTGCATATTTGTAGTGACCACAAAAATGTACGTTTTTTGGCTTAAAAAAAAAGCACCCAAAAATCGCATTTGTTTTGCCGCGTTATTCTTCATGCATTTTTTTATAGGAGAAACAAAACAGGATAGAATAATTAATAATAGCTAGAATAGATCAAACATATAGAATAGATAATAAGAAACAACAGAGTAGATTGAGTCTGTTATTTCTTTCTATTGATAGATGGGTGATAGCTAGCTTGGACAGCTGTTGTTTTTTTTTTGTTTTTGTTTTTTTAATAAAAAATAAAATTTAAGTGGGGTCCCCCCATTTTTCATATCCAGCACAGGAACTGCAGCAGCTGCAGGCTACAACCCTCAGCTGTCTGCTGTACCTTGACTGGTTAAAAAAAAATAGAGGGGACCCCACGCTTTTTGCCTTTTTTTTTTTTCATTATTTGATTTATTTTTCTTAAAAAAAATGACGTGGGGTCCTCCCTATTTTTCTAAAACTAGCTAAGGTGTAGAAGACAACTGGGAATTATTATTAGGGTGGGAATGGCTATGGTTATTTGGCCCTTTCCCGCCTAAAAATAGCAGCCCACAGCTGCCCCAGAAGTGGCGCATCTATTACATGTGCCAATTGTGGTGCGGGCTCTGCCTCTACCCATTGCCCTGGTATGGTGGCAATCTGGGTAATGAGTTAATAGCCCATAGCTGCCACCAAGTCCTAGATTAGTGATGGCAGGCATCTGAGACACCCCTAATAACTAATCTGTAAGTGAAAGTAAATAAACACACACCCCAAAAATCATTTATTTAAAATAAAAGACAAAAAGCACCCTCTTTTACCACTTTATTAACCCCTTAAAACACCCCTCCAGGTTCAACGTAACCCACACAAGGTCCCAAGAGTCTTCCAGCACTGCTACATCTGAATCTCACAGAGCCATAGAACATGACTGCTCGCTGTGAGGTTCAGGCTGCGACTAAAGTGAGCCGTGCAATCAACAGTGACATCACTTAGGTGATGTGCGGTCACAGCTGGAGTCCTCCATCTGTGACCGGAAATAACCTGAGTGATGTCACCGCTGATCGCGCAACTCACTTCAGTTCCAGCATGGAGCTCACAGTGGGCAGTCTTGTTTTATGACACTTGTTGTGAACATCAGATGTAGCAGTGCTGGAAGCAACGTAGGACCTCGTGTGGATTATGTCGGACCCGTTGTGGTGTTCGGTGGTTAATAAAGTGGTAAGAGGGTGCTTTTTTTTGTCTTTCATTTTAACTAAAGGATTTTTGGGGAGTTTGTGTTTATTTTCTTTCACTTACAGATTAGTGATGGGTGGCTCATAGATGCCTGCCTTCACTAATCTAGCACTTTGTGGTAGCTATGGGCTGATATTAACTCCTTATTACCATGATTGCCGCCGCACCAGGGCAATTGGGAGGATTCGGCAGTCTGATATTTTTTTTTTAATTTAATGTTTTTGTTAAAGTTTTACAAGTTACAACCAAATAAACATTGGAGGCTACACAGCCTCTACCCCCTCCCAACCCTTCCTCCCCAGCAAACATTAACCAGTCTTGTAGAAAGGAGAGATAATGTCAAATCTGCAGCTCCACACATTCCTAGATAAAAGTTCTTAAGTACCATTATTACATTTATAAATTAATGCAATTAGACTTTTGTTTTTCTTTGACTTTTTGCTTTGTTTGGCATTGTACACAGTTAAATGTCATTTTTGATGAAGAATCTAACCTTTTCCTATGTTAGTCTCTTCTCCCCAAACCGCCGTCATCATTATAGATACGTTATGCAGAAATTTCTCGCCCTTTTCCCTTTATCAATTTAGAGTAAGCCCAATCTAAACCTAATCAGTTCCCTCAAAGCCAACCCTGACCCATCTATCCATCGTGCCCATATTTTTTAAAAATTTGATTACGCCATTTCTTCTCCGGTATATACTTTTCTACACATTTATCACCCAATTAACTTTTTTGACATATTCAGATATTGTAGGACTGTGGTCCGAGATCCAGTGTTGAGTGATTAGTTTCCTGGCAATATATAATAGTCTAGATACGTCCACTTTGCCCTTCTCCTCCATTGGTAAATCCTCCACGTATCCCAGAATACATACAAAGGGAGCTAAGCTCGTCTCTATCGTATATACTCTATCGATTATTTCTGTCACCTCTCTCCAGTAATGTTCAATATCAGGACATGACCACATCATATGTAATAGATCTGCGGAACATATTTTGCATCGCGGGCAGAAGAGGTCAGTTCTAATTCCAATATCAAACAGGAATCTAGGAGTGCGATATACTTGGTGAATAACGTACAGGTGTGACAGTCTGTATGCCTCCCCCAATGATAGACTAGGAATTCTTTCTAAAATTTCTACCCATTGGTTGTCCTCAATAGGTCCTATAGCTCGTTCCCATTTTTCTTTTGCGTTTACTGGACAATTCCGGTGCACCAGATAGAATAGGTCCCAATATAAACGAGAGATCACTCCCGCTGAGCCTCTAGAGGTTGCTATGCGTTGCATGACTTTGTTCTGCTCCAATGCTCTACCCGTAATAGAGGTTTCTGCCTGATAGGCATGTCTCAGTTGCAAGTATTATAAAACTCCAAATTTTGGATCCCAAACTCTGCTTGCAACTGAGGGAAGCCTCTGAGTTGGCCCCCCTCCACAATATCTGTGAATCTATTTATCCCTCTCAAAGCCCAGCTCCCATACCCCTCTAAATGATGCAAGTTAGGTAACCATGGAGTTCTCCATATAGAGGTGTATTGTGAAATTCCCTGAATGTCTTGTAGTTTTTTAGTTTTATCCCAAAGTTTTTGGATTAGTAGTAGGGTTGGGCAACTATTATAGCAGCAGCTCCGAAGCCTCCTGCCTCTAGAACCTCGTATAGACTAGTGGAGTGAAAATATTGTTGTAGAATCGTATACTGTGCCCCCCCCTCCAGGGTCCTCCCATCCCCTAATGTGCTGAAGCTGATCCGCCAGATAGTAAACCCATGGATTAGGTACTGCCAGACCTCCACTACTTTTATCCCTCTGCAGGGTTGCGAGCCTAATGCGTGGCATCTTTCCGCCCCAGATCAAGGAATAATCAGATTCAGATCAGATCCCGGAATAATGTGTTTACCTTATGGAAAAATCTTTGTGGGATCCATTGTGGAGAGTTGTGTAGCTTGTATAGTAGTTGGGGCATCCAGATTATTTTGATCAGGTTAGTGCGGCCAACTGCTGAGAAGGGCAGGCGAGACCAGACTTCCTTCTTATCCTTAAATTTCGACAGAATAGGGGTTAGGTTGAGACTCTCAAAATCATCAACACTAGTTGTCACGAACCACCGGGGGGGTCACTCAGAAATCCCCCGCGCTGGCTACCAGTACGTCACAATCGTGGGGTAACAAGTGGGGGTCACCCCTCCTTTATACCTCCCGACCGACAGACAGAGCACGTGACGCGCTCTCTAGCGCCCCTCTTATAGTCAGGCCAATTATGGAATTGCCCGACAATAAGCAAGGAGGCCGCTATACTACTTATGCCGATTATTGAAGGGTCCCCGGTGAGAGTAGGGTATATATTCCCCCGACCTCCGCGGGCGGAATATATAAAATCTCCCCGAATCTCACTGGCCTCCCCACAATAATCCTTGGCACAAACTCGCTGCCACCAACCGCTTCACGGTAACTATTAGCCGAACACACAGACGTGGGATTCAAGATCGAGATAACAGAACAGCCCAAGATTAATTATATAATTTAATCAGCCTAACGCACACTAGAAACTACAATATATACAATAGGAGATCTACAGAATATACATATGTCAGAGTACAGTTACAGATAAAGCATGGTTTACAAACAGGCATACACAGTTCCAGCAGTTACCTTGTGCGTCTGGCCACAGGGGGGCGCTGTAGACCAGGTTTCTAGGATCCTTCCCACAGATGTTTCCTACACGTGACCCCCAGCGAAAGAACACTGGAAAATGGCCGAAGTAGGGTTATCAACCTGGGCAAATCCAGGTCCCCTCCTACCTTAGTGACCTCAGAGGGAGCACTGCTCCACCCCTGGCTGGAGTTATGGACAATATCCACAACAGGGGATATGGCCATAACTTGGCCTGGGAGCGTCGTAGGCAGACGCCAACGCTCTCATTGTGACAGTTATGAATTTAGCTACAGAACGAGAGGACTCATGACTTGTCTACTAGTTCCCCATTGGCTGATATCACGCCTGGGGTACTTCCCAAGCTCCCGCTCCCATAAAAAAGGTGTGCCAGCATCGTCCGCATGCGCAAACACCATTTTTATGGTTGCCACATTTATCGGAAATATGGCTTGCGAGATATGAACCATATTTTACTGGAGTCGTTCTGTCTGGATACTTCCAAGCTTGCTAATTAGATAGCAGCCCCTACCACAGGGTCACGGCAGGGAGTCATCCTGTGTCCATTGTTCCCACATCATCTAATCTCCATATCACAGGAGATGGCCATGGAGGTGTAAGTGGAACACAGACCAGTTCCTTTGACACCTATCTGCTAAACAAACCGTTTATCCCTGTGGTAAATTTTCTGATTGAAGGAGTTGTGTGAAGGAAAGGGGGGGTGACACCAGGAGAGGGCTTCCTGACATAACTTGAATATCATGATTTATCGTCATATCTCCGGATTTACCTCACACTAGTGGTAACCATTATCATTTGATTTAGGACTATTGGGCATTATCTCTCTGCTTGGCAGAATTGCTTTTTGGTAACCATTATCCCCAAATATTTAAACTGGGCAACAACCTGTAGGCCCGAGTGTACGTAGTTAGGTGAGTTTGTGGTTCCGTCCACCGGAAGTAATACAGACTTTTCTTAGTTGATTGATAGACCTGAGTACTTCCCAAATTCTTGTATAACCCCCATTGCCCTTGGCAGTGATGATGTTGCATTGGCCAGAAAAAGGAGTGTGTCATCTGCGTACAACGCTATTTTTTTCCTCTTGACCACCCCTCCTGAACCCTGTTATGTCTGGATTGGATCTAACCATTGCCACCATAGGCTCAACGGCCAGAGCAAAGAGTAAGGGGGATAGCGGGTATCCCTGGTGGGTGCCCCTGCCTAGGTGGAAAGGAGAAGTAAGGCATCCATTAACTTTGATCCTAGCAGTAGGCTTATTATATAGAAGTCTTGCCCAGAGAAACTACCACTCAATAGAGTCGAAAGCCTTAGCGGCGTCTAGGGAGCAAATTACTCTATCCCCTGAGTTATCAACTGGCAATTGTAAGTTGAGGTGTAACCGTCGTATATTCACTGCCGTTGATCTGGAAGGCATGAACCCCGACTGGTCCGAATGGATTAGTGAAAGTATAACCTTATTAAGTCTGAAAGCTAGTACTTTAGCTATTATTTTGATATCTGTAGGTAGCAGAGAGATAGGTCTATAAGAGTCAGGGATGAGGGGGTCCTTGCCAGGTTTAGGTATGACAACTATCACTGCTTCTGGCATTGATTGGGGCAAGGAGCCATTTTTGGCTGCTTGCTGGAAGGTCGACAGCAGCTGGGGGAGCAGGATGTCTCCAAACGTTTTGTAAATAGTATGATATTTATAGGCTGGGGGGAGCTTAATAACCATAGGCCTCCCCAGTCTGAGAATACCAGCCCCCAGCTGTGGGGCTTTATTTTGGCTGGGTATGAAAATAGAGGGTACCGCATGCCGTTATTATTTATTTTATTGTACGATATAGACCCGTCCACCGACGTCTGTGAGGAGTTGCAGTCAAACAGCTGTCATTCAGTGTGGGGGCGCATCTGACTACAACCAATCACAGCAACCAGTGGGCGGGGGAAGCAGTGAATATGTATGAGCCTAATGAGTGGCCCGGAAAGAAGAATGAGAGGCTGCGGGAGCAGTGTGACAGCCATGCTGGTGAACGGGGAGTATGAAGCACTTGCTCCTACTCCTTTGCACCAGATTCTAAAGTCTATGGGGACCAGCATCTGGCCAGATGGATCAATCCCCCCCATTAACCCTGAGTCTGGGGGGGGGATTGATCTGCCAGTCCTCCGCAACGCAGGGACAAAATGCAGAAAGAATTGACATGCTGTATCTTTTTTCTGCAACCAAAACTACAAGGAAAAAAGAAGCAACGTGCGCACAGCTTTTCTGAATTCTCATAGACTTTGCTGGTGAAGGCAATGCATGAGAACGGCCTCTGACCTGACCACATCCTTAGCTCTTCATTTTATTACCTGGTCTGGCATAACCTTACTCACTAGTGATTGATGGCCCTGACAGAAGTTATGAAGCATTGACCGACCACTCTATTACATGGAATACATTACTTTGCAAGCTGCGCTCCGACACATTTGACCTATATGATGAATAGGGCAGCATGTACATCATTGTACATAAGCAAGAGGACCAAGAGTTGTTACGTGCAAAAATAGACAAATTTTATTAAGTACAGCAGGTGATTAATCATTAAAATCACATAAAATCCATATGATTACAAGACCAAAGGCTGAGGTCCATAACATATCAGGGCTAAGTTTAGGCAATAAACATATAGTGATGCACCAATTCCGGTGTGTACATTAAACACATTTGATCACATGTCGGCCAATCAAAAACATTAGCCCCTCAAAATCCCCACCAGATCTCAGCATATGCCATAATATCTCTAGTATATCTACCAATTAATGGTGGGGTGGTATGGCCCAGCCTGGTCACAGGGGCAACCTCAGGAAAAGCGATGTACGTTTCGAAAAAAGTCTGTTAAAATCTTCATCAGGGTAGAGGTATTCTGACCATCAACCCCAAAGTTCCGGTTTTAAATACTCGCGCTGATCAGATGAGTCCGGAAGCTCACAAGCGGCGCATGCGCCGGCTCACAGGCAAGTCCCACGAGACCGCCGCCGTCACGTCATGATTGCGCATGCGCGGGAGCGTGGACGCGTCGCCATAGCTCCCGCGCAGGCGCGAGACAGCCAGACGGCAGCGATCCAGCAGGGACGAGCATGTAAGCCGGCGCACGCGCACAGGGACCACCGGAGCTCACTGGGATCGTAACAAAATATGAAGGCGCTGTATTACAGGTACACGAGAATCAAAATTTGCAGAAGGTGACAGCCTAAACAGGCATCATGACGTTATTTATATTTCACAGGAAACATCCTTTTCATCTTCATTCATCCATGTGGATATCTTGTCACACTTCCACCAGTGATGGGTTTCTATCAAATTAACCTATAATCACAAAGAGTATAAATGAGTCTTTCCGGTATTTGGGATAGATGGACAGAGAGGAGTGCAAGTTAAAAAAGATTAAAAATGATAAGATTATAGGTGGTTAGGAAGAAAAAGGTGGTATCACAATCAAAGAGTGAGACGGAGGAGATATATGCAATTTATCTATCCCTACAGGATTCATCCATAGGGCTGCATATACCCTCATGTATATATGCACGTATGTACTCATATGCATTTCTTAGATAGTGTCACAAGAAGGGTGAATAACTAACGGCCTCATTGAGACCTCTATGGACCAGAGTGTCCAAGGTAACGATCCATTTCGTCTCGCATTGTGCTAGACGCTTTCTGAGGTCACCCCCCCTAATTCCTCCCACTACGGCTTCAATGCCTCTGATTTTGAGTTTGGAGGGGTCACAGGAGTGGTGAGATCTAAAATGTCTAGGGAGTGTTTTCAGGACACTTGGATCAACCTCTGATTTGGCCGCAGCAATGTCCTGACATGCTCCCAGACCCTAATGCAGAGCTCACGGGAAGTAAGCCCCACATAGGTCAGGGGGCATGTACACGTAGCGAAATATATCATGTGTGTGCTACCACACGTGATATATTTCGCTACGTGTGGTGGTCCCTGTGCGCGTGCGCCGGCTTACATGCTCGTCCCTGCTGGATCGCTGGCGTCTGGCCGTCTCGCGCCTGCGTGGGAGCTATGGTGACGCGTCCATGCTCCCGCGCATGCGCGATCATGACGTGACGGCAGCGGTCTCGCGGGACTTGCCTGTGAGCCGGCGCATGCGCCGCTTGTGAGCTTCCGGACTCATCTGATCAGCGCAAGTATTTAAAACCGGAACTTTGGGGTTGATGGTCAGAATACCTCTACCCCGATGAAGATTTTAACAGACTTTTTTCGAAACGTACGTCGCTTTTCCTGTAGTTGCCCCTGTGACCAGGCTGGGGCATACCACCCCACCATTAATCACCCCACCAATCTATTTTTGCACGTAACAACTCTTGGTCCTCTTGCTTATGTATCATGCTTTTGAGTTTGTGCCAATTGTGGGGGTTTATACTACATTATCCCCACATACAATTACGTTGTGCTCTTTGGAGTGTTTTTCTAATACATGTACATCATTGTGAATAGATTTATTTCATAAAATAACCACTTTAAAGGGAAAAAAACACCTTTCATAGAAAAGTTTGGAATAGTGAGTTGAAATGAAAAAAAAAAAATGCAAAGGGCGCCCTGCAACTAAAGGTCTTGTCCCGATTCACTTTTTTCATTCGAATCCATGTGTAACAAAACAAGAAAGTTTAGTAACACTACATGAGTTCAGAAGTGTCTACATCAAGACATTAGTCTCTTCCAGCCAATCAGTGACCTCAGCAACTTGTTCCAACTACATCGGATGAGCCACGGAGATCTGTGATTGACTGCAGCGATGTTGACGGGATGTCACAGCTGCAGCCAAGCAGCATAGAACACCACTGCAGTGAAGACCATGCTCAATCTGGTTTGGGACCGTTAGGCTATGTGCGCACGTTGCGTATTTTCATGCAGTTATGCTGCGATCTGCAACGCAGTGGAACTGCATGCGTCCTGCGTCCCCAGCACAATCTATGAAGATTGTGCAAATTCCATCCCCACGTTGCGTTTTAGAACAAAGCGTTTCGGCTGCTGCCAAGATGCTGCGTTCTGGCTGCTGCCAAGACGCTGCGTTCTAAAAAGCAACATGTCACTTCTTTTGTGCGTTTTGGTTGCAATGTCGGTCTCTCTCTCTGTCTCTCTATATCCCTGTCGGTCAGTCTTTCTCTCTGTCGGTCTATCCCTCTCCCCACTCTCTCATACTTACTAATCACTGACCGATCACCGGCGCGGTGCTGCACGGTTGTCACACTGCTCCGGGCCTTCTCCTGATTTGAAAATGCCAGCCGCTTATTCAATCTCGTATTCCCTGCTTCCCCCGCCCACCGGCGCCTATGATTGGTTGCAGTCAGACACGCCCCCATGCTGAGTGACAGATGTCTCACTGCAACCAATCACAGCCGCCGGTGGGCGGGTCTATGTAGTGCAGTAAAATAAAGAAATAAATAATTAAAAAAAAACGCCGTGCGGTCCCCCCCAATTTTGATACCAGCCAAGATAAAGCCACACAGCTGAAGGCTGGTATTCTCAGGATGGGGAGCCCCACGTTATGGGGAGCCCCCCACCCTAAAAATATCAGCCAGCAGCCGCCCGGAATTGCCACATCATTTATATGCAACAGTCCCGGGACTCTACCCGGCTCATCCAGAATTGCCCTGGTGCGGTGGCAATCTGGGTAATAAGGAGTTAATGGCAGCAGCGCAGAGCTGCCACTATGCCCTACGTTAATCATTGCAGGTGTCTATGAGACACCCGCAATGATTAATCTGTAAGTGAAAGTAAATAACAACAAACACCCCAAAAAATCCTTTATTTGAAATAAAAGACAAAAAAACCCCCCTCTTTCACCACTTCATTAACATCCCCAAATACCCCTCCAGGTCCGACGTAATCCTCACGAGTTCCCGCGACGCATCCAGCTCTGCTACATGAAGCTGACAGGAACGGCAGTAGGACACCGTGGCTCCTGTCAGCTCCATGCAGCAACTGAGGTTATCCGGGCTGCCAGCGGAGACGGCACTCAGGTTACCCGCGGCCACAGGTCTCAGGTGGAGGACTCCAGCTGGCCGAGGGTAACCTGAGTGATGGCACGATGATCGCGCGGCTCACTGCAATCACTCAGGGGATTTGCGGTCACCGGTGAGTCCTTCACGTGTGACCACAAATCAAGCCGCAGCACACACACAGAGCCGCACGATCACAATGAAGTCAGGTGAAGTTCATCCGAGTTCATTCTGATTGCGCGACTGTCTCCCGCAGCCAGCCATGCTCTTTTTACAGTGCGGTCCCACTCGGCTGCAAGTCTATGGGGATGCTGCGGAGCCAAATGGGACCGCACTGTCAAAATTGTGCGTTCTGAAAGCATCCAGAACGCATGAATTCAGCAGGAATTCTGCAGTCACAATGCGTCTCAGAACGCAGCTTTTCGGATGAGTTCTGAGACGCACATGCAGTGACTTACACGCTGCGTAATAGAACGCAGCGTGCGCACATAGCCTTAGGGTATGTGCACAGTCATTGTTTGCAGCATTTTGCAAGTAGCTTGTTTTTCTCCATTCAGAATGCTACGTTGTACATTACAAGCACAGTGGAAGGATTTATAGAAATCTTCTGCCCACGGTGCTTCTGTGGCGCCCTGGACAAGCCAGGGGCCACAGAGAACAACACCAACACACCCCACACTCCCGGTCAGGCACACCGAAGTCAGACAAAATCCTTGTTGCCTTCCTCCAGGGGCTGATGTCCACACCAGGGGGTGGAGCCAGGCGGTTGGTCTCCGCCCACCGAAGAGTTCTCAGTCCTGGAGGCGGGAAAACAGTGAGTTTTAGTTGAGTTGTAGAGGAGATAGAGTGAGGAGGAGGAAGGAGAAAGTGAAAGGAGGTGAAGTGGTAGAAGAGCAGCCTGAACTTGGTCCGGGTGTGTGGCCCGGACGGATCAGCAAGGTTGGCAGACGGTGGTGACCGTCTGCAGGAGTTTGTCGCAAGGACCGTGGACGGGCGGTGGCCCGGCGGTACCGGACCGGTACATAAAGAGAAGTCAGCACCATCTGGCAGGGGCTTACGGACCCCGGCAAGGCTAGGAGTCGCCGTGAATTTGCCAAATTCGTTAGCGAAGGGAACCTCCTGGGTTTCCCAGAAGCCAAGTCCCGACAGAAGGCAACAGTCCAACCAAGAGAGGGAAACACAGCCACCGCCAAGGCTACCGTTCCCAGGGCCAGAGCCTGCGGGCAAAAGGGGCTCCTCTGGCCCATATCGAAGCCGGGGAGTGGGTTACCGGTGGGAACCCATCGGAACCGTTACACTACATAGGTGCAGGGAAAGGCAGTCACCATCAACCTGCCGGGAGTGGTGCCGAGCCCACCTCCGAGTCCGAGAGGGCGAGTGAGCGTCCCCGCTATGAAGGAGACCCGGTGGTTTTCTACACCCCACGCACCGGTGGGAACGGATACCGGGCACCCCTGTTACCGCAGGCATGTCACTGCATGTTTGATATGCTGGTGGCGGAGGATGGGGCCGCCTCAGCCAAGGAATCAGAATGATGGCAGCGGAGTCCCGTTGCAATTGTCCCCCGTTGGGACTTTGTGTGTTGAAAGTACCGTTTGCAAGTTTTGAAAATGATAAGAAGTGAATGATACCGTGAAAGTTACCTGATTGACAACTTGATTGGAACCGGTCGTTGCCGGCAACTGGTCCCCGTTGGGACCCCCTTTTCAAATTATGCGTAGAAACTACTACGAACAGGCCCGAGAACTAGCAGGGTAACCACAAACTTGTGGCTTGTAAATAAATATGTTGTTGGCTTTACCGTTACCGCCTCCGGAGAGGCAGATTGGAGGAAGGGCCCGCAGTGGAGTAGGCTGGGGCCCAGCCACCACCGGAACCGGTGGCGATCCTCTGGAGGGGTTCAGGGGTTCCCCATGGACGTGGGTCCTCTGAAAAGGACAGAACCCGCTCGGGCAATCTGATGCAGGACTGGGGTCAAGGAGTGCTGCCCACTTGCTTAGGGGCAGCATCAGGGCCAGGTTGCTTGGGTGGGAGAGAGCGGAAGCCGTACCGTTTAGTAACGTTTAAGTAAGAGTACCTCCCAATGTGGGAAGATGTTATTATATTTGTAACTTGTTTTAACGTTTATCTTTTCCAGTTTGTGAAAATAAAACCGGTGATGGACGGGCAGCCCGCGGACGGTCTGCATTTTACTAAGGGGGAATGTGGCGCCCTGGACAAGCCAGGAACCACAGAGAACAACACCAACACACCCCACACTCCCGGTCAGGCACACCGAAGTCAGACAATATCCTTGTTGCCTTCCTCCAGGGGCTGATGTCCACACCAGGGGGTTTAGCCAGGCGGTTGGTCTCCGCCCACCGAGGAGTTCTCAGTCCTGGAGGCAGGAAAACAGTGAGTTTTAGTTGAGTTGTAGAGGAGATAGAGTGAGGAGGAGGAAGGAGATAGAGTTGGAGGAGAAAGTGAAAGGAGGTGAAGTGGTAGAAGAGCAGCCTGAAGTTGGTCCGGGTGTGTGGCCCGGACGAATCAGCAAGGTTGGCAGACGGTGGTGACCGTCTGCAGGAGTGGCCTATCGGAGTTTACCGCAAGGATCGTGGACGGGTGGTGGCCCGGCGGTACTGGACCGGTACACAAAGAGAAGTCAGCACCATCTGGCAGGGGCTTACGGACCCCGGCAAGGCTAGGAGTCGCCGTGAATTTGCCAAATTCGTTAGCAAAGGGAAGCTCCTGGGTTTCCCGGCAGCCAAGTCCCGACAGAAGGCAACAGTCCAACCAAGAGAGGGAAACACAGCCACCACCAAGGCTACCGTTCCCAGGGCCAGAGCCTGCGGGCAAAAGGGGCTCCTCCGGCCCATATCTAAGCCGGGGAGCGGGTTACCGATGGGAACCCATCAGAACCGTTACACTACATAGGTGCAGGGAAAGGCAGTCACCATCAACCTGCCGGGAGAAACAACACCGCAGCCGTCTGTGGGACCCGTCCATCCAGCCGTGTGTTTTACCAAGAACTGTGTCTTCATCATTGGCTGAGTGAGTACCACCGTGCCGTGCGGCACAGCGCTGCCCCCGCGACCCTGCACCTCACCAGGCCCCGCAACCCGCCTGCTATCCATCCCTACCTACCCCATCACCGGGCCCCGGGACAACCAACCCCCTACCCACGGAGGGGAGAACTAACATCAAAGCTGCTCCCTGTCACCGCTCCCGGGATCCCCGTCCAGAGCAGCGGTGGTGTCACAACCTCACCACAACCGTGGGTGGCGTCACAGGCAATATCCAAAACCCCCACAATCAATCCCCCTTTTCACTCACGGGCGAGGAACGCCGCTCGAGTCCCCGGGATCCGGCCCACCGCTCGAGCCACCACCGAGCAGCAGCCGCAGCAGCAGCGGCCGGACCCGAGCAGTGGGAGAGCGTAGCGTCACCTCCTCCGCCCGCGACATTTCTTTTCTCCACTCCGTAAACTGACATACGGCACGTCTTTCCAAGCTGCAGAATGTCAATTTCTCTTCCTGTGGCCAGAATGTTCTCCATAGGGACAAAAAAAAGAAAAACTAGGTAGCACACCGAACACTGATCGTAGGCATGGACTGCTGAATTCTCCTGCGGAGCACACTCACATTTCCACAAGCGGGCTGACATGCTACTGTACATGCAACCTAAGAGCTAACTTTGTAGTCTTCCACATCACTTAGTCTATGTGAAAAAAATGAATTTGAACACTTTCAAATCTAGTACTACTAATATACTAATCGCATATTGATAGATGACAGACTGAACATGAGTCAACAGTGTGATGCAGCAGCAAAAAAGACAAACACAATTGTGCAATGTATTTACAGAAGCACAGATCACGTGAAGTAATTATCACCCTCTACTCCTCTTTGGTCAGACCCTCATCTGCAATTCTGGGCACCTCGTCTTAAAAAAGACATCAACAAATTGCAGCAAGTTCAGAGAAGAGCAGCCAGAATGGTGAACGGTCTACAAACCATGTCCTATGAGTAACGGTTACTGAATTTGGGAATGTTTAACTTGGAAAAAAAAAGAAAACAGAGAGGAAACTTAATAGCAGTCTAGATTTTAGAATAAAAAACCTTTTGACAGTGAGGGTGATCAATGACTGGAACCACAAGAGGTTGTGAGTTCCCCTTCAATGAAAGTCGTAAAAAGGAGACTGGACAGACACCTGTGTGGGATGATACAGTATAGGGAATCCTGCTTTGAGCAGGGAGTTGGACCTGATGACCCAGGAGGTCCCGTCCAAGTATAACATTCTATGATTCTACTGCAGATAATCTACAGATACAGTAAAAATAAATCCCAATTCGCGTAGTGACATTGTTTTTAGCCAAGTGTGTCTATTTTAAAAATCTCCTAGGGACCTGGTCCTTTATTCCTCTAGAATTTAGCTTTCTCATAGAGAACAGGCTAAATCCCAGTGGGCAGAAGGACCTGATCCTTTTTTCCACTAAGAATTGTATTAAAACACTTATTGGAACCTGGTCCTTTAGCCCACTAGGAATTAGCCTTCTTATGTAGAGCAGTCTAAATCCCAGTGGCCAGAAGGACCCGATCCTTTTTTCCCCACTAAAAATCGTATTAAAACACTCATTAGGACCTGGTCTTTTAGCCCACTAGGATTTAGCTTTCTTATAGAGAGCAGGCTATATCCCAGTGGGCAGAAGGACCTGGTCCCTTTTCCCACTAAGAATTGTATTAAAACACTCATTAGGACCTGGTCCTTTAGCCCACTAGGATTTAGCTTTCTCATAGAGAGCAGGCTATATATCCCAGTGGCCAGAAGGACCTGGTCCCTCTGCCCACTGGGAAATATCTGGCTCTGGATAGAGAAAGCTAAATCCCAGTGGGCAGAGGGACCAGGTCCTTTAGCACACTGGGATTTAGCTTTCTCTCTATAGAGTCGGCCATTTCCCAGTGGGCAGAGGGACCAGGTCCTTCTAGCCACTGGGATTTAACCACGACCATTGGTGGATGCAGTGCAAAGTTTCAGTTTCTATTCCTGCTCCTGATGAAACCCATGAAAGGAGGAGTTACTACTAGAGAAAAAGAAAAAAAATGACAGACAAGCAGCTAAGAGAGCGACAGAGGCAGAAGAAGCAGACGGTTCTCTATTGAAGCAGAAAATGGAACAAGACTTCTGGTAGGAATAGTTTTTAGGTTATCACAATGTATCCCTGATAAATGCCCCCCCCCCCCCACCCCTCTCTCCACAACAACGCCATCACTCTTTGTTGCTTTCTGGAATAACCCTGATGGTCAGTGGGGGTCTCTGATGGGACAACAGCTTTAGAGAATTTCTCTTTTATGCCCCTTTCACATGTCAGTGATTCTGGTATGTTTGTGCTTTTTTTTTTCACGTACCAGAATCACTGACATACGCACACCCATTATAATCAATGGGTCTGCTCACACATCAGTGTTTTTTCACGGACGTGTGTCCATGTTCCGCACATGCGTGTCTGTGATTTCCGCAAAGAGACATGTCCGTTTTCCCCCAGCATCACGGATGTTTAGTTTCAATAGAAATCAGTGGGTCAGTGAAAATCACGGATGGCACATGGAGTAACATCCGTGTGTCATCCGTGTGCGTTTTTTTTTTTTCCCCAAAGAAGACTAACTTTGTTCTGCCCCTTTTTTAAACAAATGACTCGCCCACCCCAGGACTATGGGACACCCGGTGCCGGGCCGGACTAGTCTGGGGGTAGTCAGTGGTGGCGGGGCCTGACTCCGTGGCCCTAGTGGGTGTCAGTTTTGAGTATGGCTTCAGACTTGGGGTTTGAATAAAGTTTGTGTTCGTGACGCCACCTGTGGTATGTGGCTATTAAGCCGCCGCTGCTGTGTAAGGCCTCCGGGGTGATGATATGGCAGCAATGGTGGTACTGCTCCCCACAGGTGGAGCGGTGCCCCGGGGACACTGTTGGTGCTCGTGAGAGTCTATGGTGTGATGGAAGGCTAAGCAGATAAAATAACAGAGACCACTCCAAGGGTGCAGTTCAAGTTCTTTACTCACAATTCTTGTCAAAGCCGGCAGGAACCCTTGGACTGCTGGGACCACTGTCAGGGACCTCCGCCGTTTCTGGGTGATTCTTGGAGCAAAACCCGGTGCCCTTCTCTTAAGTGACTCTGTCTTCCGCTGTCTTCCTAAGCCTTGCCTTTTGTAGGATAAACCTGGCTTGGCCTCCACAACAGCCTCCAGGCTGGTGGGTCACCTGTCGGCTGATTACCCCTTTTCTAGAAGTTCTGCTGTGGGCTGTGGCCCGGGGAGTTTACAACTTTCCCTGGGCCTCGGTTTTTAC
Organism: Anomaloglossus baeobatrachus; assembly: GCF_048569485.1. Classification (NCBI taxonomy): domain Eukaryota; kingdom Metazoa; phylum Chordata; class Amphibia; order Anura; family Aromobatidae; genus Anomaloglossus; species Anomaloglossus baeobatrachus. Next base: position 634,344,937 of record NC_134356.1, on the reverse strand, counting down.
TGTTTGGAGATGATTTTGCACTCCTCCGGTTTCTAGGGACCGTCCCCTGTTGCAGCTTGATCCCTCCACTGATGTTCCTGTGGAGCAGGCCACCGCAGCTCTACAGCTACCCGTGGCCCTGGGACCCCTTCTGTCTTCTGCTTGGTGTCACTTGGACCCTCTGAGTCCCAGGATCTTCACCAGGAAGCGTCTCTTTCTTCGTTTCAGCTCCTGACTGACTTGGAGCTCTCTTTCCTTTCACTTCTCCTCCTTGCCTGCCTCCTGCAGACCTCCTCCTCCTTCCCCACACTCTCTCTATCTCTATCCCCTCACACTAGACTTTCCTTTCTGTGTCTACCCTCATGTGGCTCCTCCCACCTCCCCAGTTGCTCTGATCTACCCTATAGGAGCAGGGATGGGTCTTACGGCCCCTCCCAGCATGCAGCATGGGAGGGTTTCTGCCACTATCCCTGGTCCCAGTGTGTTCCTAGCAATGGGTGTAGTGTAGATTTACCAGGGGACCGGTGTTCACTCCCTTCCTCACCCAGAATGGGCATCACACCGCTGGATGGGGTGCAATGACCTGTGGCGACGGAAGCCTCAGGGGCGCCACACTCCCCCACAGCGAATCCCAGCACGTCCTCGGGCTGAAAAGACAACAAAACATGTGGAAAAACTGCAAAAACATTTTTGTTATGCATAACAATAAAACAATTAAACATTTCTTCCCTTTATGGGAGGCACAAGTATTTGAACGTTGCAAACTTCTTATAAAGAAACTTCTAAGTGTGCACTTTCAGTCTATTGCACAGTTTGGGCACATCCCCCATAATTCTGGTAGGGGGCACAACTGGTGCAACTATATACATCTTGGCTACAACAAGTCCAGTAGCCTGGCAGTTCGTTCAGCTTCCTTAAGCTACAAAAACAACATACCAGCCACTAAGTCCAGTGGCCTGGTAACACATGACACATAAACATTCACTGGGGACCACATTCCAGTTCCGTGGCCCGGTACATATAAACAAGGGGGGTGACTTCTTCGAAAAGCACAAGGGGCAGTAAGGCAGGGCAGGGTGTCATCTTAAAAAAGAACATTAGGGCAGCACAAAAGGGACATCTTCACAAAGAATGAGGGGCAGACAGGGGCTATTTACAGTTCAGCATCTTCTTACTTCTTTACATGTAGGGATTCTTCTCCGGCTCCCCACCTGGCAGCAGGTAGACAGCGGTCAGCACAGTCTGCGTCTGCTGGTCTTGGCGGGCCGCGCCTGGCATGGCGGCGGCCTGTATTGGAGTCGCTGCTGTGACCGATTCTTGACGGGCCGCACCTGGCGTGGCTGCAGCCTGGGCTTGGCAGGCCGCATCTGCGGCGTGGATTAACGTCGCCGCTGCGACGGGATCTTGTTTGTCCGAGCGGGGTATCGCTGCTGGGGCCTGAGCTGGACGGGCCGGGCTTGGCGTCGCTGCTGCGGTGTGGATGGGCGTCGCTCCGGCGGCGAAATCTTGGCGGGCCGCACCTGGCGTGGCTGCGGCCCAGATCGGCGTCGCCGTGTCGGGCATCTCTCCAGGGACCGCGGGCATGGTAGCGGGGGTTGGGGCACTGGCGCCGGCAGGGGCATTAAATGACTCACCCCTCAGTAGCATCTCCGGTGTTCTGGCGGTCGCTGCTCCGCGCGTCGCTTGCCGGATCTGCTGCATCACCTCCGCCTGCAGCCTTTCACACCACTGGTCCATCTCCCAGCCCCACCAGTCAGCGGAGTCTAGCTCTGGATCGCTGCGTGTGGACGCCATTCTCTCTGCGTCTCCTTCTGCACGATCTCCCAGCAGCAGACTCGTCGCTTCTTCTAGTAGCAGACTTTTGATGTTGCTCAGCAGCAGTCTGGTAACTTCCCGCTCCTTCATCCTGTCAGCCATCCTCCCGACCTCAGCCTTTGGCTCAGCGGCGGTCACAGGCCTGATCCAGGTAAGCTCTTCCTGGCCTCCGCTTACAGGAGCCATCTTCTCTCTTCCTCTAGGCAGCATTCTTAGCGCGCCATTTTTCATCCGCTGCTCTGCATAGCGGGCACTGCTTCGTGCTCTTTCTGCCAAGACCAAGGGGGCGGGGCTTCTCTTCGCACCCTTTCTTCTGGCACGCCCCCCTTCTTCCCGCTCTCAGCAGCGCTAATGGCGGCGGTTTTCACTGTAAAACACACAGTTTTGTCACACGGTTCTTCAGGCGCACAGTACCCGGTGGTCGCCGGGCACGAAATCCTGTTCGTGACGCCAAAAGTTGACTCGCCCACCCCAGGGCTATGGGACACCCGGTGCCGGGCCGGACTAGTCCGGGGGTAGTCAGTGGTGGCGGGGCCCGGCTCCGTGGCCCTGGTGGGTGTCAGTTTTGAGTATGGCTTCAGACTTGGAGTTTGAATAAAGTTTGTGTTCGTGACGCCACCTGTGGCATGTGGCTATTAAGCCGCCGCTGCTGTGTAAGGCCTCCGGGGTGATGATATGGCAGCAATGGTGGTACTGCTCCCCACAGGTGGAGCGGTGCCCCGGGGACACTGTTGGTGCTCGTGAGAGTCTATGGTGTGATGGAAGGCTAAGCAGATAAAATAACAGAGACCACTCCAAGGGTGCAGTTCAAGTTCTTTACTCACAATTCTTGTCAAAGCCGGCAGGAACCCTTGGACTGCTGGGACCACTGTCAGGGACCTCCGCCGTTTTTGGGTGATTCTTGGAGCAAAACACGGTGCCCTTCTCTTAAGTGACTCTGTCTTCTGTTGTCTTCCTAAGCCTTGCCTTTTGTAGGATAAACCTGGCTTGGCCTCCACAACAGCCTCCAGGCTGGGGGGTCACCTGTCGGCTGATTACCCCTTTTCTAGAGGTTCTGCTGTGGGCTGTGGCCCGGGGAGTTTACAACTTTCCCTGGGCCTCGGTTTTTACTGTTTGGAGATGATTTTGCACTCCTCCGGTTTCTAGGGACCGTCCGCTGTTGCAGCTTGATCCCTCCACCGATGTTCCTGTGGAGCAGGCCACCGCAGCTCTACAGCTACCCGTGGCCCTGGGACCCCTTCTGTCCTCTGCTTGGTGTCACCTGGACCCTCTGAGTCCCAGGATCTTCACCAGGAAGCGTCTCTTTCTTTGTTTCAGCTCCTGACTGACTTGGAGCTCTCTTTCCTTTCACTTCTCCTCCTTGCCTGCCTCCTGCAGACCTCCTTCTCCTTCCCCACACTCTCTCTATCTCTATCCCCTCACACTAGACTTTCCTTTCTGTGTCTACCCTCATGTGGCTCCTCCCACCTCCCCAGTTGCTCTGATCTACCCTATAGGAGCAGGGATGGGTCTTACGGCCCCTCCCAGCATGCAGCATGGGAGGGTTTCTGCCACTATCCCTGGTCCCAGTGTGTTCCTAGCAATGGGTGTAGTGTAGATTTACCAGGGGACCGGTGTTCACTCCCTTCCTCACGCAGAATGGGCATCACACCGCTGGATGGGGTGCAATGACCTGTGGCGACGGAAGCCTCAGGGGCGCCACACAAACTTGATTACATTCTGGTGTGCACTTCCAGTGTGGAGTTCAGGATTATGAGAATAGGTGTTTTAACATTGAGCTGTGTCTTATCTTGCAAAAATGGCCCCCCGTGTGGACCCTGAACGGCTAATTGCGTTAGTGGAAACCCATCCAGTCTTGTGGGATACCCGGGTTGAGGGGTATCACAATAGATTAACCACAGAGCAAGCATGGCTTCAAATAGCCGAAGAACTATATACTGGGGGTGGATGGGCAAATTTGTCTACTACAAAGCGTACAAAGTTTGGTAAGTGGTGCCATGATTGTGCCTTTTTGTCAATTTTTTAATTGTTTAAATTATGTTTTAAAAATGTGATGTAAAATATTTTATGTTTAATCTTTCTTTATTAAAGTAAACAAGAGAAATTTACAGGAAGAAAAAAAAAGAAGATTCAAATACGTGATTACTTCATGTCAACTTACAGAGAAGAGTATAAGCCACATCCTAACTAACACCTCTTCTCTTACTATCATAAGGCACGCATGTAAAATATTTTAAAGAAGGGTTGTACATTAATATTGTCTGTCCCTTTCCCAGTAATGGCCATACATATCAGTTTACTCAGAACTATATTGAAATGTGTTTCTGACCTAAAATTAGTGTTTTTACATTGCTTTAAACACTATAAAAACAAAAAAAATTAATACAAGCTGGCTGTGTGTTTGCTAGCATGTATTGTTAGCCACATTTTCTGACATGTAAGCTTACACCATATGGCTATGTGCCCCGCTGCGGAAAATGCGCGGATTTTGCCGCGGATTTCTCGCAGAAAAGCCGCAGATTTCCCGAAAATCTGCAGCTCAGGCACTTCCCAGCCATTTCTATGGCATTTTGGAAATGCTGTGCCCATGCAGCTAGGACCCAGGAGGAGAGCTGAACAGGGTGTGCAGGCAGCTAGGACCCAGGAGGAGAGCTGAACAAGGTGTGCAGGCAGCTAGGACCCAGGAGGAGAGCTGAACAGGGTGTGCAGGCAGCTAGGAGCCAGGAGGAGAGCTGAACAGGGTGTGCAGGTCGCTAGGACCCAGGAGGAGAGCTGAACAGGGTGTGCAGGTAGCTAGGACCCAGGAGGAGAGCTGAACAGGGTGTGCAGGTCGCTAGGACCCAGGAGGAGAGCTGAACAGGGTGTGCAGGTAGCTAGGACCCAGGAGGAGAGCTGAACAGGGTGTGCAGGCAGCTAGGACCCAGGAGGAGAGCTGAACAGGGTGTGCAGGCAGCTAGGACCCAGGAGAAGAGCTGAACAGGGTGTGCAGGCAGCTAGGACGCAGGAGAAGAGCTGAATAAGGTGTGCAGGCAGCTAGGACCCAGGAGGAGAGCTGAACAGGGTGTGCAGGCAGCTAGGACCCAGGAGGAGAGCTGAACAGGGTGTGCAGGTAGCTAGGACCCAGGAGGAGAGCTGAACAGGGTGTGCAGGTAGCTGGGACCCAGGAGGAGAGCTGAACAGGGTGTGCAGGTAGCTAGGACCCAGGAGGAGAGCTGAACAGGGTGTGCAGGCAGCTAGGACCCAGGAGAAGAGCTGAACAGGGTGTGCAGGCAGCTAGGACCCAGGAGGAGAGCTGAACAGGGTGTGCAGGCAGCTAGGACCCAGGAGGAGAGCTGAACAGGGTGTGCAGGCAGCTAGGACCCAGGAGAAGAGCTGAACAGGGTGTGCAGGCAGCTAGGACCCAGGAGGAGAGCTGAACAAGGTGTGCAGGCAGCTAGGACCCAGGAGAAGAGCTGAACAGGGTGTGCAGACATCTAGGATGCAGAAGAAGAGCTGAACAGGGTGTGCAGGCAGCTAGGACCCAGGAGGAGAGCTGAACAGGGTGTGCAGGCAGCTAGGACCCAGGAGAAGAGCTGAACAGGGTGTGCAGGCAGCTAGGACCCAGGAGGAGAGCTGAACAGGGTGTGCAGGCAGCTAGGACCCAGGAGAAGAGCTGAACAGGGTGTGCAGGCCGCTAGGACCCAGGAGGAGAGCTGAACAGGGTGTGCAGGCATCTAGGACCCAGGAGGAGAGCTGAACAGGGTGTGCAGGCAGCTAGGACGCAGGAGAAGAGCTGAATAAGGTGTGCAGGCAGCTAGGACCCAGGAGGAGAGCTGAACAGGGTGTGCAGGCAGCTAGGACCCAGGAGGAGAGCTGAACAGGGTGTGCAGGTAGCTAGGACCCAGGAGGAGAGCTGAACAGGGTGTGCAGGTAGCTGGGACCCAGGAGGAGAGCTGAACAGGGTGTGCAGGTAGCTAGGACCCAGGAGGAGAGCTGAACAGGGTGTGCAGGCAGCTAGGACCCAGGAGAAGAGCTGAACAGGGTGTGCAGGCAGCTAGGACCCAGGAGGAGAGCTGAACAGGGTGTGCAGGCAGCTAGAACCCAGGAGGAGAGCTGAACAGGGTGTGCAGACATCTAGGATGCAGAAGAAGAGCTGAACAGGGTGTACAGGAAGCTAGGACCCAGGAGGAGAGCTGAACAGGGTGTGCAGGCAGCTAGGACCCAGGAGAAGAGCTGAACAGGGTGTGCAGGCAGCTAGGACCCAGGAGGAGAGCTGAACAGGGTGTGCAGGCAGCTAGGACCCAGGAGAAGAGCTGAACAGGGTGTGCAGGCAGCTAGGACCCAGTAGGAGAGCTGAACAGGGTGTGCAGGCAGCTAGGACCCAGGTGGAGAGCTGAACAGGGTGTGCAGGCAGCTAGGACCCAGGAGAAGAGCTGAACAGGGTGTGCAGACATCTAGGATGCAGAAGAAGAGCTGAACAGGGTGTGCAGGCAGCTAGGACCCAGGAGAAGAGCTGAACAGGGTGTGCAGGCAGCTAGGACCCAGGAGGAGAGCTGAACAGGGTGTGTAGGAAGCTAGGACCAAGGAGGAGAGCTGAACAGGGTGTGCAGGCAGCTAGGACCCAGGAGAAGAGCTGAACAGGGTGTGCAGACATCTAGGATGCAGAAGAAGAGCTGAACAGGGTGTGCAGGCAGCTAGGACCCAGGAGGAGAGCTGAACAGGGTGTGCAGGTAGCTGGGACCCAGGAGAAGAGCTGAACAGGGTGTGCAGGCAGCTAGGACCCAGGAGGAGAGCTGAACAGGGTGTGCAGGCAGCTAGGACCGAGGAGAAGGGTTGAACAGGGTGTGCAGGCAGCTAGGACCCAGGAGGAGAGCTGAACAGGGTGTGCAGGCAGCTAGGACCCAGGAGGAGAGCTGAACAGGGTGTGCAGGCAGCTAGGACCCAGGAGGAGAGCTGAACTGGTTGTGCAGGCAGCTAAGACCCAGAAGGAGAGCTGAACAGAGTGTGCAGGCAGGTAGGACCCAAGAGGAGGGCTGAACAGGGTGTGCAGGCAGCTAGGACCCAGGAGGAGAGCTGAGCAGGGTGTGCAGGCAGCTAGGACCCAGGAGGAGAGCTGAACAGGGTGTGCAGGCAGCTAGGACCGAGGAGAAGGGTTGAACAGGGTGTGCAGGCAGCTAGGACCCAGGAGGAGAGCTGAACAGGGTGTGCAGGCAGCTAGGACCCAGGAGGAGAGCTGAACAGGGTGTGCAGGCAGCTAGGACCCAGGAGGAGAGCTGAACTGGTTGTGCAGGCAGCTAAGACCCAGAAGGAGAGCTGAACAGAGTGTGCAGGCAGGTAGGACCCAAGAGGAGGGCTGAACAGGGTGTGCAGGCAGCTAGGACCCAGGAGGAGAGCTGAGCAGGGTGTGCAGGCAGCTAGGACCCAGGAGGAGGGCCGAACAGGGTGTGCAGGCAGCTAGAACCCAGGAGGAGAGCTAGGACCCAGGAGGAGAGCTGAACAGGGTGTGCAGGCAGCTAGGACCCAGGAGAAGAGCTGAACAGGGTGTGCAGGCAGCTAGGACCCAGCAGGAGAAATGAACAGGGTGTGCAGACAGCTAGGACCCAGTAGGAGAGCTGAACTGGGTGTGCAGGCAGCTAGGACCCAGGAGGAGAGCTGAACAGGGTGTGCAGGCAGCTAGGACCCAGGAGGAGAGCTGTACAGGGTGTGCAGGCAGCTAGGACCCAGGAGAAGAACTGAACTGGGTGTGCAGGCAGCTAGGACCCAGGAGGAGAGCTGAGCAGGGTGTGCAGGCAGCTAGGACCCAGGAGAAGGGCTGAACAGGGTGTGCAGGCAGCTAGGACCCAGGAGGAGAGCTGAACAGGGTGTGCAGACATCTAGGATGCAGAAGAAGAGCTGAACAGGGTGTACAGGAAGCTAGGACCCAGGAGGAGAGCTGAACAGGGTGTGCAGGCAGCTAGGACCCAGGAGGAGAGCTGAACAGGGTGTGCAGACATCTAGGATGCAGAAGAAGAGCTGAACAGGGTGTACAGGAAGCTAGGACCCAGGAGGAGAGCTGAACAGGGTGTGCAGGCAGCTAGGACCCAGGAGAAGAGCTGAACAGGGTGTGCAGGCAGCTAGGACCCAGGAGGAGAGCTGAACAGGGTGTGCAGGCAGCTAGGACCCAGGAGAAGAGCTGAACAGGGTGTGCAGGCAGCTAGGACCCAGTAGGAGAGCTGAACAGGGTGTGCAGGCAGCTAGGACCCAGGTGGAGAGCTGAACAGGGTGTGCAGGCAGCTAGGACCCAGGAGAAGAGCTGAACAGGGTGTGCAGACATCTAGGATGCAGAAGAAGAGCTGAACAGGGTGTGCAGGCAGCTAGGACCCAGGAGAAGAGCTGAACAGGGTGTGCAGGCAGCTAGGACCCAGGAGGAGAGCTGAACAGGGTGTGTAGGAAGCTAGGACCAAGGAGGAGAGCTGAACAGGGTGTGCAGGCAGCTAGGACCCAGGAGAAGAGCTGAACAGGGTGTGCAGACATCTAGGATGCAGAAGAAGAGCTGAAAAGGGTGTGCAGGCAGCTAGGACCCAGGAGGAGAGCTGAACAGGGTGTGCAGGCAGCTGGGACCCAGGAGAAGAGCTGAACAGGGTGTGCAGGCAGCTAGGACCCAGGAGGAGAGCTGAACAGGGTGTGCAGGCAGCTAGGACCGAGGAGAAGGGTTGAACAGGGTGTGCAGGCAGCTAGGACCCAGGAGGAGAGCTGAACAGGGTGTGCAGGCAGCTAGGACCCAGGAGGAGAGCTGAACAGGGTGTGCAGGCAGCTAGGACCCAGGAGGAGAGCTGAACTGGTTGTGCAGGCAGCTAAGACCCAGAAGGAGAGCTGAACAGAGTGTGCAGGCAGGTAGGACCCAAGAGGAGGGCTGAACAGGGTGTGCAGGCAGCTAGGACCCAGGAGGAGAGCTGAGCAGGGTGTGCAGGCAGCTAGGACCCAGGAGGAGGGCCGAACAGGGAGTGCAGGCAGCTAGAACCCAGGAGGAGAGCTGAACAGGGTGTGCAGGCAGCTAGGACCCAGGAGGAGAGCTGAACAGGGTGTGCAGACATCTAGGATGCAGAAGGAGAGCTGAACAGGGTGTGCAGGCAGCTAGGACCCAGGAGGAGAGCTGAACAGGGTGTGCAGGCAGCTAGGACGCAGGAGGAGGGCTGAACAGGGTGTGCAGGCAGCTAGGACCCAGGAGGAGGGCTGAACAGGGTGTGCAGGCAGCTAGGACCCAGGAGGAGAGCTGAACATGGTGTGCAGGCAGCTAGGACCCAGGAGGAGAGCTGAACAGGGTGTGCAGGCAGCTAGGACCCAGGAGGAGAGCTGAACAGGGTGTGCAGGCAGCTAGGACCCAGGAGGAGAGCTGAACAGGGTGTGCAGGCAGCTAGGACCCAGGAGGAGAGCTGAACAGGGTGTGCAGGCAGCTAGGACCCAGGAGAAGAGCTGAACAGGGTGTGCAGGTAGCTAGGACCCAGCAGGAGAAATGAACAGGGTGTGCAAACAGCTAGGACCCAGTAGGAGAGCTGAACTGGGTGTGCAGGCAGCTAGGACCCAGGAGGAGAGCTGAACAGGGTGTGCAGGCAGCTAGGACCCAGGAGGAGAGCTGTACAGGGTGTGCAGACAGCTAGGACCCAGTAGGAGAGCTGAACTGGGTGTGCAGGCAGCTAGGACCCAGGAGGAGAGCTGAACAGGGTGTGCAGGCAGCTAGGACCCAGGAGGAGAGCTGTACAGGGTGTGCAGGCAGCTAGGACCCAGGAGAAGAACTGAACTGGGTGTGCAGGCAGCTAGGACCCAGGAGGAGAGCTGAGCAGGGTGTGCAGGCAGCTAGGACCCAGGAGAAGGGCTGAACAGGGTGTGCAGACATCTAGGATGCAGAAGGAGAGCTGAACAGGGTGTGCAGGCAGCTAGGTCCCAGGAGGAGAGCTGAACAGGGTTTGCAGGCAGCTAAGACCCAGGAGGAGGGCTGAACAGGGTGTGCAGGTAGCTAGGACCCAGGAGGACAGCTGAACAGGGTGTGCAGGCAGCTAGGACCCAGGAGGAGAGCTGAACAGGGTGTGCAGGCAGCTAGGACCCAGGAGGAGAGCTGAACAGGGTGTGCAGGCAGCTAGGACCCAGGAGGAGAGCTGAACAGGGTGTGCAGGCAGCTAGGACCCAGGAGGAGAGCTGATCTGGGTGTGCAGGCAGCTAGGACCCAGGAGGAGAGCTGAAAAGGGTGTGCAGGCAGCTAGGACCCAGGAGGAGGGCTGAACAGGGTGTGCAGGCAGCTAGGACCCAGGAGGAGAGCTGAACTGGGTGTGCAGACTGTACAGACATGAATCAACACTATACCCTCTAAAACACATCCCCATCCCAACAGAAAACACACAGACACAATATTTGGCAGGTATCGGTCACAGCTTTACTTGGATATATAAATTTTTTATAAAATTTTTCACTCCGTATAAAATGTAAACATCAACAAACAACTTCGGAGGTGAGAAGGGATCTCAGACACACGACCGTGGACTTCCGCTCTCCCACCAAACTCCTGTTTAAACATGCCGCTGTGACTTCACTTGAGAAAATGTTATTAACTGTTGACAACAGAAAAGAGAATAATGTCATAAACAATGAAAACGAATAGCAACAGGGAGGGAGGGAGGGACGAGCTGCTGCCGGATCCTGGAAACCCCCAGGGGAAGAGGGGATAACCCCACCCCCGACTCCCTATATATAGGAAAGGGGCACGTGATATAATGGGGCTCAAACTCTAAGGAGGAGCTGGGAGGAGTCCCCTCCTCCCCAGGGAGAGCAGGATCCAGGGATGTGGATGAGGCTGACAATTACAACAGCAGCAGGATTAACCCCTTGCTGCACAGTCTGGGGCAGTATCGTTAACCACTACACCGCCCTCCAGGCAGCTAGGACCCAGGAGGAGAGCTGAAGAGGGTGTGCAGACATCTAGGATGCAGAAGGAGAGCTGAACTGGGTGTGCAGGCAGCTAGGACCCAGGAGGAGAGCTGAACAGGGTGTGCAGGCAGCTAGGACCCAGGAGGAGGGCTGAACAGGGTGTGCAGGCAGCTAGGACCCAGGGGAGAGCTGAACAGGGTGTGCAGGCAGCTAGGACCCAGGAGGAGAGCTGAACAGGGTGTGCAGGCAGCTAGGACCCAGGAGGAGAGCTCAACAGGGTGTGCAGGCAGCTAGTACCCAGGAGGAGGGCTGAACAGGGTGTGCAGGCAGCTAGGACCCAGGAGAAGAGCTGAACAGGGTGTGCAGGCAGCTAAGACCCAGGAGGAGAGCTGAACAGGGTGTGCAGGCAGCTAGGACCCAGGAGGAGAGCTGAACAGGGTGTGCAGGCAGCTAGGACCCAGGAGGAGAGCTGAACAGGGTGTGCAGGCAGCTAGGACCCAGGAGGAGAGCTGAACAGGGTGTGCAGGCAGCTAGGACCCAGGAGAAGGGCTGAACAGGGTGTGCAGACATCTAGGATGCAGAAGGAGAGCTGAACAGGGTGTGCAGGCAGCTAGGACCCAGGAGGAGAGCTGAGCAGGGTGTGCAGGCAGCTAGGACCCAGGAGAAGGGCTGAACAGGGTGTGCAGACATCTAGGATGCAGAAGGAGAGCTGAACAGGGTGTGCAGGCAGCTAGGTCCCAGGAGGAGAGCTGAACAGGGTGTGCAGGCATCTAGGACCCAGGAGGAGAGCTGAACAGGGTGTGCAGGCAGCTAGGACCCAGGAGGAGAGCTGAACAGGGTGTGCAGGCAGCTAGGACCCAGGAGGAGAGCTGAACAGGGTGTGCAGGCAGCTAGGACCCAGGAGGAGGACTGAACAGGGTGTGCAGGCAGCTAGGACCAAGGAGGAGAGCTGAACAGGGTGTGCAGGCAGCTAGGATGCAGAAGGAGAACTGAACAGAGTGTGCAGGCAGCTATGACCCAGGAGGAGAGCTGAACAGGGTGTGCAGGCAGCTAGGACCCAGGAGGAGAGCTTAACAGGGTTTGCAGACATCTAGGATGCAGGAGGAGAGCTGAACAGGGTGTGCAGGCAGCTAGGATGCAGGAGGAGAGCTGAACATGGTGTGCAGGCAGCTAGGACCCAGGAGGAGAGCTGAACAGGGTGTGCAGGCAGCTAGGACCCAGGAGGAGAGCTCAACAGGGTGTGCAGGCAGCTAGGACCCAGGAGGAGAGCTGAACAGGGTGTGCAGGCAGCTAGGACCCAGGAGAAGGGCTGAACAGGGTGTGCAGACATCTAGGATGCAGAAGGAGAGCTGAACAGGGTGTGCAGGCAGCTAGGACCCAGGAGGAGAGCTGAGCAGGGTGTGCAGGCAGCTAGGACCCAGGAGAAGGGCTGAACAGGGTGTGCAGACATCTAGGATGCAGAAGGAGAGCTGAACAGGGTGTGCAGGCAGCTAGGTCCCAGGAGGAGAGCTGAACAGGGTGTGCAGGCAGCTAGGACCCAGGAGGAGAGCTGAACAGGGTGTGCAGGCAGCTAGGACCCAGGAGGAGAGCTGAACAGGGTGTGCAGGCAGCTAGGACCCAGGAGGAGAGCTGAACAGGGTGTGCAGGCAGCTAGGACCCAGGAGGAGGACTGAACAGGGTGTGCAGGCAGCTAGGACCAAGGAGGAGAGCTGAACAGGGTGTGCAGGCAGCTAGGATGCAGAAGGAGAACTGAACAGAGTGTGCAGGCAGCTAGGACCCAGGAGGAGAGCTGAACAGGGTGTGCAGGCAGCTAGGACCCAGGAGGAGAGCTTAACAGGGTTTGCAGGCAGCTAGGACCCAGGAGGAGAGCTGAACAGGGTATGCAGACATCTAGGATGCAGGAGGAGAGCTGAACAGGGTGTGCAGGCAGCTAGGACCCAGGAGGAGAGCTGAACAGGGTGTGCAGGCAGGTAGGACCCAGGAGGAGAGCTGAATAGGGTGTGCAGGCAGGTAGGACCCAGGAGGAGAGCTGAACAGGGTGTGCAGGCAGCTAGGACCTAGGAGGAGGGCTGAACATGGTGTGCAGCTAAGGGTATGTTCACACATCAGGTTTTTGCTGTGCGGCACAATCCGGCGCTTTGCGGGAAAAACGCATCCGGGTTTTTTTTGCCGCCGGGTGCGGTTTTACCACATAGACTTTTATTAGCGCCGGATTGTGCCGCATGTACTTACGTTTGATCCGGTTTTTGCCGGATGCGGCAAAAATCGTCACTTCGGCGGCCGCACAGGACGCAGAGAGGAACGTTTTTTGCCAGCGGCAAAAAAATGCATAGCGCCGGGTGCGGTGCTGTGCGGCATGGTGCATACTGAAAGTCTATGCGAGTCGGATACGGTGTCATGCTTCAAACGCCGGAAGCATGTACCGTATCCGATTTTTACTTCTGAGCATGCCCAAAAGTGATATAAATTCATTGCTTGTCAGAAAATCAAACAATGAATCCCTCACTCTCTCTCAAACTCTCTCACTCACTGACTGACTCACTGACTCATTCACTCACTCTCACCCACTCACCGATCACCGGCGCGGGGCTGCACGGCTGTCACACTGCTCCGGCGGCTTCTCCTAATTTGAAAATGCCGGCCGCCCATTATTCAATCTCGTATTCACACCGGCGCCTATGATTAGTTGCAGTCAGACACACCCCGACGCTGAGTAACAGCTGTCACTACCAATCACAGCCGCCAGTGGGCGGGTCTATATTGTGCAGTAAAATAAATAAATAACTAAAAGAAAAACGGCGTGCGGTCCCCCCCCCCCAATTTTGATACCAGTCAAGATAAAGCCACACGGCTGAAGGCTGGTATTCTCAGGATGGGGAGCTCTACGTTATGGGGAGCCCCCCAGCCTAAAAATATCAGCCAGCAGCCGCCCGGAATTGCCGCATCCATTAGATGCGACAGTCCCAGGACTCTACCCGGCTCTTCCCGAATTGCCCTGGTGCGGTGGCAATCGGGGTAATAAGGGGTTAATCATGGCAGGCGTCTATGAGACACCCCCAATGATTAACCTGTAAATGAAAGTAAATAAATACATACACCCAAAAAAATCCTTTATTTGGAATAAAAGACAAAAAAAACACCCTCTTTCACCATTTTATTAAAATCCCCAAATACCCCTCCAGGTCCGACGTAATCCACAGAGGTCCCGCGACGCTCTCAGCTCTACTATATTAAGCTGACAGGAACGGCAGTAGAACACCGCCTCTCTCTATCAGCTCCACGCAGCAACTGAAGGGAGTCGCGCTGTCAGCGGTGATGTCACTGAGGTAATGCCGGGTTGTGTGTGGTGAAGATGCGTGCAGAGTAATGCCTGCGTGTGCGGTGATGATGCGTACTGGGTAGTGCAGGGGTGTGCGGTGATGATGCGTGCTGGGTAGTGCCTGCGTGTGCGGTGATGATGCGTGCTGGGTAGTGCCTGCGTGTGCGGTGATGATGTGTGCTGGGTAGTGCCTGCGTGTGTGGTGATGATGCGTGCGAGGTAGTGCCTGCATGTGTGCGTGTGGGGTTTCTCTCTCTCAGCATAAAACAAAAAAACGGATCCGTCGCATCAGTTTTTTCACAATCTGAGACGGATCCGTTGCATCAGGCACAAACCAGATTGTGCCTGATTGGAAAAAACTGATGTGTGAACAGCAGCTCTGCCAGGCAGGGGTTCAGTGGTCGGTAGCTGATAGAAGCATTGCAAATGCTTCTATCTTTTCATATTACCGGCCAGTGCTGTTCACCTGCAGGAGAGGACACAAGTGGTAAGTACACACTGTCCTCTCCCCAATGTCCTGATCTACCGTGGTGTGCCTGTAGCATTGAGATGCAAACACTGTTTGATTCTCAATGCTGCAGGGCAGGCACACACGATACATAAGGACACATGGGAGTCAGAGAAACACTGCCAGAGGATCTCACGCTCCGGCCGGGGGCGGGGGGAGGGGAATCAGCGCTGGGGAGATTCAGTTTTCATACCTTAGCAGCAGCACAGACCAAAGAGCAGACAGAGACTAGTTTCGGGCAGCGCGCTCCGCTCTGTTATGCTCACGTCACGTGTTAGGATGGTAGGAGGGAAAAGCAGCGAGGCAGGGAGAGAGTGGGTGGGCGGAGCCACGGGATACGGACCTCCCGCCCGGGGCAACGGGACAAACAATGCAAATCGTGATAGTCCCGCTGTATCCGGGACAGTTGGGAGGTATGGTGTACTTCAAAACGTAACCTCTTCTAATGTTTATCTTTAAGTTACATTAAAAATCAGGTATGATGTTGACACCTATCTGCCTGTTGGGGCTGTGCGGCTGATGCATTTTCTGCCCACAAAAAGCAGCTTATTAGGCTAACATTTCAAAAACCAAATATTGTTTTTCAGCCTCAAAACTCTGTAGACAAGGCATCATAATCAACATCATGCTGTTCTCTTTTGATCACACCCATGAAGTCAGTATAGAGGCGCCCGTGACTCCGCCATGATGTTGATAATGATGTTCTGTCTACTAAACAGAATGCTTCACTACAAACCAATGAAAAATGTAATTATTATTTGGTGGGTGAGTAGGAGTTTGTTGCTTAATCATCTGATATACAACACAGCAACAACCTACAGGTATGTTTCAACTTCATACCTTTATTTGCTTGCCCAATATTAAAAAAAAAATAAAAAATAAATTTGTCAACATATCCCTAGCCCACTCATTGACAAAGGTTGAGATATCCGTTGCCTCCTCTTAAAACATTTTGCACTGAGGCGTTGTATTGTTGGACACAAAAATTTTACACAAGTGCAAATTTTTAGAACAAAGTAAATTAAATGATGTCATTGTGGCAAAAGCTGACAACAGCTGAAGCAATAGTAACATCATGATGGAGAATATGGCCAACAGGTCAGCAGGTAGTTAATATATTTAAAGGGAACCTGTCATCAGAAATTTGGCTTTCAACCTAAATGTTTCCCCCTCTGCAGCTCCTGGGCTGCATTCTAGTAAGGTTTCTATACTTTTTGTGCCCCCTTTTAAACCAAAATAAATACTTTATAAACTTGTACCTTTCGGTTTGAAAATCTTGTAAATCATCCATGGGGGCGGGCCGTGTGGCGTCCGTTGCTGTATCTTACGCCGTCCCCCATGCTCCAAATCATCCCTCAGGACGCCGCCCACTGCGCCCGAGGTCCCGTGCACGCCGGGACACCTGGTGACGTGGTCGCAGGCACGAGAGTATGGGCGGCGCTGTGATTGCATCGCAAGTGCCCGCCCATACTCTCGTGCCTGCCCTTTCCCCACTGCCTCCAGTGTTCTGCGCCGGCCCGACGTCACCTCCTCCCCATTGTACCCTGCAGCAGGAAATAGATGGGAGGAGCGGAGCAGGCCACTACAGGAGAAGCGGAGAGGATCTGAGCGACGTACAGAGGGGAGAGCGCGCCCACGAGAGTATGGGCGGGCACTTGCGATGCAATCACAGCGCCGCCCATACTCTCGTGCCTGCAACCACGTCACTAGGTGTCCCGGCGTGCACGGGATCTCGGGCGCAGTGGCCGGCGTCCTGAGGGATGATTTGGAGCATGGGGGACAGCGTAAGATACAGCAACGGACACCAGACGGCCCGCCCCCATGGATGATTTACAAGATTTTCAAACTGAAAGGTACAGTTTTATAAAGTATTTATTTTGGTTTAAAAGGGGGCACAAAAAGTATAGAAACCTTACTAGAATGCAGCCCAGGAGCTGCAGAAGGGACAACATTTAGGTTGAAAGCCAAATTTCTGATGACAGGTTCCCTTTAACTTGCCAACGTTAACTTTGTAAAAAAACAAGCACTGCTTTTCCAGACTGTTTCTGTGTTTAAATTTGGTTAATATTAAAGCCTGTTTAATGTATTCTCTTTTTTTGGACAGTTGAAATATTGAAACGGCGCTGGCGCTCATTTAGGGACCAATATAGACGAGAGTTTAACGCTCTCCTTTCAACATCCAAGAAGAGGCCGTATATCTATTATCACAATTTGCAGTTTCTTCGTCCAGTTATGGAATTAAACCAGTAAGTGATTCTACATAGGTTGGCAATGTTTAAACCATTTAAAAAATTTAACTAAGTCTAAAATTTAAATGTATAAGGCTAGGTTCACATTTCCGTTGTTTTGCATCAGTCACATGCGTTGCTTGACGCATGTGACTGATGCATTGTACAATGGATGTCAATGAACAGAAATTCATTGTCGGACTCCGTTGTGTGCGGGGGGCGGAGTGTGGGGGGCGAAGTGCGGGGTGGGTGGAGCCGAGGGGGGCTGTGGAGCTGAGGACGTCAGTGCCGCGGTCTGCATGGTGAGACATGGTGACAGTGCCACGGTCTGCATGGGACAGGTGAGTGTGAGTGTGTACTGTGTGTGTATGTGTATACATGCGGATTGCGGGAGGGGGCGGAGCCGAGCGGGGAATTGTCGAGCTCCTTGCACACGTAACCAGGGTAAATATCGGGTAACTAGGCAAAGCGCATTGCTTGGTAACCTGATGTGTATCCTGGTTACGTGTGCAGGGAGCCAGAGAGAGCATGCGCAGCGAAATTCTACCGATTGCCCTGCTCCAAAATGTTACAAGCTGCGTTCCTTCCGCCCCGCGGTCAGTCGTTCCACGACTGATCAGTCGGACGGAGGATGCAACGCAGCATCATCAGTCACAATCTGCCGCTCATATAAGTCTATGGGAACAACGGAATCCGCCAAACGGATTCCGTTGTTTACCAGAGCAGCAGATTGTGACTGATTCTATTTAACGGAAGTGTGAACCTAGCCTTATGTGAAAACAAAGCAAAGGCGTATGTAATTCTTGGTGTATGTAATTTCATATGATCATATTTTTATTTTGCATAGGATAGATGATAATCTGGATAAATCAGAATCTGAGTCTGCTACAGCCGGACCCTCCACCCGTATTACCTCGCAATCAGAGACAGATACACAAGTGGAGGCAGAGACAAGTCAAGGCAACGAGCCACAAGTAGATGCAGATGCTGGAGAGGGCCCAAGTGGAGCTGCTGTCAACACTAGACAGCCAGCAGGTCAATTGGCATCCGATTCTGCATCCCAAGTCCCAACCCAACGTGTGCTCCCTAGGCCCAGTGTTGCTTTATTTAAAATTCGACGGATGCGACGTTCAAAGGAGATTACCTCTCTGCCAGACTTAATAGAAAGCCGTGTTCTCCATATCCTAAATAGTCAAAACCCTGAAACAGATGCCGAGCAGTTTTGCAGGTCCCTTGGCCCACATCTCACTTTGGTTCCAGCCAACCGGCAGGTCCGAGTAAGGGCAGGTATTCTGCATCTGCTTGAGGCCAGCCAGGAAGGGAATGACCCAACCAATGTTCTAAATATGCTAAGACACTGGTGGGATGAGCAGCAGGCAAGCTATGAGACCACCGTGGCCACCAGCAATTCACCAACTCATCATCATTCTGCTGGGACATCTGTCCCAACAACAACTGGCCAGACATATGGCCTTGAGCAGCCCATGACATCCTATAACCCACAACAATCTACTGCTGGCTCTTTAACTGGGCAGCAATTGCCTGCGCCAGCCATTTCCCAGCAACCTTCTGCTCCCACCTACTTGCCTTTGTCCCAGTAGGAACGGCCAGGCCAATATGCTAATTATGGCTCATCATTTCAATACAACCAACAACCCCCCCCCTCCTCTGCCATCCTCCTACTATGGAGAAGGAAAAAGCTGTGGAGAGAAAGCACAAAAATAGGGTCTTACCCCAGTATGTACGGGGTGGAGGGGGGGGGTGAAACTACTCACCAAGTGTCGTTGTGAAAGTCACAACAACTGTAATCGCATGTAGTATTTGATCATAGGCTGCAGCCACCCAATGGCAGATAACAGAGAACACAAGAGAGAGGGGTGTTAGATACTGTGCCAAAAGATCACTTGGACAGATGTTCAGATTAATGTATCTTTTTGAGATCTGAACATCTGTCCAAGTGATCTTTTGGCACAGTATCTAACACCCCTCTCTCTTGTGTTCTCTGTTATCCTCCTACTATGGTTCATCTAGAGAATCATATAATTACCCACACTCTGTTGTTCCTTTATCCCACATGCTACAGACAACCACACATGTTACCCAACCCACAACCACCCAGAGCCAACGTACTCAAAGGGCCACAAAGTCCACCCCGAGCAATCAGGCCTGCTCCCAATCACAAACTGAGTGATTGGCTTAGTCACTAAAATATTGTAGTTGACTTCTTGCAGTTATTATTTAATGTTTATCAAAATCCCAATAGTTTGTTTCTTCTAACTCACATTTCATACCCAAAATTAGGGAGGAAAGTGAGGGGTGCGTTTTATAATCAGAATGTAGCTTACCGGGGGTGGTGGAGAGAAGTTGCACGTGTCTGGGGAAATGGTTGGGGCGACTGTGCAAAGGCTGTAGTGGATGGGCTTGTGATGCTGCTGCAACTGGTCCTGGGGCTGCGGCAGCTGGGCGGGTTTGGTGTCAGCTGGTGCAGGGGCTGTAGCCCTGTGGGGCAGCCAATAATGACTTCAAATAATGTTGCCAGGAGTCAGTGCGTGCACAGATGGAGCTCTTGGCTAAAGTATTTTTCAGCACATGCGCCACCTCCGCTCCATTCATCTGTCAGCAGTGGACTTAATAAGAAGGTGTGCAGAGGTGGCGCTTAAGCATATGATATCTCTGCTTGCTATAGAGCCAAGAGCTCAATCTGCTCACGTGCCGACTCCAGCCGCCATTTCTTTGAAGCCCTCTCCGCCCACCAATGCTGCAGCCCAAGCCCCAGCACAGCTGCTCAAGCACCATCACAGCTTCCCCTTCAGCCACCACTTCACCAGCACAGCTGTCAGTTTGTTGAACAGCATGTGGGAGAACCACTGCCCTTGCAACCTGTGACCCCAAGCGACCACCGCTGCCACCTCCTCCGGTAATACACCACCAGACTATAAGACAAAACCCATTCTTTTGTTTAGAACCTTTTATAGTTTGATTTTGTGGAGCATCATATAACCTAATGTGTATTTTTTAAAAAAAAAATATGGTAATACCATTTTTGTTTGGTTATGTAACCAAAATATTAGTGGTGCATTTGAGTTTAAATGTTTTTGTTTGAATAAAAAAATTTGAGCAAATTTTTTGACGTATGGCTTTATATCTAAATTTTTGTGTAAAAAAAAATGTGGCCAAAATATTTTGGGGCAGAGGTAGGCCAACATTGCCCTCTGTCATGGGGCCATTATAACAGGAGAGGCCTATGTGACGGAAAGTGCCAGAACATGTATAATGGAAGCAAGCAGCTTCTTAGGTTTGCAATGACTAAATTTGTCTTGGAATAAAAAAAAAAAGAAGGAGGATGTGCTGGATAGCACCTGGTGGTAAGGCAGAACTGGGATAATGCCCGAAGGCTAATCACCTTAGAAGGTTGTGCACCCTTGCACAACCTCGGATAATGAATTCAAAATCCACAGGGGCACGCAAGGATCCCGGGAAGCCGGTGCATGTCAATTCCTTCCAGGCTGGCCATGGGGCCACGAGCAAACGGACATCACCGCAGCTCATGAACAGCCGGAGCAAGCCAGAGCAAGCTCAGAACAGCCAGAGCAAGCCCAGTATCAGCAAGTGTGGGTCCTAGTAAGTAATGTGTGGCACTTATGTGACGCCCTGGCACAGCCAGGTTGTCACAGAAAGAGTTAATCCTCCTTGGTAATCTGATCTCACACCGGTGCAGCCAGACAAAGCACAGCCCCCAGGGTAAGAGAAAAGCAGAGGAGAGGGGAGGGGCTGGAGCAGAGAGTGTGTGGAGAGGAGACAGGACGGAAGTCTGAGGTGGTAGCTCCCAGTCTGGGAGTGAGGTGAAGCGTGCTCTGAAAGGGCCGGGACAGGCCGTAGTGAGGAAGGGGCCAGAACAGGTAGCCGGAGCAGGGCGGTGGCCCCTCGGTACCTGGGTACCCGGATCACTACAGGAGAGTGGATTCCCCGTTCCCGGCTGAGGAGAAAGAGGAAGAGAGTGGAGAGAAAGACACTTGGCTGCAGGGAAAGAACAACAAGGGCTGCTGCACCGTGTGTGGGACACTAACACCCCCGTACCGAAGGCTGCGGACACCGGCAATTCCTAGTTTACCAGTGACTCCGTGTGACTTTCTTGTGAGTACACCCGTGCCCTCGGGCACCGCACTGCGCCCTGCTCCCTGCCTACCCCATCACCGGGCCCCGGGACAACCAACCCCCCCCTACCCACGGAGGGGACATAACAACTACGCTGCTCCCTGTCATCGCTCCCGGGATCCCCGTCCAGAGCAGCGGTGGTGTCACAACCTCACCACAACCGTGGGTGGCGTCACGGACAATCTCCCTTACCCAAATCCCCTTTTACTGTGGAGCCTGGGATCACAGACCGGGTCACGCCACCGTGATACCCACAGAACTGACCCTGTGGCCCGGATCTGAGTACCCCTGGTCCCCGGGCGACACACTTACTTACTTACTTACTTACTTACTTTGCAGAGCAGCTCCTGCCAATAATCCCACAAGCAGATATTACAAGTGAAGGTAATGGGGTGACGGTCAATTAGGAGTGCTACGAAACAGGATGAGTAGGGGAATTACAATAGATGGACTTTTTAATAATTTAAATCCCTCTAATAGCCAGTATAAAGTCCTTGTATTTTGAGTCCCCTAGTCCTCTTGTTTTCTAGCGCTCCTAATAGACCGTCACCCTGTTACCTTCATTAAATTTGTCTTGGGACAGGGCAACGCATGCCTTTGGTTTATCCACCCATATTAAGCCACCTGCTGGGATTAACCATTATCGCCATGTGGTTTGGTTATTTTTTAAAGATAAACAAAAAAAAACATGGTCAATACAATTTTTTAATATTTTTTCATAAAAATTAGTCTAACAATAAATGATTGTGATAAAAATCATGAGGTATTTGTTGATTTCTGTGTTTAACATTGGTCAAACAAGACCCTTTAAATAGAAAAACACAAAATCTTAAGCTCGCAACCCACGTCAAGGGTCCTCATTTTCTTGCGAGTCCCTAACTAAACCAAATTTGTGAAAATAAAAAAGCCAAATCAAAAAGGAGACACAAAAAGCCTAAACTTTTAAAACAATAATTACAGATTCTCCTGCAATTGCCATGGTACAAAGCCCTCGGGCAAAACAAAATAATCTGCAAAAATATTCCGGACATGAAGACCAGAAGGGCTTTCTTGTGTACCATGTTGTATGTCCTGTTGTAAGGGCATGTTTAACTCCCTCAACGACTCCTCATCAGCCAAGAATTGATCCTAGAGACAACAAAAATTATGAAGAAGAACAGCTGCCTTCAAGGCAGCTTTGACATTTTCAGGATGCATTTGAATTGTGCTCAGGAAAAGACGCCATTTCGAGGTAAGTATCCCAAAAGCACACTCCGCAAAACGACGGCTTTGGTCAGTCATTGGTTAAAAATGCGCTTGCGGGTGTCCATACCTCTACGTGGAAATGGCCGAAGGACATGTTTCGAGAGCGCAAATTCCTCATCAGCAACCATAATAAAGGGTTCAAGCAGCCCAGAGGTCTGTGGAAGTGCACGTGGCTGTGGAAGGGCAAGGTTCATGTCATTAAGACGACGTGCAAACCTGGAAGCACGAAAGATGCGAGCATCAGACGCACACCCATAGGCACCGATATCTGCAATTACAAAACAGTATTTACTGTCAGCCAAAGCCATAAGAATAACCGAAAAATACTTTTTGTAATTGAAGTAACGGGATCCTGAATTTGGTGGCTTTTTAACACGAATGTGCTTGCCATCTAGTGCTCCAATACAGTGTGGAAATTTTGCTGCTTCCATGAAACCATGGGCAATCCTCACCCAGTCATGTGTGGTTGGCTGAGGCATCACCCAGCTCTTGAGATTGTCCCAAATTACATCACAGGTATTGCGCACAATCCCAGATATAGTTGATGTGCCAAGGAGAAACTCAAAATGGAGTGAAACAAAAGAATTGCCAGTTGCGAGAAATCTGAAATTGTTAAAAAACAAAAAAATATATAAATTAGAAAAACAAATGCAAAAAAGTAAGTTAACCCCTTCAGCCCCAAGCCTATTTTGACCCTAAAGACCAGGCCATTTTTTGCAATTTTGACCAGTGTCACTTTATGAGGTTATAACTCTGGAACGCTTCAACGGATCCCGGTGATTCTGAGACTGTTTTCTCGTGTCATATTGGGCTTCATGTTAGTGGTAAATTTAGACCGATATTTTTTGCGTTTCTTTGTGAAAAAAACGAAAATTTCGCGAACATTTTGAAAATTTTGTAATTTTCAAACTTTTAATTTTTATGCTCTAAAACCAACGAGACATATGACACAAAATAATTAATAAATAACATTTCCCACATGTCTACTTTACATCAGAACAATTTGGGGGAAAAAAAAAAAATGTAAGGAAGTTATAGGGGTTCAAAGTTTATGAGCAATTTCTCATTTTTACAACAAAATTTACAAAGCCACATTTTTTAGGGACCACATCACATTTGAAGTGATTTTGAGAGGTCTACATGACACAAAACACCCAAAAGTGACACCATTCCAAAAACGGCACCCCTCAGGCTACTCAAAACCACATTCAAGAAGGTTATTAACCCTTCAGGTGCTTCACAGTAACTAAAGCAATGTGGAAGGAAAAAATAAACATTTTACTTTTTGCAACAAAAATGTTAATTTAGCCTCAAATATTGCATATTCACAAGGGTAGTAGGATTAAATGAACCCCCAAAATGTGTTGGGCAATTTCTTCTGAGCACGCAGATACCTCATATGTGGCGAGAAAACACTGTTTGGGCGCACGGCAGGACTCGGAAGGGAAGGAGCGCCATTTGACTTTTTGAACAGAAAATTAGCTAGAATCGTTAGCCGCACCATGTTGCGTTTGGAGAGCCCCTGAGGTGCCGAAACAGTGGAGCTCCCCCATATGTGACCCCATTTTGGAAACTAGACACCTCATGGCATTTATCTAGATGTTTATTGAGCACTTTGAACCTCTGGGAGCTTCACAAAAGTTAATAGAGTTGAGCCGTGCAAATAAAAATTTTTTTTTTTACCACAAAATTGTTACTTCAACCAGGTAACTTTTTTTTTCACAAGGGTATCAGGAAAAATTGCACCATAAAATGTATTGTGCAATTTCTCCTGAGTACACAGACATCTCATATGTGGTGGAAATGAAATGTTTGGGCGCACAGCAGGGCTCAGAATGCAAGGAGCTTCATTTGACGTTTCAAACGCAAAATTGTCTGGGATAATTAGCATATTCCATGTTGTGTTCGGAGACCCCCTGAGGTGCCGAAAGAGTGGAGCTCCCCCACATGTGACCCCAGTTTGGAAACTAGACCCCCATGGCATAGAAAAAAAAATAGGGCGCACACACAAATGTTCTGCAAAAAAGGGGGGGGGGGGGACTAGGTGGGATGGAAAAAAGAAGTCCTGTCCAAAGTCGAGTACGACTGCAGGACGATTGCTGATCAGGTACCTAATTGTACATGTTTTATTTGGGGTGCACAAAAAAAAGCAAAAACTAGAGCAACAATTACGTACCTGATCAGCCAATCACGTAGCTGTTCAGCAATTGGCGGCAGGCAGGTGGGGGAGGAGGGGGGGGGAGAGGGAGTGGGAGATGCGATTGGGGATAGTTAGAAAAGAGCCACGAACAATACTTACAGGATGGATCAGAACAGCGGCAGATTGGGGGGCGGCAGATTAGGAACAGCGGCATATAAAGGGAACATCTGTGAATGTGAGATGGCGGCGGCTGGGATAGGGTGGGGGCGGATGGGAGAGTGCGCAGTGGATGCAGGAGCGGCAGAGGATGGGGGGAGGGGGGATGGGAAGGAAGGGGAGTGGGAGGTGAGATTGGGGATAGTTACCCTACAGGATGGATCTAGGCAGCAGGATCACAGGAGATGAAGGAGGCAGCAGATCGGGGAGGGTGAGAGGTGGGAGAGGGAGCGCAGCGCAGATCACGGGGGAGACAGGTGAGCAGAGCATAGATCACGGGGGTGAGAGGTGAGGGAGCGCAGATCACGGGGGAGACAGGTGAGCAGAGCACAGATCACGGGGGTGAGAGGTGAGGGAGCGCAGATCACGGGGGAGATAGGTGAGCAGAGCGCAGATCACGGGGGTGAGAGGTGGAGGGAGAGCGGACAGCAGATTACGGGGTGACAGGTGAGGGAGCACAGATAACGGGGGTGACAGGCGAGGGAGCACAGATCACGGGGTGACAGGTGAGGGAGCACAGATCACGGGGGTGACAGGGGAGGGAGCGCAGATCACGGGGGTGACAGGGGAGGGAGCGCAGATTACGGGGGTGACATGTGAGGGAGCACAGATCATGGGGGTGACAGGGGAGGGAGCACAGATCACGGGGGTGACAGGGGAGGGAACACAGATCACGGGGGTGACAGGTGAGGGAGCACAGATCACGGGGGTGACAGGGGAGGGAGCGCAGATCAAGGGGGTGACAGGTGAGGGAGCACAGATCACGGCGGTGACAGGGGAGGGAGCACACATCACAGGGGAGGGAGCACAGATCACGGGGGTGACAGGGGAGGGAGCACAGATCACGGCGGTGACAGGGGAGGGAGCACACATCACGGTGGTGACAGGGGAGGGAGCACAGATCACGGGGGTGACAGGGGAGGGAGCGCACATCACGGCGGTGACAGGGGAGGGAGCGCACATCACGGCGGTGACAGGTGAGGGAGCGCACATCACGGCGGTGACAGGGGAGGGAGCGCACATCACGGCGGTGACAGGGGAGGGAGCGCACATCACGGGGGTGACAGGGGAGGGAGCGCACATCACGGCGGTGACAGGGGAGGGAGCGCACATCACGGGGGTGACAGGGCAGGGAGCGCACATCACGGGGGTGACAGGGGAGGGAGCGCACATCACGGCGGTGACAGGGGAGGGAGCGCACATCACGGCGGTGACAGGGGAGGGAGCGCACATCACGGCGGTGACAGGGGAGGGAGCGCACATCACGGCGGTGACAGGGGAGGGAGCGCACATCACGGCGGTGACAGGGGAGGGAGCGCACATCACGGCGGTGACAGGGGAGGGAGCGCACATCACGGCGGTGACAGGGGAGGGAGCGCACATCACGGGGGTGACAGGGGAGGGAGCACACATCACGGGGGTGACAGGGGAGGGGGCGGGTAGCTGACCACGGGGGTGAGAGGTGGGGGGAGTGTGCAGCACATCACGTAGGGGAGGGGGCGAGCAGCACATCACGGAGGGGAGGGGGCGGGCACCGATCACGAGGGGGAGGGGCCGGGCTGCAGATCAGAGGGAGCGGTGGCACTGTGGCAGAAGGAGGGCGGCGGCAGCGGATCGGGAGGTGTGGGGGTGAGGGTGCGGGCAGCAGATACGAGGGGTGGGGGTGCGGGCAGGAGATCGGGGAGACAGGTGGCAGATCACGGAGGGCAGCGGCGGCGGCGGATCGGGAGGCTTTTCGCCGGTTTCATACAGTGCAACGGCAGCGCGGCAATTTCCGGGTCCCATGCTCCGGTCTCATAACAGCATGGGACCGGAGCTTGTCGCCCTGCCATTGCACTGTGTACACTCACTGTGCTGGCGTGCTGCAGGGACGACAAGTGAAGCTGATGGGGGCGGTCACCGGCAACAGGTCCACTGTGATTGGAGAAATCGGTCACAAGGCCGATCTCTCCAATCAGAGCTACTGGAGCTGGGGGAGGGTGATCCAGTGAGGTCACCCAGCTCCAGCCAATGGCCAGTGCTACAGCTGCACTGGCCAGGGCTGGATTTCAATGTTTCAGTCATTTTAAATGGCTGGAACATTACAGTGGCTGTGATTGGTTGAGCGGCGTTCGTCAGCCAATCACAGCCTCCGTATGTCCGGGGAGGAGGCACCACCCCTCCTGAGGTCAGGAACAGGTCCCCTCCTCCCCGAATCTGCGGTTTTTGTTAGCCGATCGCAGTCACCGGAGGCTCCGGTGCCGCGATTCCGCCATGACGGAAAGATCCGTCCTTGGTCGTGAAGGGGTTAATAGGGGAAGTCAGTTGAAAAGACTGTTAACAAATACAAAATGAAACAAAATTAAAAAAATATTGCCTTGAATACAGGGAGGCAAAAAGACGTGCCAGTATAAAACTAGAATTTTTACCCTAGCCGTGGAATCACCAGTAGGCTTGCAATTTGTTTTTTTTTTTGTTTTTTTTTTAATTGTTTGGATAAAATAAAACACCACTACAATTTGTTGACTTGATGCAAATTTTGACCCAGTAAATGGAAAACATGCATGAACAAGATCCAAATAACTTGATGGTTTTGACTTAACTGATCCCTTTAATTATGAACAAATGTTTTTAAAAAAACCCACACAATATCCTTTAAAAAAAAAATTGAAAAAAAAGACAAACCCATAAAGGGACAAATCTAAACCAAAAATATTGGCTTAAGTAGTTATTGAGTTTTGTAGGCCCTTTTCAAAAAATGAGTTTGAGCGTGCACTAAACTTTTACATTTTGCAAGATTGCCTGAGCATTGCACAGGCCAGAAGTAAATCACCTGCACATGAGACGGTCACACCACCTGGTCTACATTAGGTTCTCAAATTCATTTTAAAAATTTGGCTAAGGATGGATAGAGTTAGGCTAGTTTCAGACTTGCGTTGTTTTGACGCAAACGGAATCCGTCAGTAATGTAGTACAGTTCATTTATTTACAGTGGAAGCGCGTTACTATGCTGCGTGTGTGTGTCATGCAGTACCCGTATGTGTCCACACGATGTCACGCTTCCACTGTAAATAAATGAACTGTACTACATTATTGACGAAACCCGATTCCGTTAAAATAGCGCAAGTGTGAAACTAGCCTTAGTGATAAGGCATCCCAAAGCCAGACTAAATTTAATCCCTTTAAATTGTGGTGAAGATATCAGCACATACTAGTTTTATGAAAAATGTAAAGGTGCACAGTGGATCACTGGGTGTCTAATCTTTGCAAGCCAACTTGCCACATAGTTAATTCCCATATATGTTCAACATTCACTGTCTTGCACTGAAACAAAAGCCATCTGGAAACAAAGAGTTTATCAGATGAATTTGGGCCCAAAACATCAGATTGGAAGGTCAAGTGTAATGATTAAGCTCCCCCTTGATGACCATGCACTTATTTTTATTTGAGTTAGGCTACTTTCACACTTGCGTTGGACGGCGTCCGTTGCTATCCGCAGCCTTGAGGAATTACGGTAACCATTGCAGGAAACCGTTATATGCCTCATAGACGTCTATTAGCTACGGATAGCAATGGATGGTCTTGCATTGCATCCGCCCCGCGGCGCATCAGTTGTTTTGACGCTGACCGTCAGTGACCGTCGGGCGGATGGAACGCTGCATGTAGCGTTTTTCTGCACTTCAAAAAAACGCAACCTGCAGGATTCCGTTGGTGTCCGTTGTTTTTATAATGGACGCCTATGGTGGCGGATTCCGTTAGAATCCGTCATTTGACGGATTCCGTTAACGCATCCGTCTTTACACAACTGCGCATGCTCAGATGTGTAAAGTCAAGGAAAAAAACCTATAACGGATTGCGTTATTTTGTACGATCCGTAGCATCCGTTGTGCCACTATATGCAACACATCCGTTACATCCGTCACACAACGCAATGCTACGGATCCCGTCCAACGCAAGTGTGAAACTAGCCTAAGACATTCAATGTTGAATGTGTACCTTTAAAATTGACAAACAGACCCAGTAGGTATTACATTTTGAAAGGCAATATGATTTTTTTTGTTGTTAGCTTTGATGTTCAGCTGACATCTCATTTTCAAGGTGGCAGTAGTTGCTAGAAAATGTAACAAATTTTCTATCATCCAAAAACACAAATCAAAAAACCCACCCAGAAGGAAAAAAAAAAGGTAAAAAGCCAAAAAAAAGTGTGGTTAGAAGTAAAGTATATCCTGCAAAACCAGGATAAAATAAGCCCCCACCCACACAAAAACTAAACATAGTGCAAACATGGCACAATGTTCAAGATGTACATACCTCAGAGTCACAAGCAGACACTCCTCAGGAGAAATGCTTAGTCGCATGCAAGTATCTTGCCGGACAAGATCAGGGCGCAAAAGATCAAGCAGTTCATCAAAACTATGAATTGACAGGCGACAAAAAGCATGAAACTTCACAGGAAATTTGCGAAGTTCACCATACAATGTGTGGAAATGGCCATATGCTTCACGTTGCAAGACTAAGGGGTGAACCCATAGTCTTTTGGGCTGCTGAGGTTGTCCCCTAATCATATTGCGCCAAACCAGGGCCGTATTTGCCACTAGGCAGCCGTGGTCCCGTGCCTAGGGCGGCACGTTGCGGGGGGCGGCACTTTCTGGCAGCAAAAAAAAAAAAAAAAAAAAAAAAAATAAAAATATATATACATTTTTTTTTTTTTTACATCCCCGCCCCCTGTCCCTCCCTCCGTTACACTCGGCTGTGTTCCGGGGGGGGGGGGGGGTGTTGGCAGGGAGGACAGGCGCACTTCTGCTGTCTATTTAAATACATGGCGGGCGCCAGGCATAGTGAGCTGACTAACCCCGGAAGTTCCATGGCCTGCACTTCCGGGGTCAGAGGCGCGCGGGCGCGACAGTCAGCTCACTGCCCCGTGCTGCAGCGTCCAATCCTGCAGATGACACACGCCGCGGAGGAGGACGCGTCTGCAGCTGGAGCAAGCCAGAAGAGGAGCCAGCCAGAGCAGGGCGGCGGGCACCGGAGCAGGTAAGGCAGAGGCAGAGCCTAGAATGTATGGGCTCCTTACAGGTTAGTTGATGATCGTTGCAAATTGCGATGCCTCTTTTTGTCCACTGTAATCATGCAAGGGGAGGCTGGGAAGAGAGAGAGGCTGGGGGGAGGCTGGGAAGAGAGGGAGGCTGGGAAGAGAGAGAGGCTGGGGGGAGGCTGGGAAGAGAGAGAGAGGCTGAGGTTGGGAAGAGAGAGGCTGAGGGGAGGCTGGGAAGAGAGAGAGTCTGAGGCTGGGAAGAGAGAGAGACTGAGACTGGGGGGAGGCTGGGAAGAGAGGCTGAGGCTGGGGGGAGGCTGGGAAGAGAGAGAGGCTGAGGCTGGGGGGAGGCTGGGAAGAGAGAGAGGCTGGGAAGAGAAAGAGGCTGAGGCTGGGGGGAGGCTGGGAAGAGAGGGAGGCTGAGGCTGGGGGGAGAGAGGCTGAGGCTGGGGGGAGGCTGGGAAGAGAGGGAGGCTGAGGCTGGGGGGAGAGAGGCTGAGGCTGGGGGGGAGGCTGGGGGGAGAGAGAGGCTGAGGCTGGGGGGAGAGAGAGGCTGAAGCTGGGGGGGAGGCTGGGAGAAGAGAGGCTGATTCTGGGGGAGGCTGGGAGGGGGAGGCTGATGCTGAGGGAGGCTGATGCTGAGGGAGGCTGATGCTGGGAGGGGGAGGGGGAGGCTTGGAGGAGGGAAGCTGATGCTGAGGGAGACTTGGAGGAGGGAGGCTGGGGGAGGAGGGAGGCTAAGGCTGGGGGAGGCTGATGATGGGGAAGGCTGGGAGGAGAGAGGCTGATGCTGGGGGAGGCTGGGAGGGTGAGGCTTGGAGGAGGGAAGCTGATGCTGAGGGAGGCTTGGAGGAGGGAGGCTGATGCTGAGGGAGGAGGGAGGCTGATGCTGGGGGAGGCTGGGAGGAGAGGCTGATGCTGGGGGAAGCTGGGAGGGTGAGGCTTGGAGGAGGGAAGCTGATGCTGAGGGAGGCTTGGAGGAGGGAGGCTGATGCTGAGGGAGGCTGATGCTGGGGGAGGCTGGGAGGAGGAAGGCTGATGCTGGGGGAGGCTGGGAGGAGGGAGGCTGATGCTGGGGGAGGCTGGGAGGAGGGAGGCTGAGGCTGGGGGAGGCTGGGAGGAGAGAGGCTGATGCTGGGGGAGGCTGGGAGGGGGAAGGTGAGGCTTGGAGGAGGGAGGCTGATGCTGAGGGAGGCTGGGAGGAGGGAGGCTGATGCTTGGGGAGGCTGGGAGGGGGAGGGGGAGGCTGATGAGGAGGGAGGCTGATGAGGAGGGAGGCTGATGAGGAGGGAGGCTGATGCTGGGGGAGGCTGGGAGAAGGGAGGCTGATGCTGGGGGAGGCTGATGCTGGGGGAGGCTGGGAGGAGGGAGGCTGATGCTGGGGGAGGCTGGGAGGAGGGAGGCTGATGCTGGGGGAGGCTGGGAGGAGGGAGGCTGATGCTGGGGGAGGCTGGGAGGAGGGAGGCTGATGCTGTGGGAGGCTGGGAGGAGGGAGGCTGATGCTGTGGGAGGCTGGGAGGAGAGAGGCTGATGCTGTGGGAGGCTGGGAGGAGAGAGGCTGATGCTGTGGGAGGCTGGGAGGAGAGAGGCTGATGCTGTGGGAGGCTGGGAGGAGATAGGCTGATGCTGGGAGGAGGGAGGCTGATGCTGGGGGAGGCTGGGAGGAGGGAGGCTGATGCTGGGGGAGGCTGGGAGGGGGGAGGCTGATGCTGGGAGCAGGGAGGCTGATGCTGGGGGAGGCTGGGAGGAGAGAGGCTGATGCTGGAGGAGGCTCATGCTGGGGGAGGCTGGGAGGAGAGAGGCTGATGCTGGAGGAGGCTCATGCTGGGGGAGGCTGGGAGGAGAGAGGCTGATGCTGGAGGAGGCTCATGCTGGGGGAGGCTGGGAGGAGAGAGGCTGATGCTGGGGTAAGCTGGGAGCAGGGAGGCTGATGCTGAGGGAGGCTGGGGGGAGAGAGGCTGATGCTGGGGGGAGAGAGGCTGATGCTGGGGGACGCTGGGGGGAGAGAGGTTGTTGCTGGGGGAGAGACTGTTGCTGGAGGCGGGGGGAGAGAGGCTGCTGCTGGGGGAATGGGAGAGAGGGACCAATGCTAGAGACAGAGGACAAGGGTTGAGGGATACAGCAATGACAATATCGATGGGGGGGGAGTGTAAGGACTCAGAATAAGAGGGGGGCAGCATTGGGAGCTCATTATGGAGAAGGGGCAGCATGTGTGGGCTCAGTATGGAGTGGAGCAATGTAGGGGAGTCAATATCAAGAGTGGGGTAGTGTGTGTGTGTGTGTGTGGGTCTCAGCATAAGCGCTAGTGTGGTGGTCTTAGTATGATGAATGGGGCAGCATGGAGGTGTCATTATGGAAAAGAGGAAGGCAGCATTAGGAGCTCATGGAGAGGGGCAGCATGCACGGGACACTGTGAGGAGGGGGCAGCATGCACGGGACATTGTGAGGAGGGGGCAGCATGCATGGGACACTGTGAGGAGGGGGCAGCATGCATGGGACACTGTGAGGAGGGGGCAGCATGCATGGGACACTGAGGAGGGGGCAGCATGCATGGGACATTGTGAGGAGGGGGCAGCATGCATGGGACATTGTGAGGAGGGGGCAGCATGCATGAGACACTGTGAGGAGGGGGCAGCATGCATGGGACACTGTGAGGAGAGGGCAGCATGCATGGGACACTGTGAGGAGGGGGCAGCATGCATGGGACAATGTGAGGAGGGGGCAGCATGCATGGGACATTGTTAGGAGGGAGCAGCATGCATGGGACATTGTGAGGAGGGGCAGCATGCATGGGACATTGTTAGGAGGGAGCAGCATGCATGGGACATTGTGAGGAGGGGGCAGCATGCATGGGACACTGTGAGGAGGGGGCAGCATGCATGGGACACTGTGAGGAGGGGGCAGCATGCATGGGACATTGTGAGGAGGGGGCAGCATGCATGGGACACTGTGAGGAGGGGGCAGCATGCATGGGACACTGTGAGGAGGGGGCAGCATGCATGGGACAATGTGAGGAGGGGGCAGCATGCATGGGACACTGTGAGGAGGGGGCAGCATGCATGGGACACTGTGAGGAGGGGGCAGCATGCATGGGACATTGTGAGGAGGGGGGAGCATGCATGGGACACTGTGAGGAGGGATCAGCATGCATGGGACACTGTGAGGAGGGGGCAGCATGCATGGGACACTGTGAGGAGGGGGCAGCATGGTGTGAGGTCAATGTGCAGATCACATTTCATAATTGAGGAAGGTGTGGTGGGTATAATTTATAAGGGAGGGCAGTGTGTAGTTTATTAGGGGCAGTGTGACAGTCACAGTATATAAGTGGGGACGGTGTGGTGGGAATATTTTATACTCATGCTATGTTTTGATGTGCCCGTGGTGATCCCCATTGGGGGGGGGGGTTAGTGCCCTTCGTTTCTCATTGATACTTTTTAGGCTATGTGCGCACGTTGCGCAAATACATGCAGTTACGCTGCGCTTTGTAGCGCAGCGTAACTGCATGCGTCCTGCGTCCCCTGCACAGTCTATGGAGATTGTGCAGGGGCCGTGCGCACATGGCGTTTTAGAGCGCACCGCTTCAGCTACTGCCGAAGCGCTGCGTAAAAAGAAGTGACATGTCACTTCTTTCCTGCGCTTTGCCGGCAGCTCCTGCTCTGTCTATGGGAGGAGCTGCAGGCAGAGCGCATGGAATCGGCGCTCACTATGGACATTTTCTGCAGCGATTAGAAGCGCACATGTGCTCTTCAGATCGCTGCAGAAATTTCTGCAGTGAACTGTACGCAACGTGCGCACATAGCCTTAAAGTGTTTTACAGAGTAGATCTGCCTTAAACAGATGTCGTGTGCGAAAACTCAGTTTTACGTTGTCAATAAGGGGCGTGACCACTTAAAGTGCCTAGGGCAGCACGAAGGCAAAATACAGCCCTGCGCCAAACTCTTATTCGCCGAGACACCAACCAGCACAACCACATCAATGCCTCATTTGAAAGTGACATATCTGCAAAGCAGCAAGTACCGAAAACACCACCAACACACAAATGTTAACTGAAATGACCAGGTGAAAGCCTCTGGGCAGGTCTTTAAACACTAATTCCTAATTTCATACACATTTTCTAGATAAAACACTAAATTACAACATCATCCGTTTTTTTCTGGCACCGATTTCACGAATGACACACGGACGTTAAAAAAACGGACTCACGGACAGCACACGGATGACACACGGATGACACATACGGACACACGGACGTATAAAACGGACCATGAAAAACGTCCTATGAAATCACTGACGTGTGAAACGGGCCTAAGTTAATACTTTGTAGCGCCACCTTTTGCTGCGATTACAGCTGCAGTGGCTTGGGGTATGTGTCTATCAGTTTTGCACATCGATAGACTGAAATTCTTGCCCATTCTTCCTTTGCAAACAGCTGGAGCTGAGTGAGGTTGGATGGAGAGCGTTTGTGAACAGCAGTTTTCAGCTCTTTCCACAGATTCTCGATTGGATTCAGGTCAGGACTGTGACTTGGCCATTCTAAGCCTTGGATACGTTTATTTGTGAACCATTCCATTGTAGATTTTGCTTTATGTTTGGGATCATTTTCTTGTTGGAAGACAAATCTCCATCCCAGTCTCAAGTCTTTTGCAGAATCCAACAGGTTTTCTTCAAGAATGGTCCTGTATTTGGCTCCATACATTTTCCATCAATTTTAACCATCTTCCCTGTCCCTGCTGAAGAAAAGCAGGCCCAAACCATGATGCTGCCACCACCATGTTTGACAGTGGGGATGGTGTGTTCAGGGTGATCAGCTGTGTTGCTTTTACGCCAAACATATCGTTTGGCATTGTGTCCAAATAGTTTGATTTTGGGTTCATCTGACCAGAGCACCTTCTTCCACATGTTTGGTGTCTCCCAGGTGGCTTGTGGCAAACTTTAAAAAACACTTTTTATGGATATCTTTGAGAAAAGGCTTTCTCTTTGCCACTCTTCCATAAAAGCCAGATTTGTGCAGTGTATGACTGAATGCTGTCCTGTGGACAGACTCTCCCACCTCAGCTGTAGATCTCTGCAGTTAATCCAGAGTGATCATTGGTCTCTTGGCTGCATCTCTGATCAGTCTTCTCCTTGTTTGAGATGAAAGTTTGGATGGACGGACGGGTCTTGGTAGATTTGCAGTGGTATGATTCTCCTTCCATTTCAATATAATCGCTTGCACAGTGCTCCCTGGGATGTTTAAAGTTTTGGAAATCTTTTTGTAACCAAATCCGGCTTTAAACTTCTCCACAACAGTATCACGGACCTGCCTGTTGTGTTCCTTGGTAATGATGCTATCTGCGCTTTAAACAAAACACTAAGGGGTACTTTGCACGCTGCGACATCGCAGGCCGATGCTGCGATGCCGAGCGCGATAGTACCCACCCCCGACGCAGCAGCGATATCCTTGTGATAGCTGCCGTAGCGAACATTATCGCTACAGCAGCTTTACATGGACTCACCTGTCCTGCGACCGTCGCTCTGGCCGGCGACCCGCCTCCTTGTTAAGGGGGCGGGTCGTGCGGCGTCATAGCGACGTCACACGGCAGGCGGCCAATCGGAGCGGAGGGGCGGAGATGAGTGGGATGTAAACATCCCGCCCATCTCCTTCCTTCCACATATCCTACGGAAGCCGCGGTGACGCCGGTAGGAGATGTTCCTCGCTCCTGCGGCTTCACACACAGCGATATATGCTGCCGCAGGAGCGAGGAACAACATCGGACCGTCGCATCAGCGTAATTATGGATTACGCCGACGCTGCACCGATGATACGATTACGATGCTTTTGCGCTCGTTAATCGTATCATCGAGCCTTTACACACTACGATGTCGCATGCGATGCCGGAAGTGCGTCATTTTCAATTTGACCCCACCGACATCGCACCTGCGATGTCGTAGTGTGCAAAGCCCGCCTTAGACTATCTCAGAGCTTCCCTGATGAAGCTGTTCGCAGCGATACGCGTGGGGCCGGCCACGCTCCCCCTGGTGTTGCCATGACTCTCATTCCATGCTCCATACTGGGTAGTATATTTTGACTGACCTACTAGGTGATGACTACTTACTGCATGACCCTCACTGTGTTATCATCAGATTCCATTGTTTGACTCTGGTGGATTATGCCCTATAGGACACCTGGGACACCATTGATACCCTTTGAATGGCTCACTATTTATAGCTTGTTCATGTGATTATTCAGGTCCCACTACTAGGGATATATTATATCTGCACATTGTGTATTCATGGTCTGATAATTCCTTACCTATAATCCTTGAGGGTACATGTGCTGTCATTATTCACCTGTTCTACATCACCAAATCTATGAGTTATGCAATAATCATTGATAGATATAAAGGAGGTATAGACAATTAATCCTGGTTATATATACGAAGTTTTTTTGCATGACTCCATGTATGGCTATCTTTTTCCACCTGATCCCAGAGGGAACGTGTTTGTACCTGTGCTATTCTGCACATTTTTAATTGGTTTTATGACAATGTTTTTCTTGTTGTGTGTGTTTTTGGACCTAATAAAATTGCATTTATACTAGTACATGAACCAGTCACTGACTATTTTTACATGATTGGGTTGCGCACCGGTTATGCATGAGCTTTCTGCTTTTTCCCCTTATCACAGAGCAGGTGCATTTATACGGAGACTTGATTACACACAGGGGCTTATATTTATCATCATCAGTCATTTAGGACAACATTGGATCATTCTGAGATCCTCAATGAACTTCTCGAATGAGTTTGCTGCACTGAAAGTAAAGGGGATGAATAATATTGCACGCCCCAATATTCAGTTTATTATTTTTTAAAAAAGTTTAAAATAAGCAATAAATTTCGTTCAACTTCACAATTGTGTCCCACTTGTTGTCGATTCTTCACCATAACATTAAAATTTTTTTGTTTATGTTTGAAGCCTGAAATGTGGGAAAAGGTTGAAAAACTCAAGGGAGCCTGAATACTTTCGCAAGGCACCGTATATATATATATATATATATATATATATATATATATATATATACAGTACAGACCAAACGTTTGGGCACACCTCATTCAAAGAGTTTTCTTTATTTTCATAATTCTGAAAATTGTAGATTCACATTGAAGGCATCAAAACTATGAATTAACACATGTGGAATGAAATACTTAACAAAAAGGTGCAAAAAACCTGAAAATATGTCTTATATTCTTGATTCTTCTAAGTAGCCATCTTTTGCTTTCATTACTGCTTTGCACACTCTTGGCATTCTCTTGATGAGCTTCAAGAGGTAGTCACCGGAAATGATCTTCCAACAGTCTTGAAGGAGTTCCCAGAGATGCTTAGCACTTGTTGGGCCTTTTGCCTTCACTCTGCGGTCCAACTCACCCCAAACCATCTCGATTGGGTTCAGGTCTAGTGACTGTGGAGACCAGGTCATCTGGTGTAGCACCCCATCACTCTCCTTCTTAGTCAAATAGCCCTTACACAGCCTGGAGGTGTGTTTGGGGTCATTGTCCTGTTGAAAAATAAATGATGGTTCTACTAAACACAAACAGATTGCATAGCATGCCGCTGCAAGATGCTGTGGTAGCCATGCTGGTTCAGTATGCCTTCAATTTTGAATAAATCTCCAAGAGTGTCACAAGCAAAGTACCCCTACACCATCACACCTCCTCCTCCATGCTTCATGGTGGGATCCAGGCATGTAGAGTCCATCCGTTCACCTTTTCTGCGTCGCACAAAGACACGGTGGTTGGATCCAAAGATCTCAAATTTGGACTCATCAGACCAAAGCACAGATTTCCACTGGTCTAATGTCCATTCCTTGTGTTCTTTAACCCAAACAAGTTTCTTCTGCTTGTTGCCTGTCCTTAGCAGTGGTTTCCTAGCAGCCATTTTACCATGAAGGCCTGCTGCACAAAGTCTCCTCTTAACAGTTGTTCTAGAGATGTGTCTGCTGCTAGAACTCTGTGTGGCATTGACCTGGTCTCTAATCTGAGCTGCTGTTAACCTGTGATTTCTGAGGCTGGTGACTCGGATAAACCTATCCTCTGCAGCAGAGGTGACTCTTGATCTTCCTTTCTTGGGGCGGTCCTCATGTGAGCCAGTTTCTTTGTAGCGTTTGATGGTTTTTGCCACTGCACTTGGGGACACTTTCAAAGTTTTCCCAATTTTTCAGACTGACTGACCTTCATTTCTTAAACTAATGATGGCCACTCGTTTTTGTTTATTTAGCTGCTTTTTTCTTGTCATAATACAAATTCTAACAGTGTATTCAGTAGGACTATCAGCTGTGTATCCACCAGACTCCTGCACAACACGACTGATGGTCCCAACCCCATTTATAAGGCAAGAAATCCCACTTATTAATCCTGACAGGGCACATCTGTGAAGTGAAAACTATTTCCGGTGACTACCTCTTGACGCTCATCAAGAGAATGCCAAGAGTGTGCAAAGCAGTAATCAAAGCAAAAGGTGGCTACTTTGAAGAACCTAGAATATAAGACATATTTTCAGTTGTTTCACACTTTTTTGTTAAGTATTTCATTCCACATGTGATAATTCATAGTTTTGATGCCTTCAATGTGAATATAATTTTCAGAGTCATGAAAATAAAGAAAACTGTTTGAATGAGAAGGTGTGTCCAAACTCTTGGTCTGTACTAATATATATATATATATATATATATATATATATATATAGAGAGAGAGAGAGATATCATATATATATATATATATATATATATATATATATATATATATATATAGATAGATAGATAGATAGATAGATAGATAGATAATGTGTGTTTTTTTGTTTTGTTTTTTTTTTTACCATCCTCTCACCGAAAAATAGTGTTTACTTAGTCGTTACTTCGGTCTCGGAGTGGTTAATCGGACATGGGAGGATCTTGTTTGCGGGGTGTGGGTACAGCAGTCTATAGGGCATGTCAGTGTTTTACTGAATGCACCCTGACTGCTGTGCCCTGTAGTAAGGGGTTAAGTTCCCTCTCATGTCCGATTCTCCCTCCTCCCCTTCCAGGGGTGTTATCCAATGGGAATGTTCCCATGATCCCACTCTTTCCCCTATAAATATTCTCCCTCTTCCTGGTTCCGGTCTCTCCTCACCTTGTGAGATCCGGACGCTGCTGTCGTTCCCGGTGAGAGATGGCTGACATGCTGGACAAGGCTGTCAGGGACAGGATCAGGAGGGAGGCTGACGCGTGGCTTGCTGCTATTATAGGTGAGCAGCGTTCCCCTCCTCCTGAGGCTCAGACATAAACTCCGGCCGGCCGGCGGCCTGCTTGTCTAAGCCGCCCACCGGAGCGTCTGAGTCACACACTGCGCACGCGTGCGGGGCGGGCGCGCGCCCCACGTGCCCGCGAATCACGTGCGCGCCGTGCACGTTCCCACGCTCAGTAACGCCCACATGCCCGACCACAGTAACACGCGCGGCGGCCGCAAGCCTCTCCTGTCCTACAGGCAAAGCGGCGCCGCTGTAATTAATAAATCAAATCCCTGCGCTCCGGAGGCAAGGCTTAACCCCATCCTTGCTGCTTCAGCCCAACACTCCACCTGTAATAGCGCCCCCACACACGGCCATGGGAGGAAATAATAGCTGCAGATCCTCCTCAGCAGAGGAGTTTGCTAGTAGTATGCAATTATCTACTCTTACCTCCCCTGCCACAATGCACTAATGGAGAAGCAGGCAGGGTGGGGGCAGCTGCTCCCTCAACTACAATGTTATCTCCCAGTTGTCTCTTCAACACATAGACATGAGTGGGGGAATGACTTCGCCCCCTGCGGCGGCAACAGTGATGGCTCTGGCTCCTGCAGCAGCTGCGGTGATGGCTTTGCCGCTTGCTGCTCCTGCAGCTACTGTTGGGATGGCTTTGCATCCTGTTGCTCCGCAGGTGCTGGCATTGCCCCCAGCGGCACCAGAGGGGATAGCCTTGCCTCACGCATCACATACAGTGTCGACCTTGCCCCCGAAGCTGCAGAACCTACCCCGGGTCCTCCCTGTCCACGATGCAGCGGGTGCTGGAAGCACGGCCCATGGTAGGCGACGCCTGGGCGCGGACACCGCTCCGCTGCCTCCAACTCCTCTGACTCCTCACATTCCCGTAGCCTATATAGACGCAGGCGATCCAGTAGGGATCGCGATCGCCGCTCTGCCTATTCTGAGCGACGGTCCACATCCTCTCGCAGAAGCCGTCGGTCTCGGTCATCAGGATGGCGTTCGCCATCAACCATGGCTGATTCATCCGACGACTCCAGGACATCCAGCAGGCACTCTCGTCGCAGATCATGCCGCAAGAGAGATGCCGAACCCTATGTGGCTCAACCACATGCCGCCGGATCGGTAGCGGCTCAACATATATCGGTGAATCCCACGGATGCTCCAGCGGTCGGTGAGTACAATTATACTAGGGCTTGGGGAGGTGCCGATGTCGCGGGCGAGGAGGAGGGTGTCAGCACACTACGCTCACCCCCACTGCTCGGGTCCGGCGGCTGCTGCTCAGTGGTGGCTCGAGCCGTGGGCCGGATCCCGGGGGTTTCTCGAGCGGCACTCCTCGCCCATGAGTGAAAGGGGTTTGTTGGGTGTGGGGATTGTTTATTGTCCGTGACGCCACCCACGGTTGTGGTGATTTCACCACCGCTGCTCAATATGGGGATCCCGGGGATGGTGATGCGGAGCAGCCAGGTGTTGTGTTGCCCCTCCGTGGGTAGGGGTTGGTGATCCCGGGGCCCGGTGATGGTTGGAGAGGTGCAGGGCCTGGTGGGCGCAGGGACGCGGGGGCAGCGCTGTGCCTTGCGGCACTGTGGTACTCACTCAGCCTGAGACGTTGACACAGTTTTACGGTAAACCACACGGCTGGAAAGACGGTTCCCACGGACGGCTGCACTTGCTCTCCCAGTAGGTGACGGTGATGTCCCTTTTCCTTGTCCCCCATTGTTCTATGTTGGTAGCGATGGGTTCCCACCGGTAACCCGCTCCCCGGCTTCAAGCTGGACCAGGGGAGCTCTACTCTTTGCCCGCAGGCGCTGGCCCTGAGAAACTGGTGCCTTGGCGGTGGCGGTGTCTCTCCTACACTGGTTGGGCTGTTGCCTTCAATCGGGACTTGGTTGTTGGGAGATCTACGTCCCCTTCACTGACGGATTTGGCAAATTCTGGCGACTCCAAGCCTTGCCGGGATCCGAGAGGCCCCTGCCCTGGTGCTGACTGTCCTTCGGAACACTGCTCCAGACCACCGGGCCACTACCCGTCCGCGGTCCTTCCAGGAACTTCCAAACGGTCCCACTCCAGACAGTCACCGCCGTTGCTGACCTTGCTGACCTGTCCTGCACACAGCTGGACTACTTCAGGCTTTCTCTCTATCACCACTCTTGCTTTCCTCCTTTTCCACTTTACTTCCTTCTACTTGCAACCTCTTAGTTGCCCTGCCTGGGCTAAACTTCACTCCTTCCACTTCCTCCTCCAAACTCTATCTGCTCTTCACTCTAGCCCTGCCTGGGCTAATCTGCCTGGTACTTCCTGCCTCCAGA
Organism: Anomaloglossus baeobatrachus; assembly: GCF_048569485.1. Classification (NCBI taxonomy): domain Eukaryota; kingdom Metazoa; phylum Chordata; class Amphibia; order Anura; family Aromobatidae; genus Anomaloglossus; species Anomaloglossus baeobatrachus. The sequence continues at coordinate 634,303,880 of NC_134356.1, read as the reverse complement.
GCTGTGAACTCCTCGGTGGGCAGAGCCAACCGCCTGGCCCACCCCCTGGTGTGTATCATCAGCCTCTGGAGAAAGGCAACAAGGATTTTTGGTTAGCTTTGGTGTTCCTACCTGGGATGTAGGGTGTGGTGGTGTGTGACCTGTGTCCCCTGGCTTGCCCAGGGCGACACATTCCCCCTTAGCAAAATGCAGACCGTCCACGGGCTGCCGTCCAACACCGGTTTTATTTTTCTGTAAAAGATAACATGGTAACGGTAACATAAATACATTTTTAATAAATCTTCCCTTAACGGGAGGCACTTTTACTTTAACGTTGCATAACGGTTTACGGTTACGGTTTACGCTCTCTCCCACCCAAGCAACCTGGCCCTGATGCTGCCCCTAAAGCCCAGGCAGCACCCCTTGACCCACAGTCCAGCACACGGTACCCGAGCGGGATCTGTCCTTCCCTCCAGAGGGTAGCCACCGGTTCCTTTGGTGGCTGGGCCCCAGCCTGCTCTGCTGAGGGCCCTCCCTCCAACCTGCCTCTCCGGAGGCGGCATTGCGGAAACGGTAACGGCAAACAACATATTTACAAGCCACTTAACGTTTGTGGTTGCCCTGCAAGTTCACGGGCTTGTCCATGGATAGTTCCCATGCAAAAACTTTTTAAACGGTCCCCACGGGGACAACGGTGCCGGCTCCGGCCGGTTGCAAATCACACAGTCAATCAGGTGAGGTACTCGGTATCATTTTCATCATTAGCAGAACTTTCAAACTTTTTTTAACAACAGTTCACACAACTTTCTGACGGTCCCAACGGGGACGGTGCAACGGGCATCCGCTGCCCTACTCCAGACTTTCAGGTGACGCAGCTCCATCCCCCTCCACCAGCATATCCAACATGCATTGACACACCCGCGGTGACAGGGGCACCCGGTACCCATTTCCACCGGTACACGGGGCATGGACGACCTCTGGGGCTCCTACACAGTGGAAACGCTCACCTGCTCCTTCAACTGCAACAGCGGACCCGGAGCTGGGGCAGGAGTCGTCATCTCTGGTTCCTGCGTCAGGCGGGTTACCGCCAGCTGCCGCAGCCTCCTGGTCTCCAGCATCCAACACTTCAGCCCCTTCTGCGGTAGCATGGAGCAGCAGAGTAGGCGAGCTTATACTGAGGCGCCCCATGAGTAACGGCAAGGGCGATGCATAGGCCGAGACTAGGCCGGGCCCCTCAGCCGCAGCGGCCGGTCCAGGTAGGACATAGGGACGTGGGTCACCAGTCGACTCTGCTACATCCATTCCCCCTCCGTACTTCGGGGTAGTCGTAGTCAGCATCTCCACCTCGCTGGTCCACTGCTCCATCATCTGGAGGATTTGTTCCTGTTGACGCTGGTGGAACTGAATCACCCGGGCCCTCATCCAGGCCACGGTCCCGGGCTCAGGATCTGGCACAGTCTCTACTGGGACTTCGGGCACCACGCTGTTAAGAGGCCACGGTTCTAGTGGTTCCCCTTGGTGCACTTCAGGACCGTCTTGGACGTCTGCAGCCGGCTGGTCCGCCGGAGCGGCTGGGCAGGGTATCGCTACCGGTTGGGCAGGTAGCGGGCCTAATGGTGGGGCGGCAGCAGCTATCACGGGTAGCGGGGAGAGAGGCAGGGTGAGCGGAAGCCGGCCGGGCCCCTCAGCTCCAATGGCCGATCCCTCAGGAATACAGGGGCGTGGGTCGCTTACCCGCTCCTCCAAATCCTCTTCTGCCTCGCGTCTCCACATAGCAGCCACCCCATCCGCCATGTCGGTCTCCCACTCCTCCAGGAGGAGTTGCATATGGGCCTGCAGACGATTACTCAGCGGGACGGTCCGGTCCCTCAACCACGTCGCCGTGCCGGGCGCGGGGGCTTCCTCGTTGGGAGTTGGGTTGTACATCTTGGCAATCGTGCCTTCCAGGAACCCGGTATTGCTGCAGAGTCCTGGCGTCCCTGCTTTTATAGCTGCAGCTACATGCGTCCAGCCGCCATCGCGTCCCCCTTAGCTCTTTTCGGCCCCTCCTCTCTTGGGGCGGGGTTTTGGCCTTCGCGCCTCTACTACTCGAGAAGACGCTCGAGCGGGAACTTTTCGCGCCAAAGATGGCGGCTTCTGAAATTTTTCTGCCGGATACCTCCGGCGGTAACAAGGCGCACCTCTACCAGACGGCAGAGCGGTAAGATCCTGTTCGTGACGCCAAGTTGTCGCGGGCGGGGAGGAGGGTGTCAGCACACTACGCTCACCCCCATTGCTCGGGTCCGGCGGCTGCTGCTCAGTGGTGGCTCGAGCCGTGGGCCGGATCCCGGGGGTTTCTCGAGCGGCACTCCTCGCCTGTGAGTGAAAGGGGTTTGTTGGGTGTGGGGATTGTTTATTGTCCGTGACGCCACCCACGGTTGTGGTGATTTCACCACCGCTGCTCAATATGGGGATCCCGGGGATGGTGATGCGGAGCAGCCAGGTGTTGTGTTGCCCCTCCGTGGGTAGGGGTTGGTGATCCCGGGGCCCGGTGATGGTTGGAGAGGTGCAGGGCCTGGTGGGCGCAGGGACGCGGGGGCAGCGCTGTGCCTTGCGGCACTGTGGTACTCACTCAGCCTGAGACGTTGACACAGTTTTACGGTAAACCACACGGCTGGAAAGATGGTTCCCACGGACGGCTGCACTTGCTCTCCCAGTAGGTGACGGTGATGTCCCTTTTCCTTGCACCTTTGTTCTATGTTGGTAGCGATGGGTTCCCACCGGTAACCCGCTCCCCGGCTTCAAGCTGGACCGGGGGAGCTCTACTCTTTGCCCACAGGCGCTGGCCCTGAGAAACTGGTGCCTTGGCGGTGGCGGTGTCTCTCCTACACTGGTTGGGCTGTTGCCTTCAATCGGGACTTGGTTGTTGGGAGATCTACGTCCCCTTCACTGACGGATTTGGCAAATTCTGGCGACTCCAAGCCTTGCCGGGATCCGAGAGGCCCCTGCCCTGGTGCTGACTGTCCTTCGGAACACTGCTCCAGACCGCCGGGCCACTACCCGTCCGCGGTCCTTCCAGGAACTTCCAAACGGTCCCACTCCAGACAGTCACCGCCGTTGCTGACCTTGCTGACCTGTCCTGCACACAGCTGGACTACTTCAGGCTTTCTCTCTGTCACCACTCTTGCTTTCCTCCTTTTCCACTTTACTTCCTTCTACTTGCACTTCCTTAACTCCTCTTAGTTGCCCTGCTTGGGCTAAACTTCACTCCTTCCACTTCCTCCTCCAAACTCTATCTGCTCTTCACTCTAGCCCTACCTGGGCTAATCTGCCTGGTACTTCCTGCCTCCAGAGCTGTGAACTCCTCGGTGGGCGGAGCCAACCGCCTGGCCCACCCCCTGGTGTGTATCATCAGCCTCTGGAGGAAGGCAACAAGGATTTTTGGTTAGCTTTGGTGTTCCTACCTGGGATGTAGGGTGTGGTGGTGTGTGACCTGTGTCCCCTGGCTTGCCCAGGGCGACACACCGATACTACAGCTATGTCATTAAAAACTCTGTTAGCCCATTTAATACCCCAAGTAAAAAAAAAAAAAAATATTCTGGTTAACCCTTTATTACTCTGAAATCAACCTGAAAAGAGAGATACGAGCCCCCTCCTAGGGCTGATATACATAAGGATACATTATTTTGCGGTATCCCTCCCCCCTTAGACTCTCACCTTGACCCAGAGAATGTAAAAAAAAAAAAATTTGGGCAAATGATTATATAGACATTTGGTCGCTTGTTTCCACTGATCAATTACTGTAGACAAGGAGAGGGTTCTGCTGAACGGCCTTTTAAAAAAAAAAAAAAACAACAAAACCCCAGGGTTGCAAATACTATTAATAATTGACTGCAAGCCTTTTTCGTATTAGGGTGTGCATGGGTCAGAAACATCCTGACCGTTGTCCTGAGCTTTTTATATATGTTGACTTGTTAAAGCTACGGACATGATGACTCCTAAAGTCCCCTTTCATGTCGCGGCCCCTGGCAGCTCGGCCGGTTCCAGTTCAGTGGCCGTGCGTAGACCCAGCGGCACTGCCGATTCTTTGGTCTCTGCAGATATAAGCTTGAATGCTCTACCTGCGAAGGCCCCCATGGAGCAGAAAAATGCTCCCGCCTTCGGCAAAATTGCCAACAAAGTCGTCAAATTCACCTGAAAATTGAGACACCAGTGAGCGTATCAGAGACGGGGCTGTGGCTCGATCGGTACCTCAATAAAGAGGCGGCAGCTCAGCTGCACTTCGGCTTCACTTTTGGATTCTTTACCCCCTTTTTAACCTTAACAGACAACTCGTTTTTGTCCGGAATCTAAAGTCGGCGACGGAACTCCATGAGGTTTTGCTTGATAAACTAAACAGCGAGTTAGATAAAGGCAGGTTTAAGGGACCCTTTAAGGTGATACCTTTTTTACAACTTTCGGGTGTCTCCGTTTGGGGTCATTCCTAAGAAAGAAACAGGAAAATTCCGTCTAATTCATCACCTGTCTCACCCGAGAGGTTCATCCGTCAACGATAGTATACTTGAATTGGACACGTCAGTCATGTAGGTCTCTTTTGACAAAGCTATGGGTTTAGTTCGGCAAGCGGGGGGGCGCTGATGGCCAAGTCAGATATTGTGTCGGCTTTTCGCCTCTTCCCGATCCACCCTGATTGCTACCAGTTGTTGGGATGTTTTGCAGACGGTTGTTATGACTACGATACGTGCCTTCCTATGGGATGCTCAATCTCTTGTTCCTATTTTGCGCTATTTAGTTCTTTTTTGGAATGGGTTGTACAAGTTGAATCCGGTTCTCAATCCGTTACTCATTATCTTGATGACTTCTTTTTGTAGGCCCCCAAGATTCCACTCACTGCCACTTTCTATTACATACGTTTTGCAGCTTGATGTCAAGATTCAGTGTCCCGTTGTCAAAGGAAAAAACAGTCGGTCCTTTGCCGGTCCTTTCTTTTCTTGGTATTGAGATAGATTCAAATGCGATGGTTTTTTCATCTCCCAGATGACAAGGTATTGAAGCTGCGCTCACTGATCATGGGGTTTTTGTTCGGTCCGTAGAGTGACCCTCCATCAGATGCAATCTTTCTTGGCCCTTCTAGTATTGCCTGTCTCATCATGCCAATGGGTCGAGTTTTTCCCGGAGGTTATCACTGGTTACAAAAGGCGTTTGGCTTCCCCATCTCCGTACCAGGATTACATCCCGCCTATGGGCTGATTTGTTCATTTGGAACGATTTTGTATCCAGGTACAATAAGCAAACTTGTTTCTAGGATAACTTTGTCCCCAATGAAGAGCTATCACTCTTTTCCGACGCATCTGGATCGTTGGGTTTTGGTGTTATTTCCGGTGTTCAATGGTGTGCTGAGCATTGGCCCCAATCTTGGCACGCCAATGGTCTCGTGTCCAATCTAACGCTCCTCGATTTATTCCCCATTGTGACAGCGGTCGCCATTTCGTGCCCGCCCTTCAGAAATAAACGGATTTGATTCTGGACTGACAACATGAGGGTGGTGTACGCGATAAATCACCTGACTTCATCCTCTTTGCCAGTTACAAAATTACTTAAATTTTTGTGCTTCAAGTTTTGAGCTCAATATTTGGTTCCGGGCTCGCCATGTGCCTGGCAGGTGCAACACTATCGCCGACTCACTTTCCCGTTTTCAATTTCAGAAGTTCCGACAGCTCTGTCCTTGCGCCCAAACAGAGGGAATATCGTGCCCACACAGCATATGGGATCTGTTGGAATGCAGCTGATGCCGTTGGTGACGTCTTCAGGGGCCTCGGCTGGCTTACGGTAAGGCATGGGAGGAATGGTTAGTTTTTTCGCAGCAAATTACACGGTTTCTACATTTGATTCTGCTAGATTCGATGTTACCTGCCAGTACCTGTATCACCTGAACTATCTGTCGGGGCTTGCTTTCCATTTCAAACTACGAGGTTGGTTGGACAATTCTAAATTTTTTATAGTCCAACAAGCAGTTAAGGAGTGGGGCAGGGGGCAGCCTAGAAGGGAGCGCAGAAGGCCAGTTTCTTTTAGCCTTCTTCCTAGTATCATCTGACACATCTCCGCCGTTTGTCCTCCTCCTTTCGAGTCTGCTCTTTTCTCTGCTTCTTTTGCTATAGCCTTTTTGGCGCATTGCGCATTGGTGAGTTGCTTTCTCCTGCCGGAGGCACCCACGGGGGCCTTCGGCACGACGACATCACATCGGGTAATGGGGGTTTAAGGATAAGAATTCGGCAATCTAAGACTGATCAAACTGGGAATGGCTGCTGGTTATTTTTGTTTCTATTCCTGGCCCAGTGTGCCCTGTTAGACTGATCCGTAACTACATCACTTTGCGCCATGGTAACTCTTCATTCTAGTCCATGAAGACGGTTCCCCTCTGACGAGATTCCAATTCTTAGCGTTTTTTTCGTAAATGTTTAACGTTTCTGGGTCTGCCCGCCAGCGAGTTTGGTACTCACCCCTTTGGATAGGGGCGGCGACTGAGGCCGCTTGGACGGGATTGTCCAATGCATAGGCCGGTGGTGTTCTGCATGTTTTGCGAAATGTATTAGTCCGGTATTATTGCTTCTTTAATCAATTACTTAAACAGGTTTGCCTTATTGTATACGTGTCACTAACAGTTTTTTCCTTTTAGGCGCGGCTAAGTCTGTAATTTGGTTACTGGGCCACTCCTATATTTGGCTTCGTGGCTTCGAGGTGAATTGGAGAGGCATCAGGGGTCTCATATGGGCTCAAGTTATACCTGAAGTTGTGGAGATTGCCAGGTCTGCCTTAACTCCAGTGGTCCTCGTCATTCACGCCGGGTGAAATGACCTCGGTTCCCGCCACAAGATGGTATTGAGCAGGCTTTGTTCTTTATGGGTGGGGGACAGAGCACAGTCCAGGGCCTCTGCTCCTCCGTGGCGGTTTTGAGCCAAACAGTTGTTTGGTTACGAAAGCTAAAGTGCGCCGGAAGTCCGGCCTGGCACAAAGTTTCGTTTGAAAGTATTGATTAATAATGGTTAATTGTGCTGTGACCGACCTCCATCCACAATAAAAGATGAGAGTTGTTTAATTTTGATAAAGCTCTCCTAATAAAGTTTGTATTTTGGTTACTTTGGTCTCGGAGTGGTTAATCGGACATGGGAGGGTCTTGTTTGCGGGGTGTGGGTCTCAGCAGTCTATACATATATGGGTGTGTGTATATATATAGAATTTGTCTCCTTTACTGGAGAGACAATTTACATATAGATGTTAATATGAAATAATAATATAAATAATAAAGTATTGGTGGATGCAGTGCAAAGTTTCAGTTTCTATTCCTGCTCTTGATGAAACCCATGAAAGGAGGAGTTACTACTAGAGAAAAAGAAAAAAAACGTCAGACAAGCAGCTAAGAGAGCGACAGAGGCAGAAGAAGCAGACGGTTCTCTATTGAAGCAGAAAATGGAGCAAACATTCTGGTAGGAATAGTTTTTAGGTTATCACAATGTATCCCTGATAAATGCCCCCCCCCCTTCCCTCCACAGCATCGCCATCCCTCTTTGCTGCTTTCTGGCATAACCCTGGTGGTCAGTGGGGGTCTCTGATGGGACAACAGCTTTATAGAACTTCTCTTTTAATGGAATTTTGCTGACAGATTTCCATCCCACAAAAAAAAAAACTAGATCAAAGATTTATTAGTATTACTTTTGCAGTGCTGAAGAACCGTGGTGTTAAAGATACAAGGTCAGGTCGGGAATTTCATGGCCCGATAATGGCAAAATATTCGGACCCCCCCCCCACTGTAGACTCCACTCATGCTCTACCCCAGCTCTGCCTTCACTCCTCGAACCTTCCACAATCCCACTGCCTACTACAAAAATTCTACTTCTGCATCACATCCTCACAAATCACACATTAACAGTTCCCATCTAACTCCATATCATGTACATAGCCATTAGCTTTTATATTATTATTAATAATAATAATAATAATAATAATAAATAATATAATGCACCCCATAGTCCTCCATATATAATACGTCAAACTACATAGTTCTCCATATATGATAATCTACCGCCCCATAGTCCTCCCTATATGATTATGCACTCCCCATAGTCCTTCATATATGATAAGGCACTCCCCATAGTCCTTCATATATGATAATGTACCTCCCCATAGTCCTCCATAGATGATAATGCACCCTCATAAGCCTCCAAATAGTATAATATACCCCACAGTCCTCCATATGATAATGCACCCCCATAGTCCTCCAAATTGCATAATGCACCCCATAGTCCTCCATATATGATAATGCACTCCAATAGTCCTCCATTTATTATAATGCTTCCTCCATAGTTCGCCATTTATCAAAATGACCCACCATAGTCCTCTATATATTATAATGCACCCCCCATAGTCTTCCATGTATTATAATGCACTTTCCATATATGATAATGCCCCCCTTAGTCCTCCAAATAGTATAGTGCAACCCATAGTTTTCCATATATATACCTTAATCAATCTCTCATTACTCAGTAGTCTCAGCATTTCTTTTCCAGCCTCTCCCTTTACTCAGTAGTCACAGTATTTCTTTTCCTGCCTCTCCCCTTACTCAGTAGTCACAGTATTTCTTTTCCTGCCTCTCCCCTTACTCAGTAGACGCAGCATTTCTTTTCCTGCCTCTCCCCTTACTCAGTAGTCACAGCATTTTTTTTCCAGCCTCTCTCACTATTCAGTAGCCACGCCATCAGGGCCGCCATCAGGGCATTACAATCATTACGGGGCCTGGTGAAGGGGGGGGGCTGAGCCCGAGGTAATTACTTTACACTTAATTAATATTCGGCCCTGCCCCCACCTCTTCACCAAGCCCCACTATGCCTAACTCGGCCCACCACCAGCTCCCCTGGCCCCGCCCCCCACCTCTTCTCTGGACCCCACTGCAGTTACCGCCACGGTTGCCAAAGTAGGGGGACCGGCAGAGTCTGATATCTTCAGTGACAGCAGACGCTGCCAGCCGGCCTGCTTTTCTTCATAAGGTTTGTACTGCACATGCGCTAAACTGGCTGCCATGCGCAGTACAAACAAGAGCTCACTGGAAAAGAGGATCCTGCAATCACTGCCAAGGGCACCAGGATAGCGAGTATGATCTTTGTGTCTCTGCTTCCTGTTCCCGGCTCATACACATCACCATAGTGCATATACAGGTCCACACTATAGCCTGTATTACAGTGTGTCTGTATATAGTGTGGATCTGTGTATACAGTATGGTGCTGTGTATACACTATATACATCCCACAGCCTCCATAGTATATGCAGCCTCTATTGTATATGCAGTCCAAAGCCTCTTGTGTATACAGGCTCAATTATATATGCAGCTTCTATTGTATATGCAGACCACAGCCTCTGTTGTGCATTCTGCTTCTATTATATATGCAGCCTTTATTGTATATGCATGAGTACAATTGCTTTGGCAAATCAAATGAGAAGGGAAAAATTTGATTAAAAAAACTCGCTATTTATTGATAAGGCATACGTGAAACAAAAAGGTCCAACGTTTCGACCCTTTAAGGGTCTTTATCACGGACATATGATCTAGACAAAGTAAAAGGAGACATAACATAGTCAATTCCAACATGTGTAAAGCAAAACAATACATAAAGATAAATACACCAATAATAATACAGGATATTAATCGACAAGTGGGTACATGAACACATGTATACAAAAGAATTTCCACGTCTTCCATACAGAATAATGATCTGAGGGATCATAGAATGAGAGTAAGGCCTAGTGACTTCCTGCATACGCCGCTCGCTTTCTTGGTTTGATCTCACCACTATATACTGGGTAAAGCATTATTTTATTTCCTCTTAGCCCATGTTCGATTATCGTTCACTAGAGCTCACAATGTGTATTCTATGTACGTTTCTATAGATTATTCCTCGACACTTGAGATACTCTGGCTAAGTCTCATTAGACACTGGAGCAGTGATGGCGAACCTATCGCATGCGTGCCAACCGGGGCACGCAGAGCCCTTTCTGCCGGCACGCGCGCTGTCGCCTGACCCTGCCGCTTTGAACTGCTGGCGCGGTCGCGCTGGCAGCTCAAAGTTGTGTTGCAGCGGAGGGACACTCCTCCTCTCCTAGGCCGCAGGTCTGTTGCCTAGGAGACGGAGGAGCGTCAGTAAGTGGCGCCGGCATAATGACATCTTCTGGCCACGCGGGAATTGAGGAACCAGCGGCGCGCAGCAGTGGAGCGGGTGCTGGAAGGTGAGTTGTGGGGTTTTTTTCGTTTTTTTTAAACTCGTGTGTGGCTGTGTCAAGGTGAGCACGGGGGAAACATACATGCCAGCACGGGGGAGGCAGTGCCAGCATAGGGGAGACATACATGCCAGCACGGGGGAGACATACATGCCAGCACGGGGGAGGCAGTGCAAGCACGGGTGAGACATACATGCCAGAACGGGGGAGGCAGTGCCAGCATGGGGGAGACATACATGCCAGCACAGGGGAGGCAGTGCCAGCACGGGGGAGACAGTGCCAGCACGGGGGAGACATACATGCCAGCACGGGGGAGACAGTGCCAGCATGGGGGAGACATACATGCCAGCACGGGGGAGACATACATGCCAGCACACGGGGGGCAGTGCCAGCACGGGGGAGACATACATGCCTGCACGGGGGAGGCAGTGCCAGCACGGTGGAGACATACATGGCAGCACGGGGGAGGCAGTGCCAGCACAGGGGAGGCAGTGCCAGCACGGGGGAGAGAGTGCCAGCACGGGGAAGACATACATGCCAGCACGGGGAAGGCAGTGCCAGCACGGGGGAGACATACCTGCCAGCACGGTGAGGCAGTGCCAGCACGGGGGAGACAGTGCCAGCATGGGGGAGGCAGTGCCAGCACGGGGTAGACAATGCCAGTACGGGGGAGACATACATGCTAGCATGGGGGAGGCAGTGCCAGCATGGGGGAGGCAGTGCCAGGACGGGGAGACATACATGCCAGCATGGGGGACGCAGTGCCAGCACGAGGGACGCAGTGCCAGCACGGGGGAGGCAGTGCCAGCACGGGGGAGACATACATGCCAGCACGGGGGACAGGGCTGTATTTTGCCTTCGTGCTGCCCTAGGCACTTTAAGTGGTCGCGCCCCTTAGTGACAACGTAAAACTGAGTTTTCGCACACGACATCTGTTTAAGGCAGATCTACTTTGTAAAACACTTGAAAAAGTATCAATGAGAAATGAAGGGCACTAACCCCCCCCCCCCAATGGGGATCACCACAGGCACATCAAAACATAGCATGAGTATAAAATATTCCCACCGTCCCCACTTATATACTGTGACTGTCACACTGCCCCTAATAAACTACACACTACCCCTAATATACTACACACTGCCCCTAATATACTACACACTACCCTCCCTTATAATTTATACCCACCACACCTTCCTCAATTATGAAATATGATCTGCACATTGACCTCACATCATGCTGCCCCCTCCTCACAGTGTCCCATGCATACTGCCCCCTCCTCACAATGTCCCATGCATGCTGCCCCCTCCTCACAATGTCCCATGCATGCTGCCCCCTCCTCACAGTGTCCCATGCATGCTGCCCCCTCCTCACAGTGTCCCATGCATGCTGCCCCCTCCTCACAGTGTCCCATGCATGCTGCCCCCTCCTCACAATGTCCCATGCATGCTTCCCCCTCCTCACAATGTCCCATGCATGCTGCCCCCTCCTCACAGTGTCCCATGCATGCTGCCCCCTCCGCACAGTGTCCCATGCATGCTGCCCCCTCCTCACAGTGTCCCATGCATGCTGCCCCCTCCTCACAGTGTCCCATGCATACTGCCCTCTCCTCACAATGTCCCATGCATGCTGCCCCCTCCTCACAATGTCCCATGCATGCTGCCCCCTCCTCACAATGTCCCATGCATGCTGCCCCCTCCTCACAGTGTCCCATGCATGCTGCCCCCTCCTCACAGTGTCCCATGCATGCTTCCCCCTCCTCACAATGTCCCATGCATGCTGCCCCCTCCTCACAATGTCCCATGCATGCTTCCCCCTCCTCACAATGTCCCATGCATGCTGCCCCCTCCTCACAATGTCCCATGCTTGCTGCCCCCTCCTCACAATGTCCCATGCATGCTGCCCCCTCCTCACAATGTCCCATGCATGCTGCCCCCTCCTCACAGTGTCCCATGCTTGCTGCCCCCTCCTCACAGTGTCCCATGCTTGCTGCCCCCTCCTCACAATGTCCCATACATACTGCCCCCTCCTCACAATGTCCCATGCATGCTTCCCACTCCTCACAATGTCCCATGCATGCTTCCCACTCCTCACAATGTCCCATGCATGCTGCCCCCTTTTCACAATGTCCCATGCATGCTGCCCCCTCCTCACAATGTCCCATGCATGCTTCCCCCTCCTCACAATGTCCCATGCATGCTTCCCCCTCCTCACAATGTCCCATGCATGCTTCCCCCTCCTCACAATGTCCCATGCATGCTTCCCCCTCCTCACAATGTCCCATGCATGCTTCCCCCTCCTCACAATGTCCCATGCATGCTTTCCCCTCCTCACAATGTCCCATGCATGCTTCCCCCTCCTCACAATGTCCCATGCATGCTGCCCCTCCTCACAATGTCCCATGCATGCTGCCCCCTCCTCACAATGTCCCGTGCATGCTGCCCCTCTCCATGAGCTCCTAATGCTGCCTTCCTCTTTTCCATAATGACATCTCCATGCTGCCCCACTCATCATACTAAGACCACTACACTAGCGCTTATGCTGAGACACACACACACACACACACACACACACACACACTACCCCACTCTTGATATTGACTCCCCTACATTGTTCCACTCCATACTGAGCCCACACATGCTGCCCCTTGTCCATAATGAGCTCCCAATGCTGCCCCCCTCTTATTCTGAGTCCTTACACTCCCCCCCATCGATATTGTCATTGCTCTATCCCTTAACCCTTGTCATCTGTCTCTAGCATTGGCCCCTCTCTTCCATTCCCCCAGCAGCAGCCTCTCTCCCCCCACCTCCAGCAGCAGCCTCTCCCCCAGCATCAGCCTCTCTCCCCCCAGCCGCCCCCAGAATCAGCCTCTCTCCCCCCAGCCTCCCTCAGCATCAGCCTCCCTGCTCCCAGCTTACCCCAGCATCAGCCTCTCTCCTCCCATCCTCCCCCAGCATGAGCCTTCTCCAGCATCAGCCTGTCTCCTCCCAGCCTCCCCCAGCATGAGCCTCCTCCAGCATCAGCCTCTCTCCTCCCAGCCTCCCCCAGCATCAGCCTCCCTGCTCCCAGCTTCCCCCCAGCATCAGCCTCCTTCCTCCCAGCCTCCCCCAGCATCAGCCTCCCTCCTCCCAGCCTCCCCCAGCATCAGCCTCCCTCCTTCCAGCCTCCCCCAGCATCAGTCTCCCTCCTCCCAGCCCCCCTCCTCCAAGCCTCCCCCAGCATCAGCCTCCCAGAGCATCAGCCTCCCTCCTCCCCCTCCCAGCCTCCCCCAGCATCAGCCTCTCTCCTCCCAGCCTCCCCCAGCATCAGCCTCCCTGCTCCCAGCTTGCCCCAGTATCAGCCTCCCTCCTCCCAGCCTCCCCCAGCATCAGCCTCCCTCTTCCCAGCCTCCCCAAGCATCAGCCTCCCTCTTCCCAGCCTCCCCCAGCATCAGCCTCCCTCTTCCCAGCCTCCCCCAGCATCAGCCTCCCCCAGCATCAGCCACCCTCTTCCCAGCCTCCCCCAGCATCAGCCTCCCTCTTCCCAGCCTCCCCCAGCATCAGCCACCCTCTTCCCAGCCTCCCACAGCATCAGCCACCCTCTTCCCAGCCTCCCACAGCCTCAGCTACCCTCCTCCTAGCCTCCCCCACCCTCCTCCCAGCCTCCCCCAGCATCAGCCTCCCCCAGCATCAGCCTCCCAGCCTCCCCCAGCATCAGCCTCCCAGCCTCCCCCAGCATCAGCCTCCCAGCCTCCCCCAGCATCAGCCTCTCTCCTCCCAGCCTCCCTCCTTCCAGCCTCCCCCAGCATCAGCCTCCCTTCTCCCAGCCTCCCTCCTCATCAGCCTCCCTCCTCCAAGCCTCCCCCGCCCCGCCACCCCTAGCATCAGCCTCTCTCCTCCCAGCCTCCCCCAGCCTCAGCCTCCCTCCTCCCAGCCTCCCCCAGCCTCAGCCTCCCTCCTCCCAGCCTCCGCCTCCCTCCTCCCAGCCTCCCCCAGCCTCAGCCTCCCTCCTACCAGCCTCCCCCAGCCTCAGCCTCCCTCCTCCCAGCCTCCCCCAGCCTCAGCCTCCCTCCTCCAAGCCTCCCCCCAGCCTCAGCCTCCCTCCTCCCAGGCTCCCCCAGCATCAGCCTCCCTCTTCCCAGCCTCCCCCAGCATCAGCCTCCCTCAGCATCAGCCTCCCCCAGCATCAGCGTCCCCCAGCATCAGCCTCCCCCAGCATCAGCCTCCCTCTTCCCAGCCTCCCCCAGCATCAGCCTCCCTCTTCCCAGCCTCCCCCAGCATCAGCCTCCCTCCTCCCAGCCTCCCCCAGCATCAGCCTCCCTCCTCCCAGGCTCCCCCAGCATCAGCCTCCCTCCTCCCAGCCTCCCCCAGCATCAGCCTCCCTCAGCATCAGCCTCCCTCCTCCCAGCCTCCCCCAGCATCAGCCTCCCTCCTCCCAGCATCAGCCTCCCTCCTCCTAGCCTCCCCCAGCATCAGCCTCATTCCTCCCAGCATCAGCCTCCCTCCTCCCAGCCTCCCCCAGCATCAGCCTCCCTCCTCCCAGCCTCCCCCAGCATCAGCCTCCCTCTTCCCAGCCTCCCCCAGCATCAGCCTCCCTCTTCCCAGCCTCCCCCAGCATCAGCCTCCCTCTTCCCAGCCTCCCCCAGCATCAGCCTCCCTCCTCCCAGGCTCCCCCAGCATCAGCCTCCCTCCTCCCAGGCTCCCCCAGCATCAGCCTCCCTCCTCCCAGCCTCCCCCAGCATCAGCCTCCGTCTTCCCAGCCTCCCCCAGCATCAGCCTCCCTTCTCCCAGCATCAGCCTCCCTCCTCCTAGCCTCCCCCAGCATCAGCCTCCCTCCTCCCAGCATCAGCCTCCCTCCTCCTAGCCTCCCCCAGCATCAGCCTCCCTCCTCCCAGCATCAGCCTCCCTCCTCCTAGCCTCCCCCAGCATCAGCCTCCCTCCTCCCAGCATCAGCCTCCCTCCTCCTAGCCTCCCCCAGCGTCAGCCTCCCTCCTCCCAGCATCAGCCTCCCTCCTCCTAGCCTCCCCCAGCATCAGCCTCCCTCCTCCCAGCATCAGCCTCCCTCCTCCCTCAGCTTCCCTCCTCCAAGCCTCACCCTCCCCCTCCCAGCCTCCCCCAGCATCAGCCTCCCTCAGCATCAGCCTCCCTCCTCCCAGCATCAGCCTCCCTCCTCCCAGCCTCCCCCAGCCTCAGCTTCCCTCCTCCCAGCATCAGCCTCCCTCCTCCCAGCCTCCCTCAGCATCAGCCTCCCTCCTCCCAACCTCCCCCAGCATCAGCCTCCCTCCTCCCAACCTCCCCCAGCATCAGCCTCCCTCCTCCCAGCATCAGCCTCCCTCCTCCCAGCCTCCCTCAGCATCAGCCTCCCTCCTCCCAACCTCCCCCCAGCATCAGCCTCCCTCCTCCCAGCCTCCCTCAGCATCAGCCTCCCTCCTCCCAACCTCCCCCAGCATCAGCCTCCCTCCTCCCAGCCTCAGCCTCCCTCCTCCCAGCCTCCCTCAGCATCAGCCTCCCTCCTCCCAGCCTCCCTCAGCATCAGCCTCCCTCCTCCCAACCTCCCCCAGCATCAGCCTCCCTCCTCCTAGCCTCCCCCAGCATTAGCCTCCCTCCTCCCAGCCTCCCCCAGCATTAGCCTCCCTCCTCCCAGCATCAGCCTCCCTCCTCCAACTCTCCCTCAGCATCAGCTTCCCTCCTCCAACCCTCCCCCTCCCAGCCTCCCCCAGCATCAGCCTCCCTCAGCATCAGCCTCCCCCAGAATCAGTCTCTCTCCTCCCAGCCTCTGCCTCTCTCCTCCCCAGCCTCAGCCTCTCTCTCTCCCCAGCCTCCCCCCCAGCCTCAGCCTCTCTCTCCCCCCAGCCTCCCCCCCAGCCTCAGCCTCTCTCTCCCCCCAGCCTCCCCCAGCATCAGCCTCTCTCCTCTCAGCCTCTCCCCCCAGCCTCCCCCCCAGGTTCAGCCTCTCAGCCTCTCTCTTCCCCCAGCCTCAGCCTCTCTCTCCCCCCAGCCTCCCCCCCAGCCTTAGCCTCTCTCTCCCCCCAGCCTCCCCCCCAGCCTCAGCCTCTCCCCCCCCAGCCCCAGCCTCTCTCCCCCCAGCCTCAGCCTCTCTCTCCCCCCAGCCTCAGCCTCTCTCTCCCCCCAGCCTCTCTCTCCCGCCAGCCTCTCTCTCCTGCCAGCCTCAGCATCTTTCCTCCCAGCCTCCCTCTCCCCCAGCCTCAGCCTCTCTCCCCCCAGACTCAGCCTCTCTCTCCCCCCAGCCTCTCTCTCCCGCCAGCCTCAGCATCTTTCCCCCCAGCCTCCCTCTCCCCCAGCCTCAGCCTCTCTCCCCCCAGACTCAGCCTCTCTTCCCAGCCTCCCCCCAGCCTCAGCCTCTCTCTCTTCCCAGCCTAAGCCTCTCTCGCTTCCCAGCCTCAGCCTCTCTCTCTCTTCCCAGCCTCCCCCCAGCCTCAGCCTCTGTCTCTGCCCAGCCTCCCTCTCTTCCCAGCCTCCCCCAGCCTCAGCCTCTTTCTCTGCCCAGCCTCAGCCTCTTTCCCCCCAGCCTCCCCTTGCATGATTATAGTGGAAAAAGGCATCGCAACGATCATCCACTAACCTGTAAGGAGCCCATACATTCTAGGCTCTGCCTCTGCCTTATCTGCTCCGGTGCCCGCCGCCCTGCTCTGGCTGGCTCCTCTTCTGGCTTGCTCCAGCTGCAGACGCGTCCTCCTCCGCGGCGTGTGTCGTCTGCAGCATTGGACGCTGCAGCACGGGGCAGTCAGCTGATTGTCGCGCCCGCGCGCCTCTGACCCCGGAAGTGAAGGCGATGGAACTTCCGGGGTTAATCAGCTCACCATGCCTGGCGCCCGCCATGTATTTAAATAGACAGAAGTGCGCCTCCCCTCCCTCTCAAACCCCCCCCCCCCCCCCCGAACACAGCCGAGTGTAACGGAGGGAGGGACGGGGGGCGGGGATGGAAAAAAAAAAAAAAAAAAAATTTTTTTTTTTTTTGCTGCCAGAAAGTGCCGCCCCCCGCAACGTGCCGCCCTAGGCACGGGACCACAGGTGCCTAGTGGCAAATACGGCCCTGACGGGGGAGGCAGTGCCAGCACGGAGGAGACATACATGCCAGCACGGGGGCGGCAGTGCCAGCACGGGGGAGACAGTGCCAGCACAGGGGAGACATACAGTCATGGCCAAAAGTTTTGAGAATGACACCAAAATTATATTTTCACATGATCTGTTGCCCTCTGGTTTTTAATTGTGTTTGTCTGATGTTTACATCACATACAGAAATATAATTGCAATCATATTATGAGACCAAAAGGTTATATTGACAGTTAGAATGAGTTAATGCAGCAAGTCAGTATTTGCAGTGTTTACCCTTCTCCTTCAGGTTGCTCTGCAATTCTCCCTGGCATTCTCTCAATCAACTTCTGGACCAAACCCTGACTGATAGCTGTCCATTCTTGCATAAGCAATGCTTGCATTTTGCCAGAATTTGTTGGTTTTTGTTTGTCCACCCGTCTCTTGATGAATACCCACAAGTTCTCAATGGGATTAAGATCTGGGGAGTTTCCAGGCCATGGACCCAAAATCTCTATGTTTTGTTCCATGAGCCATTTTGTGATCACCTTTGCTTTATGGCAAGGTGCTCCATCATGCTGGAAAAGGCATTGTTGGGCACCAAACTGCTCTTGGACAGTTGGAAGAAGTTGCTCTTGGAGGACATTCTGGTACCATTCTTTATTCATGGCTGTGTTTTTAGGCAAGACTGTGAGTGAGCCGATTCCCTTGGCTGAGAAGCAACCCCACACATGAATGGTTTCAGGATGCTTAACAGTTGGCATGAGACAAGACTGGTGGTAGCGCTCACCTCTTCTTCTCCTAATAAGCTGTTTTCCAGATATCCCAAAGAATCGAAAAGGGGATTCATCTGAGAAAATGACTTTACCCCAGTCCTCAGCAGTCCACTCCCTGTACCTTTTGCAGATTATCAGTCGGTCCCTGATGTTTTTTCTGGAGAGAAGTGGCTTCTTTGCTGCCCTCCTTGAAACCAGGCCTTGCTCACTGAGTCTCCGCCTCACAGTGCGTGCAGAAGCACTCACACCAGCCTGCTGCCATTGCTGAGCTAGCTCGGCACTGCTGGTAGTCCGATCCCGCAGATGAAACAGTTTTAAGATACGGTCCTGGCGTTTGCTGGTCCTTCTTGGGCGCCCTGGAGCCTTTTTGGCAACAATGGAAGCTCTCTCCTTGAAGTTCTTGATGATGCGATAGATTGTTGACTGAGGTGCAATCTTTGTAGCTGCGATACTCTTCCCTGTTAGGCCATTTTTGTGCAGAGCAATGATGGCTACACGTGTTTCTTTAGAGATAACCATGGTTAACTGAAGAGAAACAATGATACCAAGCACCAGCCTCCTTTTAAAGTGTCCAGCGGTGTCATTATTACTTAATCATGACTGATTGATCGCCAGCCCTGTCCTCATCAACACCCACACCTGTGTTAATGGAACAATCACTAAAACAATGTTAGCTGCTCCTTTTAAGGCAGGAATGCAATGATGCTGAAATGTGTTTTGGGGGTTAAAGTTAATTTTCTTAGCCAATATTGACTTTGCAAGTAATTGCTGTTAAGCTGATCACTCTTTATGACATTCTGGAGTATATGCAAATTGCCATTAGAAAAACTTAAGCAGTGGACTTTGTAAAAATTAATATTTGTAGCATTCTCAAAACGTTTGGCCATGACTGTACATGCCAGCACGGGGGAGACATACATGCCATCACGGGGGAGACATACATGCCAGGATGGGGAAAACATGCATGCCAGGATGGGGAAAACATATATGCCAGTATGGGGAAACATACATGCCAGGATGGGGAAACATACATGCCAGCATGGGGAAACATACATGCCAGGATAGGGTACATTTACCAGAATGGTGGAACATGTCGGGATGGAGTACATTTACCAGGATGGGGAACATGCCGGGATGGGGTACATTTACCAGAATGGTGGAACATGTCGGGATGGGGTACATTTACCAGGATGGTGAACATGCCGGGATGGGGTACATTTACCAGGATGGTGAACATGCCGGGATGGGGTACATTTACCAGGATGGTGGAACATGCCGGGATGGGGTACATTTACCAGGATGGTGGAACATGTCAGGATGGGCAATATTTACCAGGAGGGGGGAACGTGTTGGGATGGGGAACATTTGCCAGGAAGGGGAACATTTTACCAGGATGGGGGAACATGTTAGGAAGGGGGATTTTTACCTGGATGGGGGTACATTTACAGTGCTGGCCAAAAGTATTGGCACCCCTGCAATTCTGTCAGATAATACTCAGTTTCTTCTTGAAAATGATTGCAATCACAAATTATTTGGTATTATTATCTTCATTTAATTTGTCTTCAAAGAGAAAAAAAAATAAAAATTGTCATAAAGCCAAATTGGATATAATTCCACACCAAACATAAAAATGGGGGTGGACTAAAGTATTGGCACTGTTTGAAAAATCATGTGATGCTTCTCTAATTTGTGTAATTAACAGCACCTGTAACTTACCTGTGGCACCTAGCAGGTGTTGGCAATAACTAAATCACATTTGCAGCCAGTTGACATGGATTAAAGTTGACACAACCTCTGTCCTGTGTCCTTGTGTGTACCACATTGAGCATGGAGAGAAGAAAGAAGACCAAAGAACTGTCTGAGGACTTGAGAATCCAAATTGTGAGGAAGCATGAGCAATCTGAAGGCTACAAGTCCATCTCCAAAGACCGAAAGTTCCTGTGTCTACGGTGCGCAGTGTCATCAAGAAGTGTAAAGCCCATGGCACTGTGGCTAACCTCCCTAGATATGGAAGGAAAAGAAAAATTGACGAGAGATTTCAACGCAAGATTGTGCGGATTGTGGATAAAGAACCTCGACTAACATCCGAACAAGTTCAAGCTGCCCTGCAGTCCGAGGGTACATCGGTGTTAACCTGTACTATCCATCGGCGTCTGAATGAAAAGGGACTGTATGGTAGGATACCCAGGAAGACCCCACTTCTTACCCCGAGACTTAAAAAAGCCAGGCTGGAGTTTGCCAAAATTTACCTGAGAAAGCCTAAAACGTTTTGGATGAATGTTCTCTGGTCAGATGAGACAAAAGTAGAGCTTTTTGGGAAAAGCCATCAAGATAGAGTTTACAGGAAAAAAAAAGAGGCATTCAAAGAAAAGAACACGGTCCCCACGGTCAAACATGGTGGAAGTTCCCTGATGTTTTGGGGTTGCTTTGCTGCCTCTGGCACTGGACTGCTTGACCGTGTGCATTGCAACATGAAGTCTGAAGACTACCAACAAATTTTTGCAGCATAATGTAGGGCCCAGTGTGAGAAAGCTGGGTCTTCCTCAGAGGTCATGGGTCTTCCAGCAGGACAATGACCCAAAACACACTTCAAAAAGCACTAGAAAATGGTTTGATAGAAAGCACTGGAGACTATTAAAGTGGCCAGCAATGAGTCCAGACCTGAACCCCATAGAACACCTGTGGAGAGATCTCACAATGGCAGTTTGGAGAAGGCACCTTCAAATCTCAGGGACCTGGAGCAATTTGCCAAAGAAGAATAGTCTAAAATTCCAGCAGAGCCTTGTAAGAAACTCATTGATGGTTACCGGAAGCGGTTGTTCGCAGTTATTTTGGCTAAAGATTGTGCAACCAAGTATTAGGCTAAGGGTGCCAATACTTTTGTCTGGCCCATTTTTGGAGTTTTGTGTGAAATGATCAATGATTTGATTTTGGTTTTATTCTCTTTTGTGTTTTTTCATTGCAAGCAAAATAAATGAAGATAATAATACCAAAGAATTTGTGATTGCAATCATTTTCAAGAAGAAACTGAGTATTCTCTGACAGAATTGCAGGGGTGCCAATACTTTTGGCCAGCACTGTACCTGGATGGGGAATATTTACCAGGATGGGGGAACATTTACCAGGAATGGGGTATATTTACCAGGAATGGGGTACATTTACCAGGATGAGATACATGTCGGGATGGGGGAACATTTACCAGGATGAGGAATATTTACCAGGATGGGGCCATGATGAGGACAAATATACCAGAATGTAGGAAATTTATATATATATATATATATATATATATATATATATATATATATATATATATATATATATATATATATATATATATATATATCATGATGGGGGACATGTTTACTAGGAAGTGGCCCAGGAAGGGGGACATAACTACACAATGAAAGGGGATTGTAGCAACTCGTACGAATTTATGGGATTTCAAGATATTCAGACTTTGAAATGTAGATGTGGATTGGGTGAAATCTGATTGCATTCCATGCTAAAATCTCTGTCTAATATTGTTGCGGGCGGAGGAGGGGACGCCGCGCTCCCCCACTGCTCGGGTCCGGCTGCCGCTGCTGCCGCGGCCGCTGCTGCTCGGTGTCTCGAGCGATGGGCCGGATCCCGGGGACTCGAGCGGCGCTCCTCGCCCGTGAGTGAAAAGGGGATTGGTTTTGGGGATTTATTGTTGTCCGTGACGCCACACACGGTTGTGGTGATTGTGTGGACACCACCGCTGCTCTGTATGGGGATCCCGGGAGTAGTGGTATGGAGCAGCTAGATGTTGGCCCTCCCCTCCGTGGGTAGGGGGTTGGTGGTCCCGGGGCCCGATGATGGGGAGTTAGGATGGTTGACAGGCGGGTTATGGGGCCTGTTGCGGTGCAGGGACGCAGGGGCAGCGCTGTGCCGCACGGCACGGATGTACTCACTCAACCCAAGGATGATGACACAGTTCACGGTAAACAAGCGGCTGGTTGGACGGGTCCCTCGGACGGCTGCGGTGTTGAAGTTCCCTGCAAGTTAGCGGTGACTGTCTCTTCCCTGCACCTAAATACGGTTGTTGGTAGCGATGGATTCCCACCGGTAACCCGCTCCCCAGCTTGGATATGAGCCAGAGGAGCCCCTCTCTTGCCCGCAGGCGCTGGCCCTGAGAAACTGGTGCCTTGGTGGTGGCAGTGTCTCTCCAATATGGTTGGACGGTTGCCTTCAATCGGGACTTTGGCTGTTGGGAGACCTGGAGGTCCCCTTCACTGACGGATTAGGCAAATTGTACGGCGACTCCAAGCCTTGCCGGGATCCGAAAGGCCCCTGCCAATGGTGCTGGCTTCTCTTTGTGTACCGGCCCGGTACCGCCGGGCCACCACCCGTCCACGGTCCTTACGGTAGACTCCAATAGGCCACTCCTGCAGACGGTCACCGCCGTCTGCCAACCTTGCTGTCTCAGTCCGGGGCACACACCCGGGCCAACTTCAAAGCTCTGTTGCTGTCACCTTCTCCTTCACTTCAACTCCTTTCACTTGCTCCTCTACCACTTCCCTCTCACTTCCTTCAACTCTCAAACTAATCTGTCTGGTTTTCCCGCCTCCAGGACTGTGAACTCCTCGGTGGGCGGAGCCAACCGCCTGGCCCACCCCCTGGTGTGGACATCAGCCCCTGGAGGAGGGCAACAAGGATTTTGTGTTCTGACCTTGGTGTGCCTGCAGGGAATGTGGGGTGTGTGGTGGTGTCATGACCTGTGACCCCTGGCTTGCCCAGGGCGTCACAATATGCTGCAATTTTTTCCAGAAAGATCAATCTAACTGCTGTGTCTGGAAAGGGCAGTGGGAGAGGCTGAGCTTCAATGTGTGGTAAGCATGCATGAGCGTGATGCCCCCTGCTGAGGAGAAGACTGCAAAGGTAAGGTTAAAATCCATTATTTACATAATAGGATTGGTTGGCACTTCGGAAAAAAAATTGGGTCTAGGGCTACAGTTTGGGCACTCTGCCTGTGAAAGGTTCGCTATGACTGCACTAAAGCCTTTGCCTATTCATTCCTAAGGTATGCCTTTGACGTCTTACGGTTGTAACCTGGGTGTGTATTCTATTCATTTCCCTAATCCCCGTATGTTCATGTGCCTTAGGCATATATTTCAAAGATCAACATATACAGTACCTCCTGTAGAGATAGTATATGCACACGTACTTGAATAGGTATGTGTGGAGACACGGGGGTCAGTGGCTGCTCTTGTCCTCTGGCCCGGCTGCCTTTAGAAAGACAGCATTGCCCATAGTGAGAACTGTGAACTCATTGCCATAGAGGTAGGGCTGCAATTTTTTCAGGGCCCAGACTATGGCCAGGCATGCTTTTTCTATGGTGGCGTAAGCCCTTTCTCGGTCCAACAGTTTCCGGGAGAGGTAAGCTATCAGATGTTCCTCACCATTATCCCCTACTTGGTAAGTACAGCTCCTAGTCCTGTGTCCGATGCGTCTGTTTGGATGATGAACCTGCGATGTCAGGAGCAGACAGGACTGTGCGGTTCCGATGTGGGGTCCGACTTGATGCGAGGCCCCGGATCCTATATGGCACTGTGCTGTTATGCACTGTGTGGGCAGGGAAGCTTGAAACTTTCCCTGTCCAGGCGGATTCTGGAAAACCAACGTGAAGTATGATCTTCCCTAAGGTCCTGCCGCCCTGCGTGGCGTCAGTTCCGAGGGGAGCAGGTTCACTCTCCTCACGGCAACCGTGTGACCTTTCTCCTCCTTCCCACCGTAGCACCTGTGAGGCACGTCTGTGCCGCTGCTCTACTGCTGGAGAACTCACTAACTGTTGTTTTGGCTCCTGACTTCCCCTGCTGGCTGCTCCTCCTCCCTCCCAGGTCCTAAGCTAGTGGGGGGGCCCCTGTTGAGGACATCCTATAAATGCCACTCTGTCGGCGACCACTTTATTACCCTACCCTAGGCCAATCCCCAGTGGGAACAGGGCAAGCTGGTGTGTATTTGAGTGTGTAATGTGGTGAAACTGATACTGACCGCCTCAGGAACCGGGTTTAGCATTACACCCAATGTTGGGTGCAATACTCTGTGGCGACTGAAGCCTCAGGGGCGCCACACATCCTCTATCGTAAATGCAGCTTACAGCCTATGTTGTGTATGCAGCATCTATTGTTTATGCAGCCTCTAATGTATATGCCGCCTCTATTGTATGTGCAGCCTCTATTGTATATACAGCCCACAGCCTCTATTGTGTATACAGCCAGCACACTCTATTGTGTATGCAGCCAGAACCTTTATTGAATAAATAGCCCACAGCCTGTATTGTGCATACAGCCCACAGACTCTTGTGTATGCAGCCTCTATTGTGTAAACAGCCCATAGCCTTTATTGAGTATATAGCCCACAGCCTCTATTGTGCATACAGCCTGCATGCTCTTGTATATAGCCCACAGCCTTTATTGAGTATATAGCCCAGAGCCTCTATTGTGCAGACAGTCAGCAACAGCCTCTATTGAGCATACAGCCTGGGCCCTACTGCATTTACCGCCGTGGCTGCCGAAGCAGTGGGGCCGGACCAGTCTGATATCTTCAGTGACAGTAGATGCTCTTTACACCATTAGGTTTGTACTGTGCATGCGCTAAATAGGCTGCCATGCGCAGTACAAACAAGAGCTCACCAGTAATGAGAATCCAATCACTGTCAAACGTGGCAGGATGGTGAGTATGATCTTTGTGTGTCTGTCTTCCTATGCCCGACTCACATACACATCATCATACTGTATCCTGTATTACAGTGTGTCTATATCTAATGTGAATCTGTATACACTATACTATATACACCCCACAGCCTCTATTCTGTATACAGCTTCGATTGTGTAATACAGCCTGCAGTAGCCTCTATAATATATACAGCCAGTGTACTCATGCATCGCCCCGAGAGGGGCCCGGCTGCTTCCTCCGCTTGCTCGGGCCGAGCCGCTCGAGGTCCGGGCTCGGGTGGTCGGTGGCACGAGCGCCTCCGGACCGGGGGCCACATCACTCTTGTTAAGGGAGAGGCAGTGGGGATGGTGGTTTTGTAATGGGTCGTGACACCACCCACGGGTCGTGGTGACGGGGGATGCACCACCGCTGCGGCTGAAGTGATGGCAGGCTCGTCCGGGATCAGTGTTGCGGCCGCAGCCGAGATGTTAGCCCCTCCGTGGGTAGGGGCGGTGTGTCCCGGGGCCCGGTGGTGGGGGACTGAAGGGGTTTTGACGTTGTTGTTGGGGTGCAGGGCGCCATGCCGCGGTGTAGTGTGTCAGCCAGGGCACGCAG
Organism: Anomaloglossus baeobatrachus; assembly: GCF_048569485.1. Lineage (NCBI taxonomy): Eukaryota > Metazoa > Chordata > Amphibia > Anura > Aromobatidae > Anomaloglossus > Anomaloglossus baeobatrachus. Next base: position 634,278,559 of record NC_134356.1, on the reverse strand, counting down.
AGCCCTTTCTGCCGGTACGCGCGCTGTTGCCTGACCCTGCCGCTTTGAGCTGCTGGCGCGGTCGCGCTGGCAGCTCAAAGTTGTGTTGGAGCGGAGGGACACTCCTCCTCTCCTAGGCCGCAGGTCTGTTGCCTAGGAGACGGAGGAGCGTCAGTAAGTGGCGCCGGCATAATGACGTCTTCTGGCCGCGCGGGAATTGAGGACCCAGCGGCGCGCAGCAGTGGAGCGGGTGCTGGAAGGTGAGTTGTGTTTTTTTTTTTCGTTTTTTTTAAACTCGTGTGTGGCTGTGTCAAGGTGAGGGGAGACAGTGCCAGCACGGGGGAAACATACATGCCAGCACGGGGGAGGCAGTGCCAGCATAGGGGAGACATACATACCAGCACGGGGGAGACATACATGCCAGCACGGGGGAGGCAGTGCAAGCACGGGTGAGACATACATGCCAGCACGGGGGAGGCAGTGCCAGCACGGGGGAGACATACATACCAGCACGGGGGAGGCAGTGCCAGCACGGGGGAGGCAGTGCCAGCACGGGGGAGACATACATGCCAGCACAGGGGGAGGCAGTGCCAGCATGGGGGAGACATACATGCCAGCACAGGGGAGGCAGTGCCAGCACGGGGCAGACAGTGCCAGCACGGGGGAGACATACATGCCAGCACGGGGGAGACATACATGCCAGCACGCGGGAGGCAGTGCCAGCAAGGGGGAGACATACATGCCTGCACGGGGGAGGCAGTGCCAGCATGGTGGAGACATACATGGCAGCACGGGGGAGGCAGTGCCAGCACAGGGGAGGCAGTGCCAGCACGGGGGAGAGAGTGCCAGCACGGGGGAGACATACATGCCAGCACGGGGAAGGCAGTGCCAGCACGAGGGAGACATACATGCCAGCACGGTGAGGCAGTGCCAGCACGGGGGAGACAGTGCCAGCACGGGGTAGACAATGCCAGTATGGGGGAGACATACATGCCAGCATGGGGGAGGCAGTGCCAGCATGGGGGAGGCAGTGCCAGGACGGGGAGGCGTACATGCCAGCACGGGGGAGGCAGTGCCAGCACGGGGTAGACAATGCCAGTACGGGGAGACATACATGCCAGCATGGGGGACGCAGTGCCAACACGGGGGAGGCAGAGCCAGCACGGGGGAGACATACATGCCAGCACGGGGGAGGCAGTGCCAGCACGGAGGAGACATACATGCCAGCACGGGGGCGGCAGTGCCAGCACGGGGGAGACAGTGCCAGCACAGGGGAGACATACAGTCATGGCCAAAAGTTTTGAGAATGACACCAAAATTATATTTTCACATGATCTGTTGCCCTCTGGTTTTTAATTGTGTTTGTCTGATGTTTACATCACATACAGAAATATAATTGCAATCATATTATGAGACCAAAATGTTATATTGACAGTTAGAATGAGTTAATGCAGCAAGTCAGTATTTGCAGTGTTGACCCTTCTCCTTCAGGTTCCTCTGCAATTCTCCCTGGCATTCTCTCAATCAACTTCTGGACCAAACCCTGACTGATAGCTGTCCATTCTTGCATAAGCAATGCTTGCATTTTGCCAGAATTTGTTGTTTTTTGTTTGTCCACCCGTTTCTTGATGATTGCCCACAAGTTCTCAATAGGATTAAGATCTGGGGAGTTTCCAGGCCATGGACCCAAAATCTCTATGTTTTGTTCCATGAGCCATTTTGTGCACACCTTTGCTTTATGGCAAGGTGCTCCATCATGCTGGAAAAGGCATTGTTGGGCGCCAAACTGCTCTTGGACAGTTGGGAGAAGTTGCTCTTGGAGGACATTCTGGTACCATTCTTTATTCATGGCTGTGTATTTAGGCAAGACTGTGAGTGAGCCGATTCCCTTGGCTGAGAAGCAACCCCACACATGAATCGTTTCAGGATGCTTAACAGTTGGCATGAGACAAGACTGGTGGTAGCGCTCACCTCTTCTTTTCCTAATAAGCTGTTTTCCAGATGTCCCAAACAATCGAAAAGGGGATTCATCTGAGAAAATGACTTTACCCCAGTCCTCAGCAGTCCACTCCCTGAACCTTTTGCAGAATATCAGTCGGTCCCTGATGTTTTTTTCTGGAGAGAAGTGGCTTCTTTGCTGCCCTCCTTGAAACCAGGCCTTGCTCACAGAGTCTCCGCCTCACAGTGCGTGCAGAAGCACTCACACCAGCCTGCTGCCATTGCTGAGCTAGCTCGGCACTGCTGGTAGTCCGATCCCGCAGCTGAAACAGTTTTAAGATACGGTCCTGGCGTTTGCTGGTCCTTCTTGGGCGCCCTGGAGCCTTTTTGGAAACAATGGAAGCTCTCTCCTTGAAGTTCTTGATGATGCGATAGATTGTTGACTGAGGTGCAATCTTTGTAGCTGCGATACTCTTCCCTGTTAGGCCATTTTTGTGCAGAGCAATGATGGCTGCACGTGTTTCTTTAGAGATAACCATGGTTAACTGAAGAGAAACAATGATACCAAGCACCAGCCTCCTTTTAAAGTGTCCAGTGGTGTCATTATTACTTAATCATGACTGATTGATCGCCAGCCCTGTCCTCATCAACACCCACACCTGTGTTAATGGAACAATCACTAAAACAATGTTAGCTGCTCCTTTTAAGGCAGGAATGCAATGATGCTGAAATGTGTTTTGGGGGTTAAAGTTCATTTTCTTAGCCAATATTGACTTTGCAAGTAATTGCTGTTAAGCTGATCACTCTTTATGACATTCTGGAGTATATGCAAATTCCCATTAGAAAAACCTAAGCAGTGGACTTTGTAAAAATTAATATTTGTAGCATTCTCAAAACTTTTGGCCATGACTGTACATGCCAGCATGGGGGAGACATACATGCCATCACGGGGGAGACATACATGCCAGGATGGGGAAACATACATGCCAGGATGGGGAAAACATGCATGCCAGGATGGGGAAAATATACATGCCAGGATGGGGAAAATATACATGCCAGGATGGGGAAACATGCCAGGATAGGGTACATTTACCAGAATGGTGGAACATGCCGGGATGGGGTACATTTACCAGGATGGTGGAACATGCCGGGATGGGGTACATTTACCAGGATGGTGGAACATGTCAGGATGGGCAATATTTACCAGGAGGGGGGAACGTGTTGGGATGGGGAACATTTGCCAGGAAGGGGAACATTTTACCAGGATGGGGGAACATGTTAGGAAGGGGGATTTTTACCTGGATGGGGGTACATTTACAGTGCTGGCCAAAAGTATTGGCACCCCTGCAATTCTGTCAGATAATACTCAGTTTCTTCTTGAAAATGATTGCAATCACAAATTATTTGGTATTATTATCTTCATTTAATTTGTCTTCAAAGAGAAAAAAAAATAAAAATTGTCATAAAGCCAAATTGGATATAATTCCACACCAAACATAAAAATGGGGGTGGACTAAAGTATTGGCACTGTTTGAAAAATCATGTGATGCTTCTCTAATTTGTGTAATTAACAGCACCTGTAACTTACCTGTGGCACCTAGCAGGTGTTGGCAATAACTAAATCACACTTGCAGCCAGTTGACATGGATTAAAGTTGACTCAACCTCTGTCTTGTGTCCTTGTGTGCACCACATTGAGCATGGAGAAAAGAAAGAAGACCAAAGAACTGTCTGAGGACTTGAGAATCCAAATTGTGAGGAAGCATGAGCAATCTCAAGGCTACAAGTCCATCTCCAAAGACCTGAAAGTTCCTGTGTCTACGGTGCGCAGTGTCATCAAGAAGTGTAAAGCCCATGGCACTGTGGCTAACCTCCCTAGATATGGAAGGAAAAGAAAAATTGACGAGAGATTTCAACGCAAGATTGTGCGGATTGTGGATAAAGAACCTCGACTAACATCCGAACAAGTTCAAGCTGCCCTGCAGTCCGAGGGTACATCGGTGTTAACCTGTACTATCCATCGGCGTCTGAATGAAAAGGGACTGTATGGTAGGATACCCAGGAAGACCCCACTTCTTACCCGGGGACATAAAAAAGCCAGGCTGGAGTTTGCCAAAACTTACCTGAGAAAGCCTAAAACGTTTTGGATGAATGTTCTCTGGTCAGATGAGACAAAAGTAGATCTTTTTGGGAAAAGCCATCAAGATAGAGTTTACAGGAAAAAAAAAAAGAGGCATTCAAAGAAAAGAACACGGTCCCCACGGTCAAACATGGTGGAGGTTCCCTGATGTTTTGGGGTTGCTTTGCTGCCTCTGGCATTGGACTGCTTGACCGTGTGCATTGCAACATGAAGTCTGAAGACTACCAACAAATTTTTGCAGCATAATGTAGGGCCCAGTGTGAGAAAGCTGGGTCTTCCTCAGAGGTCATGGGTCTTCCAGTAGGACAATGACCCAAAACACACTTCAAAAAGCACCAGAAAATGGTTTGATAGAAAGCACTGGAGACTACTAAAGTGGCCAGCAATGAGTCCAGACCTGAATCCCATAGAACACCTGTGGAGAGATCTCACAATGGCAGTTTGGAGAAGGCCCCCTTCAAATCTCAGGGACCTGGAGCAGTTTGCCAAAGAAGAATGGTCTAAAATTCCAGCAGAGCATTGTAAGAAACTCATTGATGGTTACCGGAAGCGGTTGTTCGCAGTTATTTTGGCTAAAGATTGTGCAACCAAGTATTAGGCTAAGGGTGCCAATACTTTTGTCTGGCCCATTTTTGGAGTTTTGTGTGAAATGATCAATGATTTGATTTTTGTTTCATTCTCTTTTGTGTTTTTTCATTGCAAGCAAAATTAATGAAGATAATAATACCAAAGAATTTGTGATTGCAATCATTTTCAAGAAGAAACTGAGTATTATCTGACAGAATTGCAGGGGTGCCAATACTTTTGGCCAGCACTGTACCTGGATGGGGAATATTTACCAGGATGGGGGAACATTTACCAGGAATGGGGTATATTTACCAGGAATGGGGTACATTTACCAGGATGAGGAATATTTACCAGGATGGGGCCATGATGAGGACAAATATACCAGAATGTAGGAAATTATATATATATATATATATATATATATATATATATATATATATATATATATATATATATATATATATATATCATGATGGGGGACATGTTTACTAGGAAGTGGCCCAGGAAGGGGGACATAACTACACAATGAAAGGGGATTGTAGCAACTCGTACGTCTTTATGGGATTTGAAGATGTTCAGACTTTGAAATGTAGATGTGGATTGGGTGAAATCTGATTGCATTCCATGCTAAAATCTCTGTCTAATATGCTGCAATTTTTCCAGAAAGATCAATCTAACTGCTGTGTCTGGAAAGGGCAGTGGGAGAGGCTGAGCTTCAATGTGTGGTAAGCATGCATGAGCATGATGCCCCCTGCTGAGGAGAAGACTGCAAAGGTAAGGTTAAAATCCATTATTTACATAATAGGATTGGTTGGCACTTCGGAAAAAAAATTGGGTCTAGGGCTACAGTTTGGGCACTCTGCCTGTGAAAGGTTCGCTATGACTGCACTAAAGCCTTTGCCTATTCATTCCTAAGGTATGCCTTTGACGTCTTACGGTTGTAACCTGGGTGTGTATTCTATTCTTTTCCCTAATCCCCGTATGTTCATGTGCCTTAGGCATATATTTCAAAGATCAACATATACAGTACCTCCTGTAGAGATAGTATATGCACACGTACTTGAATAGGTATGTGTGGAGACACGGGGGTAAGTGGGTGCTCTCGTCCTCTGGCCCGGCTGCCTTTAGAAAGACAGCATTGCCCACAGTGAGAACTGTGAACTCATTGCCATAGAGGTAGGGCTGCAATTTTTTCAGGGCCCAGACTATGGCCAGGCATTCTTTTTCTATGGTGGCGTAAGCCCTTTCTCGGTCCAACAGTTTCCGGGAGAGGTAAGCTATCAGATGTTCCTCACCATTATCCCCCACTTGGTAAGTACAGCTCCTAGTCCTGTGTCTGATGCGTCTGTTTGGATAATGAACCTGCGATGGAAGTCAGGAGCAGACAGGACTGTGCGGTTCCGATGTGGGGTCCGACTTGATGCGAGGCCCCGGATCCTATATGGCACTGTGCTGTCATGCGCTGTGTGGGCAGGGAAGCTTGAAACTTTCCCTGTCCTGGCGGATTCTGGAAAACCAACGTGAAGTATGATCTTCCCTAAGGTCCTGCCGCCCTGCGTGGCGTCAGTTCCGAGGGGAGCAGGTTCACTCTCCCCACGGCAACTGTGTGAACTTTCTCCTCCTTCCCACCGTAGCACCTGTGAGGCACGTCTGCGCCGCTACTCTCCTGCTGGAGAACTCACTAACTGTTGTTTTGGCTCCTGACTCCCCCTGCTGGCTGCTCCTCCTCCCTCCCAGGTCCTAAGCTAGTGGGGGGCCCCTGTTGAGGACATCCTATAAATGCCACTCTGTCGGCGACCACTTTATTACCCTACCCTAGGCCAGTCCCCAGTGGGAACAGGGCAAGCAGGTGTGTATTTGAGTGTGTAATGTGGTGAAACTGGTACTGACCTCCTCAGGAACCGGGTTTAGCATTACACCCAATGTTGGGTGCAATACTCTGTGACGACTGAAGCCTCAGGGGTGCCACACATCCTCTATCGTAAATGCAGCTTACAGCCTATGTTGTGTATGCAGCATCTATTGTTTATGCAGCCTCTAATGTATATGCAGCCTCTATTGTGTATGCAGCCTCTATTGTATATGCAGCCCACAGCCTCTATTGTGTATACAGCCAGCACACTCTATTGTGTATGCAGCCCAGAGCCTTTATTGAATAAATAGCCCACAGCCTGTATTGTGCATGCAGCCCACAGACTCTTGTGTATGCAGCCTCTATTGTGTAAACAGCCCATAGCCTTTATTGAGTATATAGCCCACAGCCTCTATTGTGCATACAGCCTGCATACTCTTGTATATGTGGCGCCCTGGACAAGCCAGGACGTCACAGAAACTGCAACAACACACCCCACACCCCGGTTAGGCACACCAGTCACACACAAATCCTTGTTGCCTTCCTCCAGGGGCTGATGTCCACACCAGGTGGGGCGGAGCCAGGCGGTTGGCCCCGCCCATCGAGGAGTTCACAGCCCTGGAGGCGGGAAAGGAGTTTCAGTTTAGTTTGACCGTTGAGGAAAGTGGTAGTCGAGGAGCTGACTGACCGTGTCCGGGTGTGTGGCCCGGGCACATACAGCAAGGTTGGCAGACGGTGGTGACCGTCTGCAGGCGAGGCCGATTGACGCACAACCGTAAGGACCGGGGTCGGGCGGTGGCCCGCCGGTACTGGATCGGGGAGCGAAGAAACGCCAGCATCACTCGGCAGGGCCTACGGACCCCGACCAGGCTTGGAGTCGCCGTTAAACCGGTCAAATCCGTCAGCGACGGGAACCTTCGGGGTTCCTCAGCAGCCAAAGACCCGACTGAAGGCAACCGCTCAACCGTGAAGGGAAATACAGCTACCGCCACAGCTAGAGTTCCCAGGGCCAGAGCCTGCGGGCAAAGAGGGGCTCTTCTAGCAACCACACCGCTGGGGAGCGGGCTACCGGTGGGAAGCCATCGGGGCCGACAACACACCAAAGGTGCAGGGAGAGACAGTCACCGCTAACCTACCGGGAGTGACCACCGCAGCCGTCTGTGGGACCTGTCCATCCAGCCGTTTGTTTGACCAGAGACTCCGTGTACGTTACTGGCTGAGTGCGTACCACTGTGCCGTCTGGCACTGCACTGCCCCGCAACCCTGCACCTCCCCAACTCCCGCCATCCACCTTCCAGTCCACACCACTGGGCCCCGGGACCACCAAACCCCCCTACCCACGGAGGGGAGAGAAACACCTCAGCTGCTCCCTGTCATCGCTCCCGGGATCCCCGTCCAGAGCAGCGGTGGTGTCCCATTATCACCACAAACCGTGGGTGGCGTCACGAACTCAATCCCCAAACCAAACCAACCCCTTTCACTCACGGGCGAGGAGCGCCACTCGAGTCCCCAGATCCGGCCCACCGCTCGAGCCACCGAGCAGCAGCAGCCGGACCCGAGCCGCGAGCGCGGTCGAGCAGCGGCGCACCTCCCGCCCGCGACAACTATAGCCCACAGCCTTTATTGACTATATAGCTCAGAGCCTCTATTGTACAGACAGTCAGCAACAGCCTCTATTGAGCATACAGCCTGGGCCCTACTACATTTACCGCCGTGGCTGCCGAAGCAGTGGGGCCGGACAAGTCTGATATCTTCAGTGACAGTAGATGCTCTTTGCACCATTAGGTTTGTACTGTGCATGCGCTAAATAGACTGCCATGCGCAGTACAAACAAGAGCTCACCAGTAAAGAGGATCCTCCAATCACCGTCAAACGCGGCAGGATGGTGAGTATGATCTTTGTGTGTCTGTCTTTCTATTCCCGACTCACATACACATCATAATATTGTATCCTGTATTACAGTGTGTCTGTATCTAATGTGAATCTGTATACACTATACTATATACACCCCACAGCCTCTATTCTGTATATGTCGCGGGCGGAGGAGGGGACGCCGCGCTCTCCCTACTGCTCGGGTCTGGCTGCCGCTGCGGCTGCTGCGGCCTGCTGCTGCTGCTCGGTGGCTCGAGCGATGGGCCGGATCCCGGGGACTCGAGCGGCGCTCCTCGCCCGTGAGTGAAAGGGGATTGGTTTTTGGGATAGTTTATTGTCCGTGACGCCACCCACGGTTGTGGTGATTTGTTGACACCACCGCTGCTCTGTATGGGGATCCCGGGGACTGATGACAGGGAGCAGCAAAGTTGTTGGTTCTCCCCTCCATGGGTAGGGGGTAGTTGTCCCGGGGCCCCGTGATGAGGTGGGTGATGCAGGGCTTGGTGGGGTGCAGGGACGCGGCTTGCCTTGCGGCACTGTGGTACTCACTCAGCCTGAGACGTTGACACAGTTCTCGGTAAAACACACGGCTGGAAAGACGGTTCCCACGGACGGCTGCACTTGCTTTTCCCCAGTAGTTGACGGTGACGGTCCCTTTTCCTGCACCCAATGTTTCTGTGTTGGTAGCGATGGGTTCCCACCGGTTACCCGCTCCTCGGCTTCAATCTGGGCCGAAGGAGCCCTACTTTGCCCGCAGGCGCTGGCCCTGAGAAACTGGTGCCCTGGCGGTGGCGGTGTCTCTCTCCAACGGTTGGACTGTTGGCTTCAATCGGGACTTGGTTGTTAGGAGACAGAGGTCCCCTTCACTAACGGATTTGGCAAATTCACGGCGACTCCTAGCCTTGCCGGGATCCGAAAGGCCCCTGCCAATGGTGCTGACTGCTCTTCGTATACCGCTCCTGTACCGCCGGGCCACCACCCGTCCGCGGTCCTTCCAGCAACCTCCAAGCAGTCTCCCCTGCAGACAGTCACCGCCGTCTGCTGACCTTGCTGTCTCAGTCCGGGGCACACACCCGGACCAACCTCAGGCTTGCTTAACTGTTCCTTTGCAACGTCTCTACTCTTACTCGTCCTTTACCACTTCCTTCTACTTCACTCCTCTAAACTCAACTGTCTGGTTTCCCGCCTCCAGGGCTGTGAACTCCTCGGCGGGCAGAGCCAACCGCCTGGCCCACCCCCTGGTGTGGACATCAGCCCCTGGAGGAAGGCAACAAGGATTTTAGGTTAGCCTTGGTGTTCCTAACTGGGGTGTAGGGTGTGGTGGTGTTATGACCTGTGACCCCTGGCTTGCCCAGGGCGTCACATATACAGCCTTGATTGTGTAATACAGCCTGCAGTAGCCTCTATAATATATACAGCCATTGTACTCACACATGCAGGAGTTTTTCCAAGAGTGGTGGTGGAACTGTGGAATGCTAGCGGGATGGAGGCGGAACTGGTGTGGAGTCAAGGGGGCCCAAAAATTTTGCCAGTATGGGGCCCTGAAATTCCTAGCGGCATCCCTGCACAGCATTTCTTTTCCAGCCTCTCCCCTTACTCAGTAGACACGGCATTTCTTTTCCAGCCTCATTGTCCCGCCAGGACAATTAGACCCTGTTTGTGAGGGGCTTCCCCTCTCTTCTGGGCTCCAGTGCTGCTATACAGTATGTCCACCACTGGATACACCCATGAAGAGAAAAGTACAAATGTATTTGTCATAATCCATTTAAATGGCGGCAACTACAGGGTGCTGATGGGCAGGGTTGGACTGGGGTGTCTGCTGCCCACCAGGGGAATTGACTCCAGGGGCCCTCCCTACAGCTACATGCAAATACATATTAGCCGCTATGTTCGTTATAGTGGAGCACTGACTGTAAAGCACAGGCGGCTCCTGCACATCTTCTGTGCACCATAACTGGTGTACAATTATAGTAGTTTGCAGTAGAGGGTCTTTGGTGACAAGTTATCACCAATCCACAGGTTAGGTTGGTGATAACTTATTGATCATTTGAACCAGACCAGTGGAAACTGCACCGATCGGAAGAATAGGGAACTTTTATCCCTGACAGGGAACTTGTATCCCCATTATATAATGCAGCGGCAGGTGGCGTGTGTGAATGCAGCTCCATTCATCCTCTTTGGGGCAGTCAGAAAAAGACAAGTATAGCACACGGCAGCCACTGAGGGAATGAATGGATCAGGGGTCGAGTCGGACATTAGCTCCAGTGTAATGGGGATAAAAGTTGCATATTTTACAGATCGGTGCAGGTTCCAGCAATCAGACCCCGACTGATGAATAAGTTATCACTTAGGCCACGTTTACACATTCAGTATTTGGTCTGTATGTTACCTCAGTATTTGTAGCCAAAATCAGGAGTGGGTAAAAAATACAGAAGTGGTGCCCGTATCTCGATTATACTTTTTCTCTGATTTTGCCACTCCTGGTTTTGGCTTCAAATACTGAGGTAAAAAACTCACCAAATACTCATTATGTGCACATGGCCTTAGAAAAGGTGATTACTTGTTTTCACCGGAGAACCTCTGTAAGTAAATATTTGCTGCAGTGTAATAATCACAGGACAGGGAGGGGTTAAATGTCCAAGTACAGTTAGGTCCAGAAATATTTGGACAGTAACACAAGTTTTGTTATTTTAGCTGTTTACAAAAACATGTTCAGAAATACAATTATATATATAATATGGGCTGAAAGTGCACACTCCCAGCTGCAATATGAGAGTTTTCACATCCAAATCGGAGAAAGGGTTTAGGAATCATAGCTCTGTAATGCATAGCCTCCTCTTTTTCAAGGGACCAAAACTAATTGGACAAGGGACTCTAAGGCTGCAATGAACTCTGAAGGCGTCTCCCTCGTTAACCTGTAATCAATGAAGTAGTTAAAAGGTCTGGGGTTGATTACAGGTGTGTGGTTTTGCATTTGGAAGCTGTTGCTGTGACCAGACAACATGCGATCTAAGGAACACACAATTGAGGTGAAGCAGAACATCCTGAGGCTGAAAAAAAAAGAAAAAATCCATCAGAGAGATAGCAGACATGCTTGGAGTAGCAAAATCAACAGTCGGGTACATTCTGAGAAAAAAGGAATTGACTGGTGAGCTTGGGAACTCCAAAAGGCCTGGGCGTCCACGGATGACAACAGTGGTGGATGATCGCCGCATACTTTCTTTGGTGAAGAAGAACCCATTCACAACATCAACTGAAGTCCAGAACACTCTCAGTGAAGTAGGTGTATCTGTCTCTAAGTCAACAGTAAAGAGAAGACTCCATGAAAGTAAATACAAAGGGTTCACATCTAGATGCAAACCATTCATCAATTCCAAAAATAGACAGGCCAGAGTTAAATTTGCTGAAAAACACCTCATGAAGCCAGCTCAGTTCTGGAAAAGTATTCTATGGACAGATGAGACAAAGATCAACCTGTACCAGAATGATGGGAAGAAAAAAGTTTGGAGAAGAAAGGGAACGGCACATGATCCAAGGCACACCACATCCTCTGTAAAACATGGTGGAGGCAACGTGATGGCATGGGCATGCATGGCTTTCAATGGCACTGGGTCACTTGTGTTTATTGATGACATAACAGCAGACAAGAGTAGCCGGATGAATTCTGAAGTGTACCGGGATATACTTTCAGCCCAGATTCAGCCAAATGCCGCAAAGTTGATCGGACGGCGCTTCATAGTACAGATGGACAATGACCCCAAGCATACAGCCAAAGCTACCCAGGAGTTCATGAGTGCAAAAAAGTGGAACATTCTGCAATGGCCAAGTCAATCACCAGATCTTAACCCAATTGAGCATGCATTTCACTTGCTCAAATCCAGACTTAAGACGGAAAGACCCACAAACAAGCAAGACCTGAAGGCTGCGGCTGTAAAGGCCTGGCAAAGCATTAAGAAGGAGGAAACCCAGCGTTTGGTGATGTCCATGGGTTCCAGACTTAAGGCAGTGATTGCCTCCAAAGGATTCGCAACAAAATATTGAAAATAAAAATATTTTGTTTGGGTTTGGTTTATTTGTCCAATTACTTTTGACCTCCTAAAATGTGGAGTGTTTGTAAAGAAATGTGTACAATTCCTACAATTTCTATCAGATATTTTTGTTCAAACCTTCAAATTAAACGTTACAATCTGCACTTGAATTCTGTTGTAGAGGTTTCATTTCAAATCCAATGTGGTGGCATCCAGAGCCCAACTTGCGAAAATTGTGTCACTGTCCAAATATTTCTGGACCTAACTGTATTTAATCTCTATTGAAAATAAAGAATCCTCCCCATATTGATATCAGAGAGAAAAAGTGACCTCCATACACAACACAATCCACCATACTAGACCAATAATGCCAAATACAAGGGGGAAATACTGTCACGAAGAGGTAATATTTAGCTCACCCTGAGGTCCGTCCACTCTCCTTGGCGGTATGGAAGCAAATGATCCCGCTGGTGCCCAGCGTTGAAACACAGATAAATTGAAGATGATCCAGCTTCCAGCTTGTAGTTAAAATCCAAATTTTTTATTGAAAAAAACTTTTTTGATAAAAACACAATTCACACTATCCAAACTATTATATGATACCAGGTCTAGGAAAAATTGTAATGAAATACTGTCATATCATGACCAGACAACATATTACCACCACATAGTGACTGAATACAGCCACATACAAGAGAGAAATACCACCACACCGTGACCAAACATATTACCACTTCATAGTGACCGAATACAACCACACACAAAAGAGAAATATCGCCACACCGTGACTAGATAACATATTACCAACATAGTGATCAAACACAACCACATACAAGAGAGTAATACCACCACACCATAATTAGACCACATAGTAACCAAATATTACCACATACAAGGGAGAAATACCATGACACTATGACTAGACTACACAATGACCAAATAATACTACATACAAGACACAAATACTACAAAACCATGACAAGACCACATATTACTACTACACAATGACGAATACTACAATAAAGGATCATGAATAAAAACCACAATGCTAATAATAATATTACCATCAATACCATTATACACAGAAGCTCTGTATATATTGTCAGTGTACAGGTTATACATTGATTGATCACCAGTGACATTATACACAAGAGTTCTGTATATAGGTAATATAGTGATCACCAATGACTTTAATTAGTGACATTATACACAGGAGCTCTGTATATAGTGTACAGTATAGTCTGTGTGTACATGTAATACACTGACTTACCAGTCATGTCTCTAGCTGAAGTTCTTCATCTCCACTTTTCCTCTTCATCCGGCACTGACCGCCATCACTTCTTCCTGCCATGACGCGACTCTGCAGAAAATAACATACAGTCACCTATATCTGATCACTCCCAGGGCACATGCCACACTCTCCAAAATAGGGCCACAAAGTGCCCCTTTCCATAATGTTCCCCCAAAACGTGCCCTTTCTATAATATCTCTCTGCATAAATTCCCCCCCGCTCCTCATTACACTATGCTGCCTTTCACAATTCCCTTCCTAATTGCCTCATAATGATGTATTGTGAATTTAATATAATATTTTGTGTTGTTTGCTTGATCCCTTTTAGTCCTGCATATCTTTTTGCCTATTTGATCTTATGTCTATGTTTTGTGGTGGAGGCGATCCTTATAGGGGAATGATGCCCTCCTAAATACTCCTTCTATGACCCATCCTTTCCTATTTCCGGCTAGGCAAAAAAGTATTTGCCCTAAAATGACGGATTTTAATTATTTTTTTTAATTACCGTACTATCAGAAAGACCTGGTCATTGAGTAGCTAAAATAAGTTATGGTATTTAACAATTTTAATTTTATGTTTTGCAACAGGGGACGTGTTCCTATCTGCCCTCTCTGCGATGGAGAGATGAAGGATTCCATCAGTAAATCCTGTGGACACAGCTTCTGCGTGGATTGTTTTGATAGATATCGAGCTTTAAAGGGGAACGTTGGAGGCAGTTGTCCGTCATGCATCAACCCCAGAGGAATAAATAAGGTTAGAGCTGTTTTGGGAAGACAAAAACACACTTTCTCGCTGTATTATTGCTCCATGTGTACAGACTCACAATAGGCCCTCTACAAAATTACATAGGGCTTTTTCCTACCTACCTATATAGGCCTTTGATTATATATGGTGGCCTACAAAGGTTTTTTTATATAGATCTCCATATGAATCCAACAGAAAAAATGTGGCATATATAATCAGACTTTAAAATTTATAACGGTAACATGGGTAACAATATCTATATACATACAATGTATGACAGATGCCGTAAGTGCACAAGCCCTACCCTAATCACTTACATGCTTTTTAGCACTAGATGTTAACCATGTAGCCTACACCTTTAAAGGATATTAAAGATGAATGTAATAAAATGGCTCCCGTCACTTAATTCAATCTGCAGCCCATCCTAGTCGTATATCAGGACAAGCTGCTGTCTAAGAAATTCAGCTCCCAAGATCTATGTCTCAACTGACAGAGGAGCTGTATCATCATCACACATATCCTATGAGAATGGTTGGAACAGGAGAAGAAATACATCTTCTCCTTGGCTGATTGCGCACTGAAGAAAAAACTCTTTTGTGCTCAATCAGCTGAGGAGATTTAATACTTCTCCTTGGCTCACTGAAGTATGTGTGCTTACTATGCTGCTTCTCTGTCAGTCGAGACATACAGTGGGCTGCTGTCTGAGGAAACATAGCTCCCAAGATCTGACACTTAGGCGGGCTTTACACGCTGCGACATCGCTAGCAATTGCTAGCGATGTCGAGCGCGATAGCACCCGCCCCCGTCGAACATGCGATATCTGGTGCTTGCTGCTGTAGCGAACATTATCGCTACGGCAGCTTCACACGCACATGCCTGGTCGGCGACGTCGCTGTGACTGCCGAATTATCCCTCCTTCAAGGGGAAGGTGCGTTCGGCGTCACAGCGATCGTATCCGCCACTGTCGTTTGTGCGTCACGGGCAAATCGCTGCCCATGTCACACAAAGTCGTTAAACTCCCATCACACATACTTACCTGCTTAGCGACGTCGCTGTGGGCGGCGAAAATCCACTTCCTGAAGGGGGTTGGTCGTTCGGCGTCACAGCGACGTCACACAGCGGCCGGCCAATAGAAGCGGAGGGGCGGAGATGAGCGGGACGTAAACATCCCGCCCACCTCCTTCCTTCCGCATAGCCAGCAGGAGCTGCGGGACGCAGGTAAGCTGTGTTCATCGTTCCCGGGGTGTCACACGGAGCGATGTGTGCTGCCCCGGGTACGATGAAAAATCTGTGCAAATAAGATTAAACGATTTTTTAAAAATGAGCGACGTGTACACGATACACGATTTACAACCGATTAAGAGTCACTCTTAGGTGTCACACGAGACGATGTCGTGAACGATGCCGGATGTGCGTCACGAAAACCGTGACCCCAACGACATATCGCACGATAGATCATCTCGTGTGACGCCCGCATTAGTCTCAACATACCAAATATCCTGACAATGCATACTGTTTTGTGGCTGGCTTGTTAGTATTGATCTGAGTTGGCAACACAGAGTTTGCTGTCATTATGCACATAGCGCAATGTCAGTGCACAGGGATTAAGCCCAGCCCCTCAAACGAGCATCACAGATGACGCTTTGTTTCAGGGATGGGGCAGAGGCTGTGGCAGTGACCGCAGCCTCTGCCCTCTGATGACGCTTCATTTGAGTATCCCAGTATGCACTGGAATTCTCAAACAAATCGTCATTACATCTGTAGTAGGGAAAAAAATACGATAACAAATGGTATAGTCAGGGAACAATAGGAAATTTTTAATATAAGCATATTAGAAGTTAGGTCCCAATAAAAAATTGGCTCACCCTTTCTTTGTACCAGTGCACGAGTCCTGCCATGAAGCAAAGTCCAGTTGAAAAATAGCTATTGGAAAACGTCCAACACTGACGATTCCATAAAACATTAAAACAGCTTCAAACATGGGCTAAAAAGTCTACAAGTCACAATGAATACAAGGAGTAAAATTGAGCTCAAACACCTTTCAGTAGTGAAACCTTATTCATTGATTCAATGATCCATCCCTTTTAATACAGCTATTATCCCAACATTTGAGGAAATTTAGTAATTACAAGAATTTCTGATTATGTCAGTAGATTTTTTTGTTGAAACACAATTATTTTATCTTCAATAAGAAGTTTTTCCTTCAGGTTTGTGGAGCTCAGATGGGTGCAGAGTTCTCATCATCAATCACTAACATTCATATGTCAGCCTGGGAGAGTGAACATATTTTTCGACGCCAATCACTTCTCCACCAATATCAGGTGGTTGAGATGACCTGCTCCTGATATGGGATGGACCGAGGGAATTTGCGTTGGAATTTATTAATTGTTTGAATATGAACAATATAAATTTGAAATCTCATGTAATTGTCGAAAAAAACACCAATTTTCTGGATGTCTCATTAACTATGTTAATGGGTATTTTAGTGTGACGCCCTGGAAAAACCAGGTAGTCACAGAAAGAGTTAATCCTCCTTGGCAGCTACACAATCCCTACACAGATGTACACTAGCCAATCAGGCCCTACTCACCCCCTCCCCAGGAAAAAGGGAGGGGGGAGAGAGGAGCTAAGGAAGCGAAGAGAGTTTTAGTTTCAGTTGTGCAGTAGTCAGTGAAGCGCTGACAGGGGAAGCTTGGAGCTCCCCGGGAGAAGGTGGTAGCCGGGGTTGGAGCCCTGGACTACCGGACTAGGTGGCTGTGAGGGCCACAGGCGACGAAGATCCGGTCGTGGGGATCCTGAGGCGACCGAAACAGGGTTGTAGCCCGCCGGTGCTGGGAGAGGGACCCGATCCAGAGGCCGTTCAAACGGACTAGTCCAGACAAAAAAGAGACAGACGGAGTGTGGAAAGAAGGGACCTGGCTGTACATCTGGGTGTGGGACCCGAAGACACCCGCCAAATGTGACCGGCCATTTGGCAAGTTGGTTGACAAAACAGACTCTGTGTTTCCTGACCCTACACATGAAAGCAGCCTCATCCAATACCAGGACAACCAAATTGCAAGTGTGCTGATCCCTGCAAGCCCTGCCACCACCACAACTCCCAATTGAGCCCCGGGACTACAACTACCCTACCCATGGACGAGATCCCACCTTGCTGCCCCCACACCATCAGTCCCGGGCACGGTCCCCAGAGGCAGCGGCGGTGCCACCATCTCATCACCGCAAACCACGGGTGGCGTCACAGACAATCTCCCTTTACATATTCCCCTTTGGTTGAGGAGCCTGGGATCACGGACCGGGTCACGCCACCGTGATACCTCTAGAAGCGACCCCATTGGCCCGGTTCTGAGTACCCCCTATTCCTGGGCGACACATTAGTTTCCCCATATTGTAAAAAAAGTGCCCCAAATTCCACCTTGCACACTAATTCTTTCCTTTAGGGGAGTTTCATAGATTCATGAGAAACTCATCAACAGATTCGATTCAACTTTTCAAAAAAGAAAACAGCCTGCACCGGATTACAACAGAGAGGTTATCCAAAATGGATGCTGAATAGGGCAGGTTTAATCATTGATGGTGTTAGTGTGGTGCCCCTGACCTGGTCAGGCACCATAGAGTACTGCACTGATGCTGGGACAGTGCTTCCAGGTAAATCCAAAGGCTGGAATAGGGTGTGTACGCACAGACACATAGCAACCAGGTCTCCCACACCTTAGAGGGCAGACCCAAGAGGGGACGTTCCTCCACATCTCAGCTAGGGGTGTAGGGGAGGGGCTGGAAGCTAAGGTGACAGTGGCTGTCAGGAAAGTAGGAGGAGTTAGCCAGTCTGAAGCAGTAGGCGCAGAGAAAGGAGAAAGAGAGACGCGCGCTGACACGCTAGTCAGACCCTGCCCGTGTAGTAGCCGTTGGCGGGGAGAATGGTCACCAGCAAGTTGGACAGAAAGACGCTGAGGAAGTTAGTTGGTCGTGTACGGAGACTTTTGGTGACTAGGCACACACGGGGAACAGGTCCCTAGAGTAGACGTCCATTTACTGATCTGTTAAACCTGCCGGTGGGAAGGACCACAAGTCCCACACCAACCAACGAGAGTCCGAGCATCAGCAGCAACGAGGGGGCCCATAAGGAGGATCGAGCCTGGAGCCATCTTCCTTGGTCCATGCCGCCAGCAAACGGGCCAAAAAGGGGAGAAAAGGCAGTAGCGACTTCCCTGGATGAATCCCACGGTCCTTCAAGTCAGGGGTTATCCGAAACAAGAAGTGCTAGGAAGGCAAGTTAACGGTTACCCTTAGCCCGGCCTAAAGGATACCTGGTTCCTCCTGGTTTATCTCAGCATCGCCCGGGTTACCTCACAATACCATCTTAAAGTGAGTAAACAAGTTGAAAGACTTTCTGGACTGCGACTGAGTTATTCTGCGACCTGTTGTTCTACACACCTGAGCCCCTGGGGCTAGCCTCACTCACGGGAGGCCACACCACCAGACTGAAGACTCCATCAGCCCCAGACGCTCGTTAAACCTGAAGTGGCGGTCACCCATAACCCTGACCACAAACCGTGAGTGGCGTCACAACTCCCATGTAAATAAACCTGATTTACCTGTGGCCAGAGATACCAACAAGTGGAGACACCACGGCTTCCCTGCAGGTGGATAGATGTCCCTGGGAGCGGTGGGCGACACATTAGCAGAGATTCTATGCTAAGTGAAAAGGAAAACAGCCACAAAAAACTTAGGAATGATTATGTCGCACCAGTGGCGTAGCTAGGGTTTCAGCTCAGGGGGGGCAAAACATCTGAGTGGGCCCCTTACCAGGTAACCATGATAACTACTGTGGTGCAGACTAATCGTGGGTATAGTGGAACCTCGGCAGATGACACTGATATTACCGCTATATGGTGACTATATAGTGGTAGATATCGGTGCTGCAGCAGATACAAGAGATCACAGTGCAGTTATAGATGGTGACTTACAGCTGACGTTCTTTAGGATGGAATTGTTCACCTTTTCTGTGTTTTCCATCTGGCCCAGACCGACATGACGACTTCTTCCAGCCACAAGTCATCTACAGAAATTACAACAAAGACACATTTGACTCCTCACACTACCGGCACCGAACCCCATCTAATCCCAACCTGCACAAACCCCTCATCCTGCCGTCACCCCAATACTGAGCCACTGCTGCCGTGTGTGTCCCTATTACTGCACCTGCTGTGTGCACAAATAACGTGCTCCTCTTACTGCCACACATAGTAATGCCACCACTGTGCCCCCACATAATAATGCCACCACTGTGCCCCCACATAATAATGCCACCACTGTGCCTCCACATACCACCACTGTGCCCCCACATAGTAATGCCACCACTGTGCCCCCAACATGGTAATGCCACCACTGTGCCCCCACATAATAATGCCACGACTGTGCCCCCACATAATAATGCCACCACTGTGCCCCAACATAATAATGCCACCACTGTGCCTCCACATAATGCCACCACTGTGCCTCCACATGGTAATAATGCCACCACTGTGCCCCCACATAATAATGCCCCCACTGTGCCCCCACATAGTAATAATGCCACCACTGTGCCCCCACATAATAATGCCCCCACTGGGTCCCCACATGGTAATAATGCCACTACTGTGCCTCCACATAATAATGCCCCCACTGGGTCCCCACATGGTAATAATGCCACCACTGTGCCTCCCACATAATAATGCCCCCACTGTGCCTCCCACATAATGCCCCCACTGTGCCTCCCACATAATACCACCACTGTGCCTCCCACATAGTAATGCCCCCACTGTGCCTCCCACATAGTAATGCCCCCACTGTGCCTCCACATAATAATGCCCCCACTGTGCCCCCACATGGTAATAATGTCACCACTGTGCCTCCCACATAATAATGCCACCACTGTGCCTCCCACAAATGAATGCCACCACTGTGCCCCCCACATAATAATGGCCCCACATGGTAATAATGCCACCACTGTGCCTCCCACATAATAATGCCACCACTGTGCCTCCCACATAATAATGCCACCACTGTGCCCCCCACATAATGCCACCACTGTGCCCCCCACATAATGCCACCACTGTGCCTCCACATAGTAATGCCACCACTGTGCCTCCACATAGTAATGCCCCCACTGTGTCCCCACATGGTAATAATGCCACCACTGTGCCTCCACATAATGCCACCACTGTGCCCCCACATAATGCCACCACTGTGCCTCCACATAATAATGCCACCACTGTGCCTCCCACATATTAATGCCATCACTGTGCCTCCCACATTTTAATGCCACCACTGTGCCTCCCACATATTAATGCCACCACTGTGCCTCCCACATATTAATGCCACCACTGTGCCTCCACATAATAATGCCACCACTGTGCCTCCCACATATTAATGCCACCACTGTGCCTCCCACATATTAATGCCATCACTGTGCCTCCCACATTTTAATGCCACCACTGTGCCTCCCACATATTAATGCCACCACTGTGCCCCCCATATAATAATGCCACCAGTTCCCCCCCACATATTAATGCCACCACTGTGCCCCCCACATATTAATGCAACCACTGTGCCCCCCACATATTAATGCCACTGCTGTGCCCCCCACATATTAATGCCACCACTGTGCCCTTTACATGGTAAAATGCCTCATTTGTGCCCTCTAAATGGTAACATTTCCCCCTAGAAATTATTCATGAACTGTGTAAGTGCCCTCATATTGTTCCTAGAAAGTAATAGAGCCCACAGTGTGCCTTTGACGGTCACAATACCCTGAGTGCCCCAATAACAATAATGGTTCCTAAGTGTCCACTTAACATTTAATAATGTCCCTCCCATGTACAGTTTGACTATACACAGTATGAAGCCCTTATACCTCCTCTATACACAGTATGATGTTCCCATGGCTCCCCTATACACAGTAAGATGCCTCTACCCCTCCCCTATACACAATATGATACCTCTACCCCTCCCCTATACACAATATGATACCTCTACACCTCCCCTATACACAGTATAATGGGCCTATAGCTCCATACAGACACCTGTGTACAGCCGTATACACATACACCTGCGTACAGCCGTATACACATACAGACACCTGCGTACAGCCGTATACACATACAGACACCTGCGTACAGCCGTATACACATACAGACACCTGCATACAGCCGTATACACATACAGACACCTGCGTACAGCCGTATACACATACAGACACCTGCGTACAGCCGTATACACATACAGACACCTGCGTACAGCCGTATACACATACAGACACCTGCGTACAGCCGTATACACATACACACACCTGCATACAGCCGTATACACATACACATACACACACCTGCATACAGCCGTATACACACACATACACAGATATAGTCACATAGAAGCGAATACATATTTGAAAACATTCACATACAAATAATCATACACATAGACAGACAATCCTATTCCCTCAGACACACAGACACATACTGGGGGGCTTTTTACTTTTGATGATGGGGGACACTTCTTCTCTTCTCTCTCGTGCAGCCACAGACTTGTTAGATGGTAAATCCTGTAGGCTAAAGGACCTGTGATGACGTCACGCCCATGTGATCAGAAGGGGCGGGGCCTCAGCAACGCAGCTAATAACAGAAAGAAACTCCAGGACCCAGGTGCCCTGGAGTTCTTTATAATAGAAGCAGCGGTCTGAGGTAAGACCTCCAGATGGGGGGTGCAGGGGGGCGCAGGGGGAGAGGGGGATGGGAAGCCTGCATGATTATAGTGGACGGGAGGAAACATGGCCACGCCCACTAACAAAGCCGGTCACGCCCACTACACAGGCAGCTCCTAACTACTGGGATGTAGCCTAGCCTCCTCGGCTGGATGGAGGCAGCGCACGCTGCATGACATCATTATATCAGACGTGGCCGCGCACTGTGCACTGCACCATGCGGCCGGTCAGCTCAGCACTGTCTGCGCCTGTCAGTTTGCCCGGGCACATCACAGTCCAAGAGACACGGCCGCGCGCAATTTACTGTGCACGGCCATGTGTGTTATAATGACATTATGCAGCAGGCTCTCAACAATAGCTGGGAGAGCAGCCTTGGGGGCAATTGTCCCCCCGCCCCTGCCCGGCACTGAGCGATGACGTCACCACGCTGGGACTCTGTGTCCTGCGTGTGTGCTGTCATCAGCAGCAGTGCAGGGAGCTCATGTCTCCTCCACACTGCTGCAGAGGTGAACTATATTGGCGCGCTGTGAACGCTGATATAGTTCGTGGTATCGCAGCTCTGGGTGGGCCCCCTCTGAGCACGGGGCCCGGGGCGGCCGCACACTCTGCCCCCCGCTAGCTACGCTACTGTGTCGCACCCAAGGATATGGGGTACTCGGCTTCGGGCAGTGTCTCTCTTGGGAATGTCACCAGTCTCTGGTAAGTGGTCCCCGTGGTATAGAACACTGGGGGTCCCTGGTCTGTGGTTTGGCCACTTCTGTCCGCCTGACGGTAGCGTGAACTCTGTGGAGTTGGAGTCTCTGGTCCTGTCCCCACTTCTCCTTTTGCTACTGAGTCTTCAGATTCTTTAGGGTCAGAAAGATCCTTGATGGTCCCCTTTGCTGTGCATGTGTTAACAGGTCGGCTTGAAGCTCTTTCCTGTCCTAGGGTCCTGTACCAGTTGGTGCGTAGTTCCGGGAGTACTCCACCGTACACCACTGGCAACCACTTCTCCTGGACACCAGGTCACCGTTAACCCGAGTCATTGACACACACCACAAGGAGGGTAAGCCACAAAAGGTCATTGCTAAAGAAAGTTTGGGATCAAAAGGTGGATAAGCAACTGGGATAACCGCAGCCTTGATAGGATTGTTAAGAAAAGGCCATTAAAAAATTTGGGGGAGATTCACAAGGAGTGGACTGCTGCTGGAGTCAGTGCTTCAAGAGCCACCATACACAGATGTATCCAGGACATGGGCTACAAGTGTCACATTCCTTGTGTCAGGCCACTCATGACCAATAGACAACGCCAGAAGCGTCTTACCTGGACCAAGGGGAAAAAGAACTGGACTGTTGTCAGTGGTCCAAGGTGTTGTTTTCAGATGAAAGTAAATTTTGCATTTCATTTGGAAATCGCGGTCCCAGAGTGGAGGAAGAGTGGAGGCCACAATCCAAGCTGCTGAGGTCTAGTGTGAACTTTCCACAATCAGTGATGGTTTGGGGAGCCATGTCATCTGCTGGTGTAGCTCCACTGTGTTTTATCAAGATCAAAGTCAGCGCAGCCGTCTACCAGGAAATTTTACAGCACTTCATGCTTCCCTCTGCCGACAGGCTTTTTGGAGATGGAAATTTAATTTTCCAGCAGGATTTGGCACCTTTTGTCCACACTGCCAAAAGTACCAACACCTTGTTTAATAACCACAGTATCACTGTGCTTGATTGGCCAGCAAACTCACCTGACCTTATCCCCATAGATATTGAGAAGAGGAAGTTGAGACACCAGAGCCAACAATGCAGACGAGCTGAAGGCTGCTATCAAAGCAACCTGGGCTTCCATAACACCTCAGCAGTGCCACAGGCTGATCGCCTCCATGCCACGCTGCAGTGATGCAGGAATTCCTGCAAAAAGAGCCCCGACCAAGTATTGGGGCATTTACTGTACAGACTTTTCAGTAGGCGCCAACATTTCTGAGTGTAAAATCATTTTTTCAGTAGGTCTTATATAATATTCTAATTTTCTGAGATAATGACTTTTGGGTTTTCATTGGTTGTGTAAGCCATAATCATCAACATTAACAGAAATAAACAAATTAACTAGATCCCTCTGTGTGTAATGACTCTATATAATATATAGAAATAGATCCCTCTGTGTAATATATGTAGACATAGACATATAGACATAGATCGCTCTGTGTGTTATGACTCTATATAATATATAGGAATAGATCCCTCTGTGGTAATGACTCTATATAATATATAGAAATAGATCCCTCTGTGTAATATATGTAGACATAGACATATAGACAAAAAAAGAAAAAAAGGGAACCAGCACGATCTGAAATTGGCATGCATCAAATAAAAAGTGAAAATTCACAAATTTATTCCAACTGTACTATGATAAAAAAATGAGATTTTTAGCAAATAATTGATCAATTCTTTGAGCCACCCCTGCCAACATCACGGCAAATCTCAATAGGGGGGTCCTACTCTACATTCTGTATTTCATGTGCCATGCGGCCTCCTAGATAAAGTTAAAAGCAGAACCATAATAGAGCACACATACCTGTAACCTGTATATATAACCGCTTCTATGTTGCAAAAAGGCACTTGTGGATAGAGACCAGCCCAGGTCCCAGCATGTGGAGCAAGCTCTACACATACCAGGGCTATATCAGAACTGATCCTCCCAGTGTCAAACAGCAACCATTGATAAAGGCGGACCAGATCCAAGAATGGTGCTTAATTAGCATTGCCTGTGGAAAGGGGTGAGGTAACTGAGTCTGAACAGCTACCAACAGGAGGAATATATTGCAAACCAAAATCAGGCGTGCATGGTATGGTGTTGGTCAGACACCAGATTTGTAGCATAACTACGGTCAAAACAGAGAAAAAAAGGGAACCAGCACGATCTGAAATTGGCATGCATCAAATAAAAAGTGAAAATTCACAAATTTATTCCAACTGTACTATGATAAAAAAATGAGATTTTTAGCAAATAATTGATCAATTTTTTGAGCCACCCCTGCCAACGTCACGGCAAATCTCAATAGGGGGGTCCTACTCTACATTCTGTATTTCATGTGCCATGCGGCCTCCTAGATAAAGTTAAAAGCAGACATAGACATAGACATATAGACATAGATCGCTCTGTGTGTTATGACTCTATATAATATATAGGAATAGATCCCTCTGTGGTAATGACTCTATATAATATATAGAAATAGATCCCTCTGTGTAATATATGTAGACATAGACATATAGACATAGATCGCTCTGTGTGTTATGACTTGGTATACTATATAGGAATAGATCTCTCTGTGTGTAATGGCTCTATATAACATATAGGAATAGATCCCTCTGTGTGTAATGACTCTATATAATATATGCATTTCCCTTTTTGTATTGAATTACTGAAATAAATTAACTTTTCTTCATCGTTCCTTATGGGAGACCCAGACCATGGGTGTATAGCTTCTGCCTCCGGAGGACACACAAAGTACTACACTAAAAAGTGTAGCTCCTCCCTCCTAGCCTATACACCCCCTGGATCACCAAATACAGTCAGTTCAATGCTTTGTGTTCAGGAGGCACACATCCACACATGCATTCTCATCTGATTTTCATTTTTGGAAGCGTTTGAAGAAAAGCGGGTCCAAGCCTGGACTCCCGGCATGTCCCTTCTCACCCCACTGTGTCGGCGGTGCTGTTAAGGTTGATTTCAGGGCTGGAGCCCTTTCATGCCGCACTCCTTCACCATCCCCTCAGGCTCTGGCTTGAAGTGGGAGCCAACACGGTTCTCCCTGCCTCGCAGGAGACCGGTCTCCATCCGCAGCCCGTATGGATCCTGCTGGACGGAGCGTTCATCCCTCAGGGACATGGCCCTGCGTCTCACAAGCTAAGTACTGAGACGTTATTACCACAGAAAGTGGTCTTTCCAGGGGTCCCTTGTACTTTATTTGTGGGGGAGAGTGTGTTATGTGACTGTGTTAACATTTCCGGCCGGTTCTCCAGTTTTCACTGGAGAACCGCGCCGATGGTGCCTGCGCGCTGGCCGCATGTTTAAATCTAGGCCCCGGCTTCGCCTGAGGCCTAGTTTCGATTTCACTGCCCCTGCATGTCAGTCATGCAGAGGGACAGTGCGGCTCCGCCCAGCGGCTGTTCAGCACAGGGAAGGGACACTCCTCACTGAGGAAAGATTCCCTCCCCTGTATACCTCATTTGCCCTCCGGATCCCGCTCTCAGAGTAGGCCCCGCCCCCTCTCCTCGCTCCGGCGCCATTTTACCAGCGTTTTCATGCATGTCTGCATAATCACATTGTGACACTGGGGGCCTGGGCTGGGGGATCTGGAGGGCACAGAGATGTTTCTATGTAAACGGTCTGGCAAGCCACAACCTCCGGTTGTGGAGCTGCTTATATACTCTGTTTATATACTCTGCTGGGGGTCATTCTGGCCAGAGCCCCCACTTCTGCAGCATGTCTCACATCAGAGCAAGGCTGCAAGGCTGTTCTTAATATGCACTGCATGAAGGCTCGTACTGCCTGTACCGAGCACATAACCACATTGTGATGCCTGCTCTAACATAGTGGTGCCGCAGCCTGGAAGTTCATCCCCAGTGGTCCCTCTGGCTGCTCCGGCTCCGGTGGCTGAACCCCCGGCTTGGGTTGAATCCCTCTCTCCAGGGGACAGCTGTCCCGGACACTGCTGAGCATGCATCAGCCCCCTTCTCAGGGCGCTTCTGCTGCCACGGCTCGCTCAGCAAAGCTCACGGAGGATTCTTCATCTGGTCTCAGACCCCGTCCTCCTAAAATGGAGACGCAGGGTCCCCTTTCCTTCCTCGTCCCGCGGCTCTGATTCACGAGCTGACTCGCAGGACGGGGAGGATGCCTTTACTAGGGGCTCGGACGCTACTCCATGTACCATTTTGTCCGAAGGTGACGCAGATGCTAATCATTTGATTGCGTCCATTATATTTGTACTGGACCTCAATCTGCCTGTATCAGGGGAGCAACCCCCTCTAGCAGAAAAGCATCAGTATACCTTGCCTAAGAGAACGGGGAGTGTGTTCTTTAACCACTCCAGTTTTTTTCAGGCCACTGTGACCAAACCCAGAGCCTGTCCTGACAGACGCTTCCCAAAGCGTGGTTCTGATGACTGTTCCCCTTCCACCAGAGGTGGTCAAGGAGTGGGCTCATTCACCATAGGGGGACCCTCCGGTGTCTAGACTTTCAGCCCGGACAGTTGTATCAGTGGCTGATGGCACTTCTCTAAGCATTCCACTGTCCGCCAGGTTGACCTTCTGGTCAAATCTGTATAGGAGGCGGCGGGGGCCTCGTTCTCCCCATCTTTTGCAGCAGTGTGGGCTCTCAAAGCCATCTCTGCTTCTCTAGAGGAGATGCATTCCCTCTCCAGGGACTCTATGCCTGAAATGGTTGCCTTAACCTTCAGGCTTCAGCTTTTTCATCCTGCCCTGTCTGCCATACTGGAGCTCTCACCGCACTGCGGTGTCTTCGGCTAATTCCCTCGCTATCCGCAGGCTCCTGTGGCTTCGAGAGTGAGGCAGATGCTTCTTCAAAGAAGTTCCTTTCTGGGCTCCCTTTTGCTGGGACCAGACTATTCAGTGAATAACTGGATGAAATTATTAAGAAAGCGCCTGGCAGGAAGAGTACTTCCATGCCACAAACCACGAAACCTGTCCAGGGCAGGAACCAGTTGAGGTTTCGTTCCTTTCGTTCCTCCAACTGGTCGTCCTATAAGCCCTCGGCCTCGTCCACTATCTCAGCCAAGGACCGTGGACCAACTGGCGCACGAAGCCGCGTCCTCGGAAGACCGCAGGAGCTGCTGCCACTAAGGCAGCCTCCTCTTGACTATCTGGCCGCGCCAGTAACGTCCTTGGTCGGTGGCAGTCTCTCCCCCTTGGCGACGTGTGGTTTCAACACGTCTCCGATCAGTGGGTGCGGGATATCGTCTCCCACGGCTACAGGATAGAATTCTCTTCCAGCCCGCCAAACAGATTTTTTCTGTCAACTCCCCCCTGCTTCAAGGCCGCCGCCTTCTCGCAGGCCGTGGCATCCTTGCAGGCCAACGGAGTAATTGTACCGGTTCCCGACTGGGAACGGTTCTGAGATTTCTACTCAAATCTCTTCCTAGTCCCCGAAAAGGACGGAGCCTTCCGACCTGGATCTCAAGTTTCTCAACCAGCAGTTCAGGTGCGGCATTTCGCATGGAGTCTCTGCGATCAGTCATTGCCTCAATGACCCAAGGAGATTTCCTGGCATCCATCGACATCAGAGATGCCTATCTGCATATGCCAATTGCAGTTTCACACCAGCGTTTGCTACGTTTTGCAATCGGGGAGGAACATTTCCAATCGTGGCTCTTCCCTTGGGGTTAGCCACGACCCCTCGAGTATTCTCAAGGCCATGGCAGCAGTGGTTGCGGTTCTGCACCTCCAGGGGTTGGCAGTGATCCCGTTTTCCTGGACGGCCTTCTAGTCAAGGCATCATCCAGTGCAGACTGTCAGCGGAGTACCTCGCTCACTCTCGCCACTCTAGCCAATTCAGGTGGCTTGTCTTTCTGTCCAAGCCCACTCTGACTCCGCTCACGTACCCAGGGATGCAATTCGAGACTCTGCCGCCACTTGTTAAGCTGCCCTTAGTCAAACAGCAGTCCCTCCTCTGGCGGTGCGCTCTTTGCTGAGGCTCCGCCGTCATTCCTTTAGGCACCTAATGCAGGTGTTGGGTAAGATGGTGGCGTCAATACAAGCGGTTCCCTTGCCCAGTTCCTTCTGCGTCCTCTGCAGCTGGACATTTTCCGCTGTTGGAACTAGCGGACTTTGGCTCTGTCGCCACAGACCAGGGGCTCCTTTCTGTGGTGGCTTCGGCCCCTCTCTCTTCAGAGACGCTCCTTCCTGGCTACGTCCTGGGTGATCCTCACCAAGGATGCCAGTCTATCCGGCTGGGGAGCAGGATATCTCCACCACGGAGCGCAGGGCTCTTGGACTTCGGCCGAATCAGCCCTCTCGATCAATGTGCTGGAAATCAGAGCTGTGCTTCTAGCTCTCTTAGCCTTTCACCTCCTGTTTGCGGCCAAGCACATTCGAGTCCAGTCAGGCAACGCGACAGCGGTTGCCTACATCAACCACCAGGGCGGGACACTCAGCCGCCTGGCAAGATTGGAGGTTCAACGAATCCTTCCGTGGACGGAGGACTCCAAGTCCTCCATATCCGCAGTCCACATCCCAGACGTGGAAACCTGGGAGGCAGATTATCTCAGCCGTCAAACCGTGGACTGAGGCGAGTGGGTTCTGCATCCGGCAGTGTTTCGGTCAATCTGCCGCAAGTGGGGCTCTCCGGACGTGGATCTTCGCTCCCATGATCCTCAGGCTTTTGCAGCAGACGAGCTGGTTCAATATTGGTCCCAGTTTCGTCTGTCTTACGTGTTTCCCCCTCTAGCTCTTGCCCAGAGTCCTGCGCAAGATCAGAATGGAGGGCCGTCGGGTCATTCTCATTGCTCCAGACTGACCCAGGCGAGCTTGGTACCCTGGCCTGCTCCGTCTGTCCGTAGAGGTGCCGTGACATCTCCCGGACCGTCCAGACCTTCTTTCTCAAGGTCCGTCTTTCCGCCAGAATTCTGCGGCTCTCAGATTGACGGTGTGGCTCTTGAGTCCTGGATCTTGACGACTTCTGGTATTCCTCTTGAAGTCATCTCCATTGTGACTCGGGCTCGGAAGTATTCCTTGGCCAAAATCTTTCACAGGACCTGGTAAATTTTCCTGTCCTGGTGTCGCTCTTCCGGCCATGCTTCTTGGCCGTTTTTCTTGCCGACCCTCCTGTCCCTTCTACAGGCCGGTCTGCAGCTAGGACTATCCCTCAATTCCCTCAAGGGACAGGTCTCGGCTCTGTCAGTGTTGTTCCAGCGGCGTATCGCCCGGCTGGCTCAGGTGTGCTCCTTCATGCAGGGCGCATCTCACATCTCTCCGCCTTACCGGCGGCCCTTGGAGCCCCGGGACCTTAATCCGGTCCTCACGGCTTCTAGAAACCCCCCTTTGAGTCTCTTAGGGCGGTTTCTTTATCTTGTCTTTCACAGAAAGTGGTTTTTCTAGTGGCCATAACTTCTCTCGGGAGAGTCTCTGATTTGGCTGCACTCTCTTCGGAGTCGCCTTTTTCTTTTGTTTTTTTTATCAAGACAAGGTGGTTCTCCGTCCGACTCCGGACTTTCTCCCTAAGGTGGTTTCTCCTTCCACCTTAACCGGGACATTTCCCTGCCTTCCTTTTGGTCGGCTCCTGTTCATCGCTTTGAAAAGGCGTTGCATTCTCTGGATCTGGTGCGGGCGCTCCGGATCTATGTGTTTCGCACCGCTGCTCTTAGGCGGTGCACCTCTCCTCTGTGCTGACCACTGGTCGGCGTAAGGGCCTCTCGGCTTCTAAGCCGACCCTACCTCGTTGGATTGGGTCGGTCTTTTCCGATGCCTACCAGTGTACTCATGTGCCTCCCCCGCTGGGGATCAAGGCACACTTGACCAGAGCTGTCGGTGCCTCTTGGGCTTTCGGGCACCAGGCTTCGGCTCAGCAGGTCTGTCAGGCTGCCACTTGGTGCAGTCTGCATACTTTTTCGAAGCACTACCAAGTACATGCTCATGCTTCGGCAGATGCGAGCTTGGGCAGACGCATCCTTCAGGCTGCTTTTGTGAAGTTAGGTTTTGCCTACTTCTCAGTTTTCTGTTTATTCCCACCCATGGACTGCTTTGAGATGTTCCATGGTCTGGGTCTCCCATAAGGAACGAAGAAAAAGAGAATTTTGTTTACTTACCGTAAATTCTTTTTCTTATAGTTCCGACATGGGAGACCCAGCACCCTCCCTTTGCCTGTTGGCAGTTTTCTTGTTCCGTGTGTTTTCACCGGCTATTATTGTAGACAGAGACTCCGGTTGTTCCGGGTTTTGCTCTGTTTTTACTTGTGCGTGGATGTCCTCCTTCAGCTTTTGCACTAAACTGGCTGTATTTGGTGATCCAGGGGGTGTATAGGCTAGGAGGGAGGAGCTACACTTTTTAGTGTAGTACTTTGTGTGTCCTCCGGAGGCAGAAGCTATACACCCATGGTCTGGGTCTCCCATGTCGGAACTATAAGAAAAAGAATTTACGGTAAGTAAACAAAATTCTCTTTTTTGATGATATTCTAATTAATCAAGATGAACCTGTATATATAAGTCTGTTAAAAGTTCATATTTTGGTAATCCTAATTGACCTCAAACAGGAAAGGTGTATTCTGATTTCATGTCAGATAGTGAGAAAAACCTGCAGATGTCTCTTTTTAGAAACTGCATGCAAACGCCTGGTTTCAACTGTAGATATATATACACACATACAAGGGGCGTTCATTAAAGATTTCCCCTAACCCACTTCTATTTGTCACAGAACGCTGAGATTGCACGTGTGTAATGATAGAAGTCTCTATAGGTTATGTGACAATTTGCAAATCTGAATTGATGATGGACTTTCTTCTTCAGCTGCTGAAGTGGTGTGAGGTGTGATAATGGGGCCAAAGCAATACAGAGCAGTCATCAAGTGGAAATGTGTGAGCAGCCAGGAACCCAAATACATTCTGCATATAAAGATGGTCTTGGAGGATTTTTTTCCATGGACCCCACACTAATCTTGACATTTTTGGGATAGGTGGCGTATGGTCACACTGAAATTTTCCAAAATGGCAGCCTCCACTTGCTGGACGATGTGAATGGGGTCACCCTGGAATTGGAGTCACTTCCACCAAAGTTTAACCAGATTTGAAATGACGATGCTAGTTCTTGACTGGATCATATGATGGCGAATCTTCACACTAAACCTCTTTCATCTCAGTGAACGTCTCCCATGGGGTACAGCCTCAAGAAAAGGAACTTGATGACGGCTCTGCATTCCACAGGTGTCACATCTCCACCGGAGTCCGCTCCTGTGACTTCTGCTTCGATCTCCAGGTGGCACCATGTTCCCGCCGTGGACAGTGCTGGTGATGGGAGAGGAGAAAGTACCAGTAGCTCTGGTGGGCACAGGTTCCATTCATCCACTAAGCTGGGTTTCCCTGGGACCTGCAGTACCACTGGCTGACTGTGGTGGTGTGTGTCTTCCAGCTGAAGTTACCACCTTTCAGTCACATCCAATGGGAAGGCACGACACCCTTCTTATTCCTCCTCCAGTCTGCTGGTCCCCAGCAGATAGTCTAGTTTTTCCTGCTTCTCCCTGCTGTGTATATTGATTCCTCTGTTATGACCCCGGCCTGCTCTCTGACTACTCTCCTGCCTGCTATTTTTGTACCTCGCTGCCATCTCCGGTTTTGACCTTTGCATGGTTTCCTGACTACACTCTTGTCTGACGATTTTATCTCTTTTCTGTATCTCCTGGTTTGACCCTACCTGATGGCTACTCTTCTTGGACTGCAGCCTTCCACAAGTAGCGATCTCCGGGGGCCTGTAGTAATTCCAAATCCCTGTACAGTGGTTTAAAGGGTTTTGATGTTCTCGGTATCCTGCTTAGTGGGCGTCTAGCCCAGACCTGGGCAAGGGGCGGCCTGCGGGCCACATCCGGCCCGCCTACTCTCTGTGACTGGCCCGCTTGGTTCAGGGTGTCCTTGCTGGCCGGTCAGTGATGAGGGCAATCTGACCTGTTGTCCGGAGCGCCAGGCTTCGGGAGGCCCGTGGTCAGATTTCCCTCATCACA
Organism: Anomaloglossus baeobatrachus; assembly: GCF_048569485.1. Taxonomy (NCBI): domain Eukaryota; kingdom Metazoa; phylum Chordata; class Amphibia; order Anura; family Aromobatidae; genus Anomaloglossus; species Anomaloglossus baeobatrachus. Next base: position 634,245,720 of record NC_134356.1, on the reverse strand, counting down.
CGCTGCGTTGCGGGCAGGGAGCGATCCTGCAGCTCCGCACAGTCAGTGCAGGCAGCGGAACACAGGAATCTCTCCTCTGTTCCATGCCCGACACCTTTCTCTGTGACACGCGCGCCCTGATATCGTCAGTGCGGCGCGCGCGTGTCATTTGAAAAGTTCCCGCCCGATAGGAGAAGAAGCTGCAGCAGCCGGGGCCCGTACGGAGAGAAGCAGCGGCGGGAGCCCGTAGAAGAGAAGCAGCGGCAGGGGCTCCTAGGAATACAGCATCGGCGCAGCCTGGGCATGTAAAAGAGAAGCCGCTCAGCGGGGGGGTGAGAAAGGAGGTGCCTGAGGAGGGGACAATAAGAAGAGAGAGGTGAGTGGTTACTAGTAAACTGCGGGGACAATGGGGGGCGGGGGGTAACTGTTGACAAATATTTGGGGTGTAGTGGTGTAGTATATGGGAATGTAGTTTTACAGGTGTGGTATATGGGGGGGTGTAGTATATAGTGGTGTAGTTTTAGAGGGGTGTAGTGGTGTAGTATAATACAGGTGTATATAAGGGTGTAGTGGTGTAGTATAATACAGGTGTATATAGGGGTGTAGTGGTCTACTATAATACAGGTGTATATAGGAGTGTAGTGGTGTAGTATAATACAGGTGTATATAGGGGTGTAGTGGTGAAGTATAATTAACAAATGTATATAGGGGTGGTAGTGGTGTAGTATAATACATTTGTATATAGGGGTGTAGTGGTGTAGTATAATACAGGTGTATATAGGGGTGTAGTGGTGTAGTATAATACAGGTGTATATAGGGGTGTAGTGGTGTAGTATAATTAATTAACAAATGTATATAGGGGTGTAGTGGTGTATAATACAGGTGTATATAGGGGTGTAGTGATGTAGTATAATACAGGTATATATAGGGGTGTAGTGGTGTAGTATAATACAGGTGTATATAGGGGTGTAGTGGTGTAGTATATAGTGATGTAATTTTATAGGGTTGTAGTGCTGTAGTATAATACAGGTGTAGTATATAGGAGTGTAGTATAATACAAGTGTAGTATATAGGGGTGTAGTATAATACAAGTGTAGTATATAGGGGTGTAGTGATGTAGGTTATCACAGGTGTAGTATATAGTGATGTAGTGGTGCAGTTTATTACAGGTGTAGTATATAGTGATGTAGTATATTACAGGTATATATAGGGGTATAGTGATGTAGTATATAGTGGTATAGTATATAGAGGTGTAGTTTATTACAGGTGTAGTGTATAGGGATGTATATTACAGGTGTAGTATGTGGCGGGTGTAGTGATGTAGTATATGGGGATTGTGTGTGTATGTATGTATACATTGTGTGTATGTGTATATATATTATCCCCATGGGAAAATTAATTGCCCACCCCTGGTCTAGCCTCTAGCCTGTCCGTGACAGCCATCCTGAGACTGTGGTTCCAGTCAGACTTTACAACTGGGTCCATTATCACACCCCACACCACTTCAGCACCTGCAAAAGAAAGACCGTTATCAGTTCAGAGTTGTAAATTGTCAGGTAACCTATAGAGACTTATAACACATGTGCAGTTTCAGGGTCCTACGATAAATAGAAGTGGGTCAGGGGAAATCTTTAATGAACGCCCCTCGTATGTGCATTGCTAGTTTGCCAGTGGACTGGTGTTTGTATTTCTTTGACTATTTAATCCAGTTTTTTACATGTGCACTTTTCCATAAAAATGATAATTGTTTTAGACATTAAAACTCATTCTCTTTTTTTGATGTTCACAACACAACTGTCTACAGGAGGAGGAAATCCCCTATTTTAGAAATCAGAGGGGTCCAGAGAGTGGAACCCCAGATATGAAAAGAAATGAAAAAATGTTCTAGTTAGAAGTCTTAAAAGTGATGAAGAATTAGATAAAGTGGTTTTCATCCATGAAATTGACATATTATCTAACCCTAAAATTTGATTTTAAAAAGTAAAAGTTATGAAAACTTACATGTTACTTCTTCAGCCCATGCAGCTTGTGAGTGTCAACGAGAATGGTCTCATTCTAGATGAGAAGGTCCTGCAAAGATGTTTCCTCAGTGGGGGGATTGAACAATACCCTGTTTTCCTGATAAGTGTGATTGGAGAGAGGCGTACAGGAAAATCTTTTTTAATGAATTACATTATGAAAGCCCTTCAAAACCAGGTGAGTGGACATAAGTTTTCAAGTGGGTTGCGGATGATAAGGCCGTAATTTAGGTTGATGCAATCTAGTCATGCATCCCTCTTAAACTGTCTGCAGTCCAAATTATGAGTCACTTGTGGTAGCATGCATGACCACACTTTCACACACACCAGAGAGACGTACTCGGATATGAATAGAAAGTAAGACTGATTTATTTCCGGAAGTTGTACAAATATATATAACCTTATTGGCTAGGTGCCAAGAATACGTAACACGTCTCCTATTGGATAAAGTAGAACAGCTTATACTGTGATATACAATTTACTGTAATGTGCTTGGTTCCTCATTTATATTAAGCAATGTCAGCATGATTCACTGGTCACAAGAATAGCCCAGACTGTCTGTCTGAGTCTTATGCCAAGAGATATGTGGGGTACAGTTCAAACAACATCTTAAATCTTGTTCTTTATGGATATCTCCATGTAACTCCTATATACTCATAATAATGATAATCTTGTCCATAACAGTCCCCCCTTTGGAGATAGCCAAAAAGTCTTTCCTTACTTTTCCCGAGTCTATTGATCTGTCCTAATGCCGATGGTTACCTCACTCACATACGAGATACCCCATCCCTTGTGGATGAATCTTCCCACCCAACAGACTATGCATAGGAAGCCAGATCCTGACCGTATTCTCTAGACTGTCCTCATGGCTATGTTCCGCTGGCACACATTATTCAGGAAGGGGGAACGTGGCAGTAGTCCTTTAATCGACTAATATTTATCAGGGTTGGGTTCACTCAGAGTCTCATGCTCCTCAGTCCTCAGGCGGTAATGGTGGGACATCAAAGGTGGGATGTAGAGTCGTCTTCCAGTCCACATGCTTAGATATCATCATCCTGGCACAAAGTATCGAGTAGGAGAGGGAAGACAGCCATCTCCTGGTCTCAGGCAGGTCCGACATCTCTTTGTAGTGGAATGCATGGATCTTCCTCCGAAAGAAAAAGAGTGAGAGAAGAGAGAGAGAAAGAGAGAGAGAAAGATTGAGAAGAGAGGGAGAGAGAGAGAGGAAAAGAGAAAAGAGAGAGGAAAAGAGAGAGGAAAAGAGGAGAGAGAAAAAGAAAAGAGAGAGAAATCTAGATCTGGTTGGATCTGGAGGAGAAAACTCAAAAACGTGTATTAGGCACATGTTTAAACAAACAACAAGCTTAGTTGAAGTATCTGGGGGTACTTCTAAACAGGATTTCATAGGGTCACTAGGATTCATAGGGTCTCAACCTAGTGATCCCTGCTGGGGTGTGTCTGACACTGAACAATGCAAGCGAAGACTCTCATGCCCTTGCCTTCTACACTGCCCCATCCTCCCAACCTTCCCTCTATTCTGTGGCTGGTATGGGGTGTGTAGAGTCAGTTCTGTGTCTAAGGCCTGCCATATCTCTTTGGCTGGCAGTGAAAGCAGGTCACTAGCCACTTCCTATGGTCTCCGGGAGCCCACAGCTGCACCCTATCTCAGTCCTCTTCTTCTTCTGGGACTTGCTCTTGTAGGGTCAGGACAACGTTTTCTCAAGACTTTCCATCCTTCCTTTCTTCTTCACATCTGGGTCATTCGAAAAGCACAGATTGACTGACTGTTTCTCTCGTAAGTGGTCTTGGGGCTTCTTTGGATGTTCTGTCAGTGAGGGCACTTCTTACTGCTTCCCTTGACTCCTCCAATGTAGGCCCCAACCCTGCTCACCGCGACTCTGTCTGGCAATAGCAAAGCTTCCATCCGTTCTTCTATGGCCTCATGGCGGCGTACAGTTCCATTGGCAGTGATCAAGTCTCTTGTCTTCCATACAGAGTAGATGCTGGCTGCCATCTTGCAGGCTTCAGCGAGAGTACATACATCTGCTTCTTCACAGACAGGCATGCGGGTAGCGACTGCTCTATCAGCACAGAGTCTTCTGCTACCAGCACCATACCCATGTGGAACCGTCTTCTTGATGCACATCTTGATCCATCCGCAAAGGAGTTAAGTCAGGGTCCAAAGGTGTATCCGTCACTGTATCGAATCCAGAGTTTCTTCAGCTATGCCAGAGTCGACTACCTACCTGGCTGGAAAAGGGAACTAGGTGGGAAGGGGGGACTAGGTGGGGCCCAACCTGAAATGACGTCTGGGCAGGCTAGGGAGGGCGTTTGGTGGGCAGGGGGACAAACTACACAAGTCCAACCCTCTGAGGATGACATATAGGGTGGTGGGCATTGCTTTCTAATGGGCTTGGCCACTTCCTGAGGAGCCATTTTCTGAGCTGGTGCAATATAGAAATATCTACCATCTCTATCCCATTCCTCTTTCCAGGCCAATCTTTTAACGTCCTTTGACGTTCTATACCATGCTTCAGCATCCATAAGGAGATCTTTATCTTTCATGATCCCTCGCTTGTTTAACAAAACATCTTTCCATTCCTTCTCGTTCGCTTACTAATTCTTCTGCCGTTAACTTGACAGGTGTGGACTGATTAGACCCCATGCTTCAAGGGTATACGACCCAAAACTAACACGTCAATCTGGATGTCTGCTCTGCCGTAATCCACTTCCTCTTCTGGACCAGCGATTTTACACATCCACAGAATACACAGAATTTCTACCTCAGTCCACAAACCACAACACAAACGGGCTGTCCTACCAGGAAGTGTCACGTGGGTGATAGATACTAAATTCACCCTCACTATCTCTTACTTCATGTACTAGTAACCTCTGTTCACACTATATACACCTTATTCTAACGGTCCGTCCAGAACATCAATAATACTGTTTAAAACCAAAGTCACGGGATTCTGCCAATGTTCCTCCTACCTAGGATCGTAGAGAACATCAAATTCCACCGGATACAGTCAGGATCTCACCATGACGCTGTACCGGCCAAAACCAATCCCCCTATCGTCTCCTCTCTGTGGAAGACGCACCAGGATTCTGCCAATGTTCCTCCTACCTAGGATCGCGGAGAGAACATCAAATTCCACCAAATACAGTCAGGATCTCACCATGACGCTGTATTGGACAAAACCAATCCCCCTATCGTCTCCTCTCTGTGGAAGACCACCAGGATACAGTCAGGACTCTTACCATGACACCTGTACCTGCCCTTCAGTCTTATCAATTACTGACTATCAACCGGACACGTTACGTTACACACCCGTGTATACTCTATATACTCAAACAGAATACTTCAAAGGTACATTTTTCCTTTTTTTTTTTCTTCACTCAAAGACAGCTCTCACTACATTACGTGACACTTCCTCTTTTTCCCGTAAACCAGCAAGTACTCCACCTGCTGCAAATAGACAGACATTTCAACAGGTAGACACAGGTCAAAACAATGACATAACAATAAGGACACTATATACACCATCCAGGTGGCTGATCTCACCTGCAGATATAACCATATATATTCATATATGCAGCGTATATAACAACTTCCTCATTTTCCCTTGCAGTTAAGTCAGAGAAAAATAAAACACAGAACTTCTGCTTTTCTCCTAGAGCAGACAAAAACCACATTACATTTCATGTGATTTACAATTACATTACATAAATTACAGACAGCTTAAGGTGAACCTGACCACCTTGGTGTGAGATCTCTTAGGACGGCTTATCTCATGCGAGATGGCGGTCATTAGGTGTCTAGACTGGGACAGCCCAACCCCCCCTTCGAAATGCAAGTACACGCATGAGGTTTGCAAGGTGAGATCATACAAATTTTCTCACCTGCGTTTGGAGTGTGCACCTCCACCTCCCGTGTAGTTGCCTATCGACTGAAGGTGTCAGCACGGCTGTCCGCCATCCAGAGCTCTGTCCTAAGGTACGTTGGGCGCCAAATGATAAGGCCGTAATTTAGGTTGATGCAATCTAGTCATGCATCCCTCTTAAACTGTCTGCAGTCCAAATTATGAGTCACTTGTGGTAGCATGCATGACCACACTTTCACACACACCAGAGAGACGTACTCGGATATGAATAGAAAGTAAGACTGATTTATTTCCGGAAGTTGTACAAATATATATAACCTTATTGGCTAGGTGCCAAGAATACGTAACACGTCTCCTATTGGATAAAGTAGAACAGCTTATTCTGTGATATACAATTTACTGTAATGTGCTTGGTTCCTCATTTATATTAAGCAATGTCAGCATGATTCACTGGTCACAAGAATAGCCCAGACTGTCTGTCTGAGTCTTATGCCAAGAGATATGTGGGGTACAGTTCAAACAACATCTTAAATCTTGTTCTTTATGGATATCTCCATGTAACTCCTATATACTCATAATAATGATAATCTTGTCCATAACACGGACATCACAGTTGTACATGTTACCTGATGCCTGAAGGCCCCCATCTGTCACATATGATTATGTCAGTATTATAAATGGCACAAGATAAGTTGTTCACCTGTTACAAATATTGTGTTAGGGCTTAATATAGATTTTGCCACTGGCCCTACCATATATACAGTCCCTGACAGATGTTCTGTCACTTATCCATGTTATGTAAATAAAAGCTTATAACCTGACTTTAAATTCATCCATTGGTTTTATAAATTACTCTTTTGGAAGCTGAAACCCTCCCACATTTGGTTTAGTTTATGAAAATAAAGTTGCTGCAAAGCTTAAATATTGATCATTTAATGAACACAGAAAGGTCAGATTTTGGCAAGACAAAAGTTTTGTCGCTTTGTCATATAATGCACCCAATCCTAGTTTACATCCTCACCTGTGCTCACTAAATGATCGGTTAATTAGTGGGTGTGTATAAAAAGAAACCCAGCACCCCAGACCTTCAGTTGAACTGCAACTTGACCTCTGACAACATGCCAAAAATCCACCCTGTGACCAAAGCCTTGATTATCAAGAGGCTGAAGAACAGATCCACTGCAGAGGTGGCTGGCACCTTTACTGTGTCTCAGCGTCAAATACAAAGAATTAAAAAAGATCTGAAGAGACTGGAGATGTTTTTGACAAGCTCAGGTCCAGCAAACCCCGCAAGACAACTGCTCAGGAGGAACAATGTTGGTTAGAAAAACCAAAGCCAGACCCTCTTTTGGAGCAGAACTCCAAAAGGCCTGGCCACCTCAAGTCCCTGTGTCAACTAGAACAGTTTGTAGGATTCTGTCTCAAAATGGCCTCCATGGTCGAATCAGTGCCCAGAAGTCAGCACTAAACAAAAGGCAATTAAAAAACTGTGTGGCATTTGCCAAGTCCCACAGCCTGCTAAACAGATGGACGCTGGAAAAGTGGCAGATGGTGTATTTCTCTGATGAATCTTCAGTTGAATTACACCACAGCCACCGCAAATACTGCAGGAGACCTACTGGAGCTTGTATGGATCCAGAAAACAGATAAGTTTGGTGGTGGAAAGATCATGGTCTGGGGTTACATTCAGTATGGGGGAGTGCGAAACATTTGCAAGGTGGAAGGCGATATCAATAGCCTAAAATATCAAGAAGTATTAGCTACGTCTTCCATTCCCAATCATAAAAGGGGTCAAATTCTGCAGCAGGATGGTGCTCCATCTCATACATCCATCTCTACAACAACGTTCCTCCTGGCAAAGAAGATCAATGTGCTCAAGGACTGGCCAGCCCAGTCACCAGACATGAACATCATTGAGCATGTTTGGGGTAGGATGAAAAAGGAAGCTTGGAAGACAAAACCAAAGAATTTAGATAAACTCTGGGAGGCGTGTAAGATGCATTCTTTGCTATTCCTGATGACTTCATCAATAAATTGTATGAAACATTGTTGAACCGCATGGATGCAGTCCTTCATGCTCATGCAAGTCACACAAAATTTTAAATATGGTTCTAATAGGACCGCAAATTCATTCACCAATGTTATGCAACATATCTTTGTATTAGAAGTTAATTATTTGTTTGAATTTCACATTACTTTCTGTGGGCGACAAAACTTTTGTCTTGCCAAAATCTGACCTTTCTATGTTCATTAAATGATCAATATTTCAACTTTGCAACAACTTTATTTTCATAACCTAAACCAAATTTGGGAGGGTTTCAGCTTTCAAAAGAGTAATTTATAAAACCAATGGATGAATTTAAAGTCAGGTTATAAGCTTTTATTTACATAACATGGATAAGTGACAGAACTTCTGTCAGGGAGTGTACATATCTCTCACAATCATTCTTGACCCAGTTGGACATGTGGGAAGCTGACTCAGAAGATCAGGAATATGTCCTGGTTTCAATTGTATTGGCACAACTAGAACACTGATATGTCGCGGGCGGGGAGGGGAAGCTGCGCTCACCCACTGCTCGGGTCCGGCTGTGCTGCTGCTCGCTCGGTCGGTGGCTCGGGCGGTGGGCCGGATCCCGGGGACTCGAGCGGCGCTCCTCGCCCGTGAGTGAAAGGGGTGGTTTGGTTTAGGGATATTGTCCGTGACGCCACCCACGGTTTGTGGTGAGGTTGGGGCACCACCGCTGCTCTGTACGGGGATCCCGGGAGCGTTGACAGGGAGCAGCTGAGATGTTTTCTCCCCTCCGTGGGTAGGGGGATTTTGGTGGTCCCGGGGCCCGGTGGTGGAGGTCGGAAGGTGGGTTGCGGGGCTTGGCCGGGTGCAGGGTCGCAGGGCAGCGCAGTGCCAGACGGCACGGTGGTACTTACTCAGCCAGTAACGCACACGGAGTCTCTGGTAAAACAAACGGCTGGATGGACGAGTCCCACAGACGGCTGCGGCGGCCACTCCCGGTAGGTTGGCGGTAACTGTCTCTCCCTGCACCGGTGTTCTGTTCTCGGCCCAAATGGCTTCCCACTGATAGCCCGCTTCCCAGCGGTATGTTGGCTAAGGGAGCTCTTCCTTTGCCCGCAGGCTCTGGCCCTGGGAGCTCTATCTCTGGCGGTAGCTTTATCTCCCTCACGGTTTGGACGGTTGCCTTCAATCGGGTCTTTACTGCTGGGAAACCCTGGAGGTTCCCGTCGCTGACGGATTTGACCGGTTTTACGGCGACTCCTAGCCTGGTCGGGGTCCGTAGGCCCTGCCGGATGGGGCTGGCTTCTCTTCGCTCCCCGTTTCGGTACCGGCGGGCCACCGCCCGTCCCCGGTCCTTACGGTTGTGCGTCAATCGGCCTCTCCTGCAGACGGTCACCACCGTCTGCCAACCTTGCTGTCAGGTGCCCGGGCCACGTACCCGGACACGGTCAGTCTGTTCCTCCACTACTACTTCCTCACTCTCCAACTCCTAAACTCAACTGTCCTCCTTTTCCCGCCTCCAAGACTGTGAACTCCTCGGTGGGTGGAGCCAACCGCCTGGCTCCTCCCCACCTGGTGTGGACATCAGCCCCTGGAGGGAGGCAACAAGGGTTTGTGTCTGACATTGATGTTCCTAACCGGGGTGTAGGGTGTGTTGTTGCAGTATCTGTGACGTCCTGGCTTGTCCAGGGCGCGACATTCCCCCTTGGTTAAACGCAGACCGTCCGCGGGTTGCTCATCCATCACCGGTTTTATTTTTGTTAACTGTAGAAAAATAGAAAACTGTAAAACACATATAAAACACAAGCATTCTTTATAAACTTCCCTTTATGGGAGGCACTTTCTTTTAACGTTACTAAACGGTAGTCAATTTTTATTAAACGGTAACGGCTTCCGCTCTCCCCCCCGCCCAAACAACCTGGCCCTGATGCTGCCCCTAAGAAGTGGGCAGCACCCCTTGCCCCAGTCCAGAACCAAATTGCCCGAGCGGGTACGGTCTCTTTCAGGGGACCCACGTCCATGGGGGACCCCTGACCCCCGGAGGATCGCCACCGGTTACGGTAGTGGCGGGCCTGGGCCATCCATTTCCTCCAGGCCCATCCTCCCAAATCAGCCTCTCCGGAGGCGGTCACGGTATCAAGCCAACAAATATATTTACACTCCACAAGTTTGTGGTTGCCCTGCGAGTTCTCGGGCTTGTCCGTAAGAAGTTCCTTACGCAACGGTTGCAGAAAGTCCCTACGGGGTCTAGTTGTCGGCAACGGCCGGTTCAATCACGGTGTCAATCTGGTAAACTTCTTCAGTTGATTTCTTTCATTTTCCTTATCATTCAACAACATACAAGAACATCACAACGATGCTGGGGGGTCCCAACGGGGACAACTTGCGGCAATGGTGGACCGCTGCCATCACTTCAGATCCACGGCGTCGGTTGGGGGAGGGGGTTGGGCTGGTACTCGGGCCTCATATCTGCCCCTCAGCTTGGCGTCCAGAGCAAACCAACCCCTCTCCCCGCAATGCCTAGTGTACTGGACCAAATCCCCTGGCATCAGGTTACGGCCCGGGTGGTCCTCCGGTAAGTGGGCATTGACGTCCCATCGGGCTATAAAGACTTCGGCCTCCAGGCCCGACTTATATATGAATCCGTACCCCCGACGGATATCAAACCTTCTCACTTGCTCCTCGTAGATAATAATAATAATAATAATCTTTATTTCTATAGCGCCAACATATTCCGCAGCGCTTTACAATTCAGGAGGAACATATACATATCATATACATAAACATATACAAACAAGTAACAATTATAGAGGATACAATATTTAAAAGGAAAAATGGCAACCCTGCTCGTGAGAGCTTACAATCTACAATGAGATGGGGGGAGGGGCAAGGTACAAGTGTTTATTTAAAATGACAATCCAGCCAGCTCAGGGGGATAGATGATGGCTTCCTGGACCAGTTGGCCAGAGCCTTGAGATGCATTTGGGTGCCATGGAGTTTGACGTGGGGTTATGTTCTGATCGGGCCCCGTACACGGAAGGTGGCCTGGCGGAGGCTCTCCTTTCCTCTAATCGTGCAGGCTACCAGCTCCGCCTTTCTCCTCTCTCTCTCCGCGATTTCCTGGCCCAGTGGGGTCTGTTCCCTGTCCCAGTAAGGGGCTACTGCGGGCCCCTGCGCACGGGTCGGGCCCCGCGAGACCTCCTTCACAGTGCCCACCACGGGCGTTCTGGGCGGCAGGTCTCGCGGTGTCATGGCCTGGGGCGCTGCCTCGCAGCGGCGACCCGGCGCAGCCTCAGCCAAGGCGTGGGGGATGGGCACAGGGATCGTCTGCCGCTTAACCTCCGCTCCCTCCTGCACGGAACGGCCTGCCGGAATCGGTACGGCATCGGGCACGGTTGCTGCGGGGGCCTCCGGTATAGATCCGCCGATGGGCTCGGCTTTTGGCAACTTCCAAGGAAGCGGTTCCTGGCAGTCACGGACCTCGGCTGCAGGTCGGTCCGCTTCGGCGGATTTGCTGGGTGCCACTACCGATTGCGGTGGTAGCGGGCCTAGTGGCGGTGCAGCAGCAGCCAACACGGGTAGCGGGGGAGGTAGCAGGGCGAGCGGGTGTAGACCGGGCCCCTCAGCCGCGATGACCGACCCGCTAGGGGTACAGAGATGTGGGTCACTTACCCGCACTTCCAGAACTCCCTCCACCTCGCGTCTCCGTATGGCCGCCACCGCATCCGCCATGTCGGCCTCCCACTCCTCCAGGAGGAACTGCACGCGGATCTGCAGCCGTTGTTGTAGCTGAGCGGTCCGGACCTCCACCCACGCCGCGGTCCCGGGCACGGGGCTACAGTGCTGCCGGACGGTTGGTGCATCGCTGCGGCGGCCTGTTCCAGGATCCAAAAGATGGCCGCAGGGTCCTGGCGTCCCTGCTTTTATAGCCGCGGGCTACATGCGGCCAGACGCCATCCGTCCCCCCTTGGTGTCTTTCCGGCACCTCCTCTTCAGGGGCGGAGCTTCGGCTTTCACGCCTCCACTGCTCGGGAAGACGCTCGAGCGGGGACTTTTCACACCCAATATGGCGGCTCTCGAAAATTTTCGGCCGGACACCTCCGGCGGGACACAAGGCGCACCTCTACCAGACGGCAGAGCGGTAAGATCCTGTTCGTGACGCCAAGTTGTCGCGGGCGGGGAGGGGATGCTGCGCTCACCCACTGCTCGGGTCCGGCTGCTGCTGCTGCTCGTTCGGTCGGTGGCTCGAGCGGTGGGCCATATCCCGGGGATTCGAGCAGCGCTCCTCGCCCGTGAGTGAAAGGGGTGGTTTGGTTTAGGGATATTGTCCGTGACGCCACCCACGGTTTGTGGTGAGGTTGGGACACCACCGCTGCTCTGTACGGGGATCCCGGGAGCGTTGACAGGGAGCAGCTGAGATGTTTTCTCCCCTTCGTGGGTAGGGGGATGTTGGTGGTCCCGGGGCCCGGTGGTGGAGGTCGGAAGGTGGGTTGCGGGGCTTGGCCGGGTGCAGGGTCGCAGGGCAGCGCAGTGCAAGACGGCACGGTGGTACTTACTCAGCCAGTAACACACACGGAGTCTCTGGTAAAACAAACGGCTGGATGGACGAGTCCCACAGACGGCTGCGGCGGCCACTTCCGGTAGGTTGGCGGTAACTGTCTCTCCCTGCACCGGTGTTGTGTTCTCGGCCCCAATGGCTTCCCACTGATAGCCCGCTCCCCAGCGGTATGTTGGCTAAGGGAGCCCTTCCTTTGCCCGCAGGCTCTGGCCCTGGGAGCTCTAGCTCTGGCGGTAGCTTTATCTCCCTCACGGTTTGGACGGTTGCCTTCAATCGGGTCTTTACTGCTGGGAAACCCCGGAGGTTCCCGTCACTGACGGATTTGACCAGTTTTACGACGACTCCTAGCCTGGTCGGAGTCCGTAGGCCCTGCCGGATGGTGCTGGCTTCTCTCTGCTCCCCGTTTCGGTACCGGCGGGCCACCGCCCGTCCCCGGTCCTTACGGTTGTGCGTCAATCGGCCTCTCCTGCAGACGGTCACCACCGTCTGCCAACCTTGCTGTCAGGTCACGTGCCCGGGCCACGTACCCGGACACGGTCAGTCTGTTCTTCCACTACTACTTCCTCCCTCTCCAACTCCTAAACTCAACTGTCCTCCTTTTCCCGCCTCCAGGACTGTGAACTCCTCGGTGGGTGGAGCCAATCGCCTGGCTCCTCCCCACCTGGTGTGGACATCAGCCCCTGGAGGGAGGCAACAAGGGTTTGTGTCTGACCTTGATGTTCCTAACCGGGGTGTAGGGTGTGTTGTTGCAGTATCTGTGATGTCCTGGCTTGTCCAGGGCACCACAGATACAGTTGAACACAATTTTGGAACAGGAGCCCTTAGGCTGCTTTCACACCTCCGGTTTCTGCAATGCGGCACAATACGGCACTTTGCAGGAAAATCGCAACCGTTTTTTTTTTGCGGCCGGTTGCGTTTTTCTGCATAGACTTTAATTAGTGCCGCATTGTGCCGCATGGGCTCGCGTTCGGTCCGGTTTTTGCCGCATGCGGCAGATTTAGCCGATGCGGCGGCCGGATGGAACGTTGCCTGGCACGTTTTTTCGTGCGGCAAAAAAAAACCGCATCGCGCCGCATTAGGCCGATGCGGCGCATTTTTCAATGCATGCCTATGGCAGCCGGATGTGGCGCGATGCGGCAAAAACCGCATCCGGCCACCGCATGCGGTTTTTGCCACTGCGCATGCTCAGTAGCATGCCGCAAGCGGCAAAAACCGGACGGGCCGCATGGGAAAAACGTATGCAAAGGATGCGGTGTTTTCACCGCATCCGTTGCATAGCTTGCACAGCCGGATTGAGCCGCACTGCTCAAGCCGGATGTGTGAAAGCAGCCTTAGCTTCCTGCTCCACCATAAAGCCTATGAGTGATCTCTGCTCTTCTATGAGGCTTGACACAGAGAGCACAAAAAGGTGAGGGCTCTTCAACTCCTCACACAGTATAGAGAGGCACAGGGCTGGGGAAACGGGGCTATGTGAATATTTATTTTTCTAGGGGGTGTTCTATGGGGGTATCATTATGTATATGGGACATCCTTCTCTAGGGGTTAAGCAGGAGGGGCATTTGCCGCAGCGGGTGCCATCAGGCCACCTGAAGCGACGAGCCGAGGTGTCTTCCTGGCAGCTCCATTTTGCCACACCCTGTAGTGGGATTTGGCTTTTCTCCAAGCCAGTAGGGGTGTATATGGGGGTCAAGTGATGGGGAAGAGGGGACTGCAATAGCACCGCCCTGAGGCACTATTGGCAACACAAGGTATTTGAGAGAAACCTTGTTTCTCAACATAATATCGATGTGGCCAGTAATGAAAATGGATGAACCACTCTTTAAGTAAAGTCCATTTATATATGTTGTCACTGTTGTCATTGTCTTATATAATTCAGGCACATTATTCCCTAAACCCTGTTATATGTGGCCATTAATGAAAACGGGTGAACCACCTCTTTAATTCAAAAAAGTTCTATTCATATGTCTTTTATTTTTCTTTTTAGGAGAGAACTAATGCATTTGGTCTAGGAGCCGAAGACGAGATATTGAAAGGATTTTCTTGGAAGCCTGGCCCAGACACAGTTACTAATGGAATTTGGATATGGAGTAAACCCTTCATTGTAGAGCAAAATGGGGAGAAAGTAAGTGATTTGCTTTCTTTTGCAAATGATAAAATACACCCATTCTTAGCTGTAGGCAGACTCCAGTGGGCCAAAGAGGCTTTAGCTGTCCTTGGCCTTTGTGTAGTACTGATATGTAGCTTCCGCCTCCCAAGCTAATGTAAGACTTCAACTTCAAGGAATGTATTTTACAGGGTAGAGGATAAATTAAGTCCCTGACCAATTGGTAAAAGTGTTGCCAGATCTGAATAGGAATCCTGGTTGGAATCAAGTAATTTGGAACTGTTAATTCAAGATACTGCCAAGATTCATAAGGCATTCGGCAGGGGTGTAGGCAATGCATTATTATTATTATTTATTTTTTGCAAGGTATGGCCGTTTATAGGGACATGTCACCAGATCAAAAGTACCCAGTTTTCACTCCTATTTTATTACCGCTGGTCCCCTGAGTTACGGTAATTCATTTTTTAGCTTTTTTAAATCCTTCATATGGTTCCAGAGATATGAGCCTTTTTTGTTTAGTCCCACTTTTTAAGATCTTTTAAAAGGGAGGTGGCTCACAGGGCGATTATGTAGAGCTGCCTCAAGACACCCCCCCCAAAAAATGCTGTGAGCCACGCCCCCTTGATAAAGACCATAAAAAGTAGCACTAAGTAAAATGTCTATATCTGTGGAAACTAATGGCTGATTTATAGTGATGGGCGAACTTGCAGATATCCAGGAAAGGCAGGACTAACTGGACTTAAAAAAAAATTGGTTCCGGTCCAGAATTGATCCTGAAAATCTGGCCAGATGCTGGTCCCCCTTATAAGTCTATGGCTACCAGAATCCGGCACTTAAAAATGGTGGTAGAAGGGATAGGGGGATTAGAGCAAGTGCGCTATACTTACCGAGTCTCCGCTGCGGCTGTAACTGCTTCCAGGCTCCTCACTCTTTTTCTGGGGCCACTCTGTAGCACCCCTGAGACCATAAGGGTGCTACAAGGTTCTGCATCCCCACAAGGATGCAGGGCCTACCCCCTTAGGGACCCAGAACCCCAGTGCTGATACCAACAAAAACCCAGGTAATCCCAGTTTTCCCCAACAATCCCCCATACAATGGTACCCAGCTAGGGTGGGACCAATGGATGGCTGCCTAGAGGTGGAGCCAATCCAGTCCACTAGTTGACCAGGTGGGAGAGGCAGACTGTGGAGAGTAGTCAGTTGAGAGTTGACAGGCGAGAGTGAAGGTGGAAGCAAAGTGACGGCCTGACTCGGGTTGACGGTGACCTGGTACCCGGGAGAGTAGTTGCCGGTGGAGTACTCCCGGGACTACGCGCCGACTGGGTACAGGACCCTAGGATAGGAAAGAGCTCCAGGCTGACCTGTTAACACCTGCACAGCAAGGGGACCATCAAGGACCTTGCTGACCCTAAAGAATCTGAAGACTCAGTAGCAAATGGAGAACCGGGGACAGGACCAGAGACTCCATCAGACAGAAGTGGACAAACCACAGAACGGGGACCCTCAGTTGTTCTATGCCACGGGGACCCACTTACCAGAGACAGGTGCAGGGGAAGAAGGTACCAGAGAACCAAACTGGCACTGGGACGAAGGGGACCTAAAGGCGAAACCAGCCGGCCTCGGGCATTCATCCAACATTTACCAGCAGTGAGTAAACCGGTTGCACTAAACACCTGTGTGTACTACCTTCTTCCGACGCCCACTGCACCATACACCCTCTGGGGCAAAACCCTACTTAGGTCCACCATTCTAGCTGCCAATACCACCAGCCCCAGTAGAGACATTCTGCAGCGGCGGCTCCCAAGTGGCGTCACATGTGAACAATATGTTATTCTCCCCTGTAAATATCCCAATTACAAAAAGGGCCCAGGACACCGAACCGTGATATTCCCAAGATTGACACTGCTTGGAACCGAGTATCCCATATCCCTGGGTGCTACAATTCCGTTACCTGCATACATATTCACTACTTCCCCGACTCACCGGCAGTCCTGGCGACTGTGATTGGTACAGTCAGATGCACACCCAGTCTGTGTGACAGTGTCTGGCAGCGTGCAATCACAGACCCTGTCTGCACGTCACTATCGTCTTATAAAAATAAATAAAGAAAGAGATTGTTGTAGGGTCCCTCGTATTGTGATACCCAGCACAGATAAAGCGTACGGCCACAGGCCGCATCCCCCAGCCATGTGCTTATCTTGGCTTTGTATCAAACTAAGAGGAACCGCATGTGGCTTTTTAAAAAATTGTTATTATTTAAATAAATTACTTAAAAAATGGTGTGTTTCCCCCAATTTTGATACCCAGCCATGATAAAGCCCGACAGCTGGTGGCTGATATTTTCAGGTTGGGAAGATCCATGCTTATTGGACCTCGCCAGCCTTAAAATAGCAGCCTGCAGCCACTCAGGATTGTCGCCTCCATTAGATATGACAATCCTGGAACTTTACTCGGCTCTTCCTGATTTCCCTGGTGCTGTGGCAATCGGGCTAATAACAGCCCACAGCTTCCAATAAGCCCTAGATTAGTAATGGGAGGTGTCTATGTGAACCTACTTTTACTTATCTGTAAGTGAAAAGAAATAATCACAAACACAGAAGAAATCCTAATGGATGCGACAATTCTGGGAGGCTGCTAATTTTAGGCTGGGGTGGCCCAATAAGCATGGGTCTCCCTACCTTGAGAATATCAGTTACCAGCTGTCGGGCTTTATCATAGCTGGGTATCAAAAATAAAAACCCCACATGCTCATATGCTTTATCTGTGCTACATATATGAAAGGACACTAAGACAATTTTATTTTTTTATTTTTATACCACAATATAGACCCGCAGACAGGGTCTGTGATTGCAAGCAGTCAGATGCTGTAACACAGGCTGGGAGTGTGTCTGGCTGCAACCAATCACAGATTCTAGGACTGCCAGAGGGCAGTGGAAGCATTGAATATGTATGAGGATAAACAGCGGCCCCAGAAGAAGAGTGGATGGCCCCGGAAGCAATTACAGCCAAGACGGACACTTGGTAAGTATAGAGCGCTTGCTTTATTTTTATTTTTCCTTTTTTTTTTTATTTTCCGAGTTGCCGGATCCAGATATTAGCCGGAGTCCCCTGAGAACTCTGGGTCTGGGTTTGGCAACAGAATACTTTTGAAACCAAGCGGATCTGGACTTTTACAGTCCTGGTCCGCCCATCACTACTGATTTATAAAAGACATAGA
The DNA here is from genome assembly GCF_048569485.1 of Anomaloglossus baeobatrachus. Taxonomy (NCBI): domain Eukaryota; kingdom Metazoa; phylum Chordata; class Amphibia; order Anura; family Aromobatidae; genus Anomaloglossus; species Anomaloglossus baeobatrachus. The sequence goes on along the minus strand of NC_134356.1, from coordinate 634,227,950 downwards.
AAAAGAGTAACCCCGGCACACTACAACTCCCAGAAAAAGGCAAAATGCAATAAAGTTGTATGCAATATTTTTATTAATACAATAGTTCCTTGAATGTTTTTTCAGAAAAAATGAGTGTGGTCCAACAAACATGGACGTTTCGGCCACAGGCCTTCGTCAACATGGACTATTATCTGACAAATATACAAAGATTACAGTCAAAAATACATTCATAAATGAGAAAAAGGTTTTAAATGCCTTCCAACATCATTTTTAATAACAGACAAGGACGTGCTGATAGGGTAGAAACATATTGTGACATATAGTGAAACTGACCCCATATGTTCATGAACTAGTAGATACAGGTGAATAAATGGTGCATACTCCAGGATGATTGTATTGTGAATTTTGCCAGTTGTGAAAGTGTGTCCCCAGCATCATCTATGGAAATCCGACCAAGGGAAAGAAAAGTGGAGATAAAAAGAACAAGATAAAAGGAAGGAGGAAATGAAGAGCAGGAAAGCAGAGACAAGAAAAAAGAAACGAAAAAAACAGGATAAAGGGAAAACATGCAGAGTGGAAGCCAAAATGCAGGGCCACTGATATATTACTCACCGTGCAAAATCAAATGTACGCAAACATTCAGTTGAGAGGCTAGTAATCATGGGAATGAATCGAGTCTCACATGTATTTCACTACAATGAAAAATATGTATTAGTAAAACATAATATAAATGTGTGATATATGTGAGAATAATCCCTGATACATATTAATTATATGCATAGAAAAGTGAAGTACCTGCGTTAGTTTGCATACCCACAGATGGAACGGTATATGCGTCAAGGGTATTCAGAGCTAGTATACGGATTCTACACTGTGTATAACAGTAAATGGTGCTACGGGGTCAAACCCTAATAGAGAAAATCATACCTCATGTTAGGGACCACAGTAAAGGAAAATTTACTTGCATAGTATCACGGAAGGATTTACCTATATGTATGGTGCCACCAAGGAGCAGCCTGCGCTTGGTCACATAACATAAGGGGATAACCATAAACTGGTGCTTGAATTGAGTCCTGGCTTCACTTGGAAAGAACTACAAGTACATCAAATGGCATGTGTATATGTCGCGGGCGGGGAGGAGGGTGTCAGCACACCGCGCTCACCCCTTCTGCTCGGGTCCGGCAGTTGCTCCTGGTGGCTCGAGCTGCGGGCCGGATCCCGGGGTGTCTCGAGCGACACTCCTCGCCCGTGAGTGAAAAGGGGGGGGTGTTTGTTGGGATTATAGTTCGTGACGCCACCCACGGTTGTGGTGATGGCACCACCGCTGCTCAGTGTGAGGGTCCCGGGGATGGTGATGGGAGCAGCCAGGTGTTGTGTTGCCCCTCCGTGGGTAGGGGTTGGTGATCCCGGGGCCCGGTGAAGAGATGTGAAGTGTAGGGCCTGGAGGGCGCAGGGACGCGGGGGCAGCGCTGTGCCTTGCGGCACTGTGGTACTCACTCAGCCTGAGACACGGACACAGTTTGTACGGTAAACCAACGGCTGGTAGGACGGTCCCACAGACGGTTGCACCTGCACTCCCGGTAGGTGACGGTGACGTCTCTCTTCCTTGCACCTGTTTGACTGATGGTAGCGGTGGATTCCCTCCGGTTACCCGCTCCCCGACTGCAATCTGGGCCGGAGGAGCTCTACACTTTGCCCGCAGGCGCTGGCCCTGGGGAAACTGGTGCCTTGGCGGTGGCGGTGTCTCCCCGGTAATGGTCGGGCTGTTGCCGTCAATCGGGACTTTGTTGCTGGGGGATCTGCGTCCCCTTCGCTGACGGATTCGGCAAATTGGGCGACTCCTAGCCTTGCCGGGGTCCGAGAGGCCCCTGCCCTGGTGCTGACTGTCCTTCGGAACACTGCTCCAGACCACCGGGCACACAGCCAACGGGGTCCTTCCAGGAACTTCCAAACGGTCCCCCTCCGGACAGTCACCGCCGTCGCTGACCTTGCTGTTCTAGCCCTACACACAGCTGGGCTCTCAGGCTTCTCCTTCTCTCTGCTCTGTCACCACTTCTTGCTTTCCTCCTTTTCCACTTTCCTTTCCTTCACTTTCACTTCTGGTTGTTTCCTCTAGCCCCTGCCTGGGCTAAGCTGCTTCTTTACTCAAGCTCTTCCCTGAGCTGACTGCACTCTTGCCCTCCCCGGGCTTTCTGCCTGGTTACTTCCTGCCTCCAGAGTTGTGAGCTCCTTGGTGGGCGGAGCCAACCGCCTGGCCCACCCCCTGGTGTGCATCACAGACTCCTGGAGGGAGGCAACAAGGATTTCTGGTTAGCAGGTGTGCCTACCTGGAGTGTGGGGTGTAGTGGTGTTGTTATCTGTGTCCCCTGGCTTGCCCAGGGCGACACATTCCCCCTTAGCAAAATGCAGACCGTCCGCGGGCTGCCGTCCTACACCGGTTTTATTTTTTCTGTAAAAAGGGGATAACAGGGTTAAACAAAACATAAGCATTTTCAATCAACTCTTCCCAAGACGGGAGGCACATTTTACTTTTAACGTTTCAACGGTGTACGGTCACGGTTTCCGCTCTCTCCCACCCAAGCAACCTGGCCCTGATGCTGCCCCTAAAACCCAGGCAGCACCCCTTGACCCACAGTCCAGCACAAGTCACCCGAGCGGGATCTGTCCTTCCCTCCAGAGGGTAGCCACCGGTCCCCTTGGTGGCTGGGCCCTGGCCTGCTCTGCTCAGGGCCCTCCCTCCAACCTGCCTCTCCGGAGGCGGCCTTGCGGAAACGGTAACGGTACCCAACATATTTACAAGCCACTAACGTTTGTGGTTGCCCTGCAGAGTTCACGGGCTTGTCCATAGCTAGTTCCCATGCATTTTTAAACTTTTAACGGTCCCCACGGGGACAACGGTGCCGGCTCCAGCCGGTTGCAAATCATCAAAATAAATCAGGTGACTTCTCGGGTAATCATTTTCATTATCTTTGCAGAACTTTCAAACTTTTAAACAAACTAAGTGCTGGTCCCAACGGGGACGGTGCTGCGGGCCTCCATTGCCCTACTCCGGTCTTTCAAGCGCTGGGGCTGCTGGCAAGGGGTAGAGGTCTGCGCTCGCTCGGGCCTCCAGGCCCCTCCTGAGGTTAACGTCCAGCGCAAACCATCCTCGCTCCCCAAAGTGCCAGGTATACTGCACAATATCTCCCGGCATCAGGTTACGGCCGGGATGTTCTTCAGGCAGGTGAGCATGCACGTCCCGCCGGGCTACAAACACCTCAGCCTCCAGGCCCGGCTCATAGATGAACCCATAGCCCCGGCGGACATCAAACCGCCTCACCTGTCCCTCGTGCAGCGGTCCCCGGTCACGGAAGGTCGCTTGCCGGAGATTTTCTTTCTCACGGATCGCTCTGGCCACCAGCTCGGCCTTCTTCCTCTCTCTCTCGGCGATCTCCAGGCCCAGCGGTACCGGCTCCCTATCCCAGTACGGCGCTGCTGCCAGCGCCGGCGCACGGGTCGGGCCCCGCGGGACATCCAGAACGTTACCCACTGTCAGGAAGGTGGGTGGCGTATCCCGCGGTGTCATGGCCTTGGGCGCTGCCTTGCAGCAGCAACCCGGCGCTACCTCAGCCGAGGTGTGGGGGATGGGCTTAGGGGCTTTCCGCTGCCGGGCCTTCGGCTCGGAGCGGGTCTTCGGCTCCGGCGCGGGGGGTTTCTCAGGGGATGCCTCCGGTTCGGTCTTCGGAGTCTTCCACGGCAACACCGCTGACCTGCTGCGAGCTCCGGCTACAGGTTGGTCCGCTTGGGCGGGGACGCTGGGTACTGCTACCGGTTGCGGTGGTAGCAGGCCTAGTGGCGGGGTCACGGCCTCCGGGACGGGTGGCGAAGGAGGCGGCGAAGGGAGAGGGCTTGGACCGGGCCCCACAGCCGCGATGACCGGCCCCTCAAGGGCGTCGGGACGTGGGTCACTCACCCTCCCTTTCTCCGCTTCCTCCTCGCGTCTCCGCACGGTGGCTACAACGTCCGCTATGTCGGCCTCCCACTCCTCCATGAGGAGCTGCATCTTCACCTGCAGCCGTTGGTAGAGCTGCGCGGTCCGGATCTCTACCCACGCCGCGGTTCCAGGCGCGGGGGGCACGGTGTCACGGGACGGCATCCACATGACGGCTGGTTCGTTTGTTTCCAGGAACGGGATGTTTGCAGAGTCCTGGCGTCCCTGCTTTTATAGCGGCGACTACATGCCGCCAGCCGCCATCGCGTCCCCCTTAGCTCTTTTCGGCCCCTCCTCTCTCGGGGCGGGGTTTTGGCCTTCGCGCCTCTACTGCTCGAGAAGACGCTCGAGCGGGAACTTTTCGCGCCAAAGATGGCGGCTTCTGAAATTTTTCTGCCGGATACCTCCGGCGGTAACAAGGCGCACCTCTACCTGACGGCAGAGCGGTAAGATCCTGTTCACAGCGCCAAGTTGTCGCGGGCGGGGAGGAGGGTGTCAGCACACCGCGCTCACCCCTTCTGCTCGGGTCCGGCAGTTGCTCCTGGTGGCTCGAGCTGCGGGCCGGATCCCGGGGTGTCTCGAGCGACACTCCTCGCCCGTGAGTGAAAAGGGGGGGGTGTTTGTTGGGATTATAGTTCGTGACGCCACCCACGGTTGTGGTGATGGCACCACCGCTGCTCAGTGTGAGGGTCCCGGGGATGGTGATGGGAGCAGCCAGGTGTTGTGTTGCCCCTCCGTGGGTAGGGGTTGGTGATCCCGGGGCCCGGTGAAGAGATGTGAAGTGTAGGGCCTGGAGGGCGCAGGGACGCGGGGGCAGCGCTGTGCCTTGCGGCACTGTGGTACTCACTCAGCCTGAGACACGGACACAGTTTGTACGGTAAACCAACGGCTGGTAGGACGGTCCCACAGACGGTTGCACCTGCACTCCCGGTAGGTGACGGTGACGTCTCTCTTCCTTGCACCTGTTTGACTGATGGTAGCGGTGGATTCCCTCCGGTTACCCGCTCCCCGACTGCAATCTGGGCCGGAGGAGCTCTACACTTTGCCCGCAGGCGCTGGCCCTGGGGAAACTGGTGCCTTGGCGGTGGCGGTGTCTCCCCGGTAATGGTCGGGCTGTTGCCGTCAATCGGGACTTTGTTGCTGGGTGATCTGCGTCCCCTTCGCTGACGGATTCGGCAAATTGGGCGACTCCTAGCCTTGCCGGGGTCCGAGAGGCCCCTGCCCTGGTGCTGACTGTCCTTCGGAACACTGCTCCAGACCACCGGGCACACAGCCAACGGGGTCCTTCCAGGAACTTCCAAACGGTCCCCCTCCGGACAGTCACCGCCGTCGCTGACCTTGCTGTTCTAGCCCTACACACAGCTGGGCTCTCAGGCTTCTCCTTCTCTCTGCTCTGTCACCACTTCTTGCTTTCCTCCTTTTCCACTTTCCTTTCCTTCACTTTCACTTCTGGTTGTTTCCTCTAGCCCCTGCCTGGGCTAAGCTGCTTCTTTACTCAAGCTCTTCCCTGAGCTGACTGCACTCTTGCCCTCCCCGGGCTTTCTGCCTGGTTACTTCCTGCCTCCAGAGTTGTGAGCTCCTTGGTGGGCGGAGCCAACCGCCTGGCCCACCCCCTGGTGTGCATCACAGACTCCTGGAGGGAGGCAACAAGGATTTCTGGTTAGCAGGTGTGCCTACCTGGAGTGTGGGGTGTAGTGGTGTTGTTATCTGTGTCCCCTGGCTTGCCCAGGGCGACACATATAAGTAGTAAACTATGACCATGATAGTATACAATATAACTGCGTGGGTAGAACCAATTACCTGCTAGGAAGCAGTGAAGTAAGGAAGCTGTAACAGCTGGTGAGCATGCCTGCATGTGCTGTGTCAGTATGATTGTTCTATGGTAAAAGTGAACAATCATTAACATTAAAGCCTGAAAGGGAATACTACATACAGAATGCATTTCCAATGTTTCCAATACCTATGTTATCCGGCAGAAGGGGAAAATTGAAGCCGGTAGAACCGGAAGTGCATTTGCCCGGACCTTACAATGATAGAGGTAATGGAACATATGATTATCATAATCAGAGAATATTAAGAGCAAAGGAAAGAAAAAGAGAGAGGTCGGCTGCCACTACTTACAAAACCGCTGCTGGACGTGTGTTCTGTGACAAGTCACCTGCACAGTGAACTATGTCCAGTGTGGAAGCGGTTTAAAAGGAAGTGAGGGCGGGTTTAGGAGTGTAATTTCCTGTATTTGGAACACAGGAAGTCGGGACTGTGGAACGCACACCGCGCATGCGCAGTGCGCGTTCCCGGCCCGACTTCACTGGCAAGTGTCATAGTGGCTGGATCATGTGATAGGGAGGGGAAATTGCTGGGAGAACACACAAACCGTGCACACTATTGGGTGGAAGCCGAACTGGCTCATCCTAGGTGCCTAGTTAGTAACAGGAACGGTGCACAAAGTCCATGTGAGTATAGATAAGTGCCCACTTGTCAAATAATTAGCGTTTCTGCAAAAAAGAGAAATCAATATCAACATATGGGTAATTTAAAAGCATAAGTGAGAAAAACATATATTTACAAGCAATTTATATTGCTTATCTATACTCACATGGACTTTGTGCACCGTTCCTGTTACTAACTAGGCACCTAGGATGAGCCAGTCCGGCTTCCACCCAATAGTGTGCACGGTTTGTGTGTTCTCCCAGCAATTTCCCCTCCCTATCACATGATCCAGCCACTATGACACTTGCCAGTGAAGTCAGGCCGGGAACGCGCACTGCGCATGCGCGGTGTGCGTTCCACAGTCCCGACTTCCTGTGTTCCAAATACAGGAAATTACACTCCTAAACCCGCCCTCACTTCCTTTTAAACCGCTTCCACACTGGACATAGTTCACTGTGCAGGTGACTTGTCACAGAACACACGTCCAGCAGCGGTTTTGTAAGTAGTGGCAGCCGACCTCTCTCTTTTTCTTTCCTTTGCTCTTAATATTCTCTGATTATGATAATCATATGTTCCATTACCTCTATCATTGTAAGGTCCGGGCAAATGCACTTCCGGTTCTACCGGCTTCAATTTTCCCCTTCTGCCGGATAACATAGGTATTGGAAACATTGGAAATGCATTCTGTATGTAGTATTCCCTTTCAGGCTTTAATGTTAATGATTGTTCACTTTTACCATAGAACAATCATACTGACACAGCACATGCAGGCATGCTCACCAGCTGTTACAGCTTCCTTACTTCACTGCTTCCTAGCAGGTAATTGGTTCTACCCACGCAGTTATATTGTATACTATCATGGTCATAGTTTACTACTTATACACATGCCATTTGATGTACTTGTAGTTCTTTCCAAGTGAAGCCAGGACTCAATTCAAGCACCAGTTTATGGTTATCCCCTTATGTTATGTGACCAAGCGCAGGCTGCTCCTTGGTGGCACCATACATATAGGTAAATCCTTCCGTGATACTATGCAAGTAAATTTTCCTTTACTGTGGTCCCTAACATGAGGTATGATTTTCTCTATTAGGGTTTGACCCCGTAGCACCATTTACTGTTATACACAGTGTAGAATCCGTATACTAGCTCTGAATACCCTTGACGCATATACCGTTCCATCTGTGGGTATGCAAACTAACGCAGGTACTTCACTTTTCTATGCATATAATTAATATGTATCAGGGATTATTCTCACATATATCACACATTTATATTATGTTTTACTAATACATATTTTTCATTGTAGTGAAATACATGTGAGACTCGATTCATTCCCATGATTACTAGCCTCTCAACTGAATGTTTGCGTACATTTGATTTTGCACGGTGAGTAATATATCAGTGGCCCTGCATTTTGTCTTCCACTCTGCATGTTTTCCCTTTATCCTGTTTTTTTCGTTTCTTTTTTCTTGTCTCTGCTTTCCTGCTCTTCATTTCCTCCTTCCTTTTATCTTGTTCTTTTTATCTCCACTTTTCTTTCCCTTGGTCGGATTTCCATAGATGATGCTGGGGACACACTTTCACAACTGGCAAAATTCACAATACAATCATCCAGGTCCTGGAGTATGCACCATTTATTCACCTGTATCTACTAGTTCATGAACATATGGGGTCAGTTTCACTATATGTCACAATATGTTTCTACCCTATCAGCACGTCCTTGTCTGTTATTAAAATGATGTTGGAAGGCATTTAAAACCTTTTTCTCATTTATGAATGTATTTTTGACTGTAATCTTTGTATATTTGTCAGATAATAGTCCATGTTGACGAAGGCCTGTGGCCGAAACGTCCATGTTTGTTGGACCACACTCATTTTTTCTGAAAAAACATTCAAGGAACTATTGTGTTAATAAAAATATTGCATACAACTTTATTGCATTTTGCCTTGTTCTGGGAGTTGTAGTGTGCCGGGGTTACTCTTTTTCTAAGTATAATTTTTACCCTAGAGCACCTACTTATCAGTGACGCGGGGCTTCTCTCCTTATGATTTACAAAAGACAGGTAACAGAATACTTAGCGGCGCAAATGGAATAAAATAAGAATTTTTTTCACGCTTTTTCACCTGGCAAAGGACCTCTTTAAAAAGGTGGTCCGGTATCTAAAATGTCCTTTCTAAATATACAACCTTACACCTAACCACTTTTGTAATTTACTTTAATATAAAATACTCTATAATTCTCCTGCCTCAAACGAATCATCATTAGGAGACGGCACTGGTGTCACACTGCTTCTGTCTCCTACCCCTGAAGGTGTTTTGTTTCACATTTATAAGCTGCAGTGGAGATAGAAGCAGACTGCCGGCGCTGCACTCACTTTTCCCAAAGCTTCTATTAGCGCTTTGGATCCAGGATGTCGTCAGAGGGTGATGATGCAAGAAACTGTAATATCTCCAGCACTGCCCCAGGATGACATCCTGTTCCAGGAGGGCGAGTTTCTCCAGAGAAGTGAGTGCAGCCCCAGCCTCCTGCATTTGAAATCCTCTCATATAAAATGTCACAGGAATTGAAGTAAAAAAAAAAAACATTTAAAGATTAGCTAGATAGGGAAAAATGTAAGAAATTGTATAATAAAGATAATACAAAAGTGGTTAGGATGTATAAATAGTGATTTAGAAAGGACATTTTTGGTACTGGACCACTCTTTTAAACTTTAATATTGCCTCTTTTACATTTATCCCTGCAGATCGCTGTATTTCTGGTGGACACAGAAGGTTCCATGGATATAGACGTTGAAAGAAAATCCAACATAAAGATGTGCATGTTAACCATGCTCCTCAGCTCGTACCTTGTAAGTAGCCATTAGAATACCAATAGTAGTGTTCATCATTAGCTGGTTTATGACAAGGCTAGTATTCGTTTTTTGAATTTTTGTTCTTACGGCTTTCATTATGAGCTGCTTAGTGTAGTTTTGATAAAATCACTGTTTAATCAGCAGTAGATTATCATTACACGACTACTTGGCGTGCTGCAGGTAGTCCAGCATATTCATGAACTCTGTATAACTGCTAGATCTGCAGCAGAGAAAACAGTGATTTTATCAAAATGACAGGAAACAGCTCAGTAAGTGACACATCGCTGGAATCAGGATGTCTGTGTCTACATTATGCTGCTCTCAGATGGCAAAGGAAAAACCTGGTGACAGATTTCCTTTAAGGATAAGGGCTTGCTCACACTTGCGTAAAAAATGGACGAGTGCAGCGCGAGAAAATCTCAAGTTGTACTTGGATCCATGTTAGTCAATGAATCAGAGCAGATCTGCGATTTCTTTTTTTTTCCTCTGCTGTTTTCAGTCTCAGGACTGACTCAGCAAAAAACTACTGACAGATTCCCGTTAAAAGCCTGAAGCGTTTCTTGTGCTAATGTCACTCGGTATTGCGCTCTAAACTCACCGAGTGTCATGGTGACTTCTGTCCCTGTTCACACTGCAGAGTCTAACACGTCACACTATGGGTGTCTGGTGCTTTTTCTTTATCGTTCCTATGGGAGACCCAGACCATGGGGTGTATAGCTACTGCCCCCGGAGGACACACAAAGTTACTACACTCAAAACGTGTAGCTCCTCCCTCCCAGTATATACACCCCCTGCTAGCCAGTCCTAACCAGCGTTGACTACGTTTTGACAATCGGAGTGGTCCAATTCGTGGCTCTTCCCTTGGGGTTAGCCACGGCCCCTCGAGTATTCTCATTGGGGCAGCTGTGATTAGGGTCCTGCACCCCTAGGGATGGCAGTGATCTTTTGCCCTGGACGGCCTTCTTGTCGGGGCTTCATCCAGTGCTGACTCTTAGCAGAGTGCTTCGCTCACTCTCGCCACTCTAACCTATTCGGGTGGCTTGTCTTTCTGCCCAAGTCCACTCTGACTTCGAACCAGAGGTTCTCAGGGACGCAATTCGAGACTCTATCGGCACTTGTGAAGCTGCTCTTAGTCGATCAGTAGTCCCTCCGCTGGCGGTCGGCGTCGTTCTATCAGACACCATATACAGGTGCTGGTCAGACGGTGGCATCAATGGAAGCGATTCCTTGCCCAGTTTCCCCTGCGTCCTCTGAGACTGGATGTTTTCCGCTGTACAAGCGAACTCCCTCCTCCCACGGGGTGGTGGCTTCGCCATTGACCAGAGGCTCGTTTCAGTGGTGGCTTCGGCCACTCTGTCTCAGGAGCGCTCCTTCCTGGCCCCGTCCCGGGTGAGCCTCACCAGGATGCTAGTCTATCCGCCTTGGGAGCAGTATATCTCCACCGTGGAGCGCAGGGCGCTTGGACTCTGTCCGAATCAGCCCTCTGGATCAATGTGCTGGAAATCAGAGCTGTATTTCTAGCTCTCTAAGCCTTCACCATCTGTTGGCGGCTAGGCACATTCGAGTCCAGTCGGACAACGTGACAGCGTTTTTCCTACATCAGCTTCCAGGGCGGGACACTCAGCCGCCTGGCAATCTTGGCGGCTCAACATTCTTCAGTGGACAAGGGACTCCTAGTCCACCGTATCCGCAGCCCACATCCTAGATGTGAAAACTGCGAGGCAGACTATTTCAGCTGTCCAACCGTGGTCCACAATCCTCAGGTTTTGCGGTAGACACACTGGTTCATGTTTGACCCCAGCTTCGTCTCTTTACGTATTTCACCCTCTACCTCTTGTCCAGAGTCATGCGCAAGATCAGTAAAGAGGGCCGTCGGGTCATTCTCATACTCCAGACTGACCCAGGCAGGCTTGGTACTCTGACCTGCTCCTTCTGTCCGTTGGGTTGCCATGGCATCTTCCGGACCGTCCAGACCTTTTCTCAAAAGGTCCGTTTTTTCCATCAGAATTCTGGATTCTCAGATTGACGGCGTAGCTCTTGAGTCCCGGATCTTGGCGACTTCTGGTATCCTTCCTGAAGTCATCTCCGCTATGACTCGAGCTCCAAAGTGTCCTTTGACCTTTTTGGCCTTGCCGACCCTCCTGTCCCTTCCACAGTCCGGTCTACAGCTAGGACTATCCCTCATTAAGGGACAGGTCTCGGCTCTGTCAGTATGTGCCAGCGGCGTATCGTCCGGCTGGCTCCGGTGCGCTCCTTTAAGGGCGCATCTCACATCATTCCGCCTTTCCGGCGGCCTATGGAGCCCTGGGTCCTTAATCCGGTCCTCCCGGTTCCCGGAAACCCCCCTTTGCGCCTCTTCGGGAGGTTTCTTTGTTTCATCTTTCACAGAAAGTAGTCTTTCCAGTGGCTATATTTTCCCGCCAGAGAGTTCTGGCTGCACTCTCTCGGAGTCACCCCCTTTTTTTTGGTCTTTTGCATCAAGACAAGGTGGTCTCCGTCCGACTCCGGACTTTTTTCCCTAAGGTGGTTACTGCTTCCACCTTATCCGGGGCAATTTTCCTGCCTTCCTTTTGTCCGGCTCCTGTTCATCGCTTGAGGAAGCGTTGCATATCCTGGATCTGGTGCGGGCGCTCCGGATCTATGTGTCTCGCACCGCCGTTATTAGGCGGTGCACCTCTCTCTGGTGCTGACTGCTAGTCAGCGTAGCGGTCTCTCGGCATCTAAGCCGACCCTGGTTCGTTGGCTTAGGTCGGCCATTTCGGAGACCTACAAGTGTACTCAAGTGCCTTCCCCGCCGGGGATCAGAGCACATTTGATCAGACCTGTCGGCGCCTTTTTGGGCTTTCAGGCACCAGGTTACGGCTCAGTAGGTCTGTCAGACTGCAGCTCGAATTAGTCTGCATACTTTTTCGAAGCACTACTCAAGGCATGCTCATGCTTTGGCAGACGCGGGCTTGGGCAGACGCATCTTTCCGGCGTCTGTCGCCCATTTGTGAAGTTAGGTTTGCCTGCTTCTCAGTTGTCTGTTTATTCCCACCCATGGACTGCTTTTGAACGTCCCATGGTCTGGGTCTCCCATAGGAACGATAAAGAAAAAGAGAATTTTGTTTACTTACCGTAAATTCTTTTTCTTATAGTTCCGTCATGGGAGACCCAGCACCCTCCCTATTGCCTGTTGGCAGGTTTCTTGTTCCGTGTGTCTTCACCGGCTGTTATTGTTGTAGACAGAGGTTCCGGTTCTTCCGGATTTTACTCTCTCTTCTTGTGGGTGGATGTCCTCCTTCAGCTTTTGCACTAAAGTGGCTAGGACTGGCTAGCAGGGGGTGTATATGCTAGGAGGGAGGAGCTACACGTTTTGAGTGTAGTAACTTTGTGTGTCCTCCGGGGGCAGTAGCTATACACCCCATGGTCTGGGTCTCCCATGACGGAACTATATGAAAAAGAATTTACGGTAAGTAAACAAAATTCTCTTTTTTAGTTGCACAGTCAGACTGAGGCTTCAATCAGTTGTGGGCTTATTAGTGATCAGACTACCAGGCGTTCATTTCTGCAACTCTGTGGATTGCTGCTAGGGTCACAGATTACAGGACACCTCCGCACTATTAAGGATGGTGGAGCCTGTTCCCCCATGCCGATTATAGCTTCATTTGCAATACCAGTCCTTATGCTGTGGTGATCTTGTTCTGGTGATCTCCTGTGCGTTATTTGGTGTGTTGTGGAAATATTCTCATTGTCTGTTTATTTCCTCCTGAGCACATATTGTCTTACCTCTGTGTGTGTGTTCAGTGAGTTTGAGTTTTGGCTTTACCCTGTCTGTCTATTTGTGTAGGATACAGCACTCCTGTCCCAGCCCTCCCCGGGGGTGGAGGAGAGGGGGTATAGACCAGGGCTTTTCAGGACCTAGGGTTAGGAAGGCTAACCAAACATTGCCGCCATTTTTATGTATCTTTGAGAACTGGGAGAGCTATGGCCACCCAAGCCCTAGGGCCAGTGTAGGTGCCCATGTTCCTAAGTTACCTCGTTACACTCTATGACAGCTAAACACAGCTCATGTAGGTTTGGGGGGCCGACTCCTGCACAGGGGTCCACTTTCACCTGTTTCCCTGTAGGCCAGTTGAAGCCTGCAGATGGGCTTTTGAGGGGATTTTTGCCATGTGGTGCTCATACTTGATGCTGCATAAATCGAAATGGTGCAAAAAATGTGTTTCTTTTTTTCCCTCCATTTGCATATCAGTAACACGTCGACCTGTCCTGTGATTTCCATAATTCTACAACTTTTCCTTCTTGGTTATGTAATTTCATTGTTGAGTGTATACCTAAAGACACATGCATATACATGCATATACAGTTGAAACCAGAGGTTTACATACACTACCTAAAAAGACACATCTGCAGGTTTTTCTCATTATCTGACATGAAATCAGATTAAACCTTTCCCATTTTAGGTCAATTAGGAACCAAAGTTATTTATTTTTGCCAAATGTCAGAATAATGAGAGAGAGAGTGTTTTAAGGCATTTTTATTACTTTCAGCAAAGTCAAATATTTACATACAGTAAGAGTACTATGCCTTTAAACAATATAGTTTAAATATAATAATATACTGTATAATACTGACACACCCCAATAGGTTTGCAAACTTGGCAGATGAAGGGGATGTCATTACAGGGGTAGCATTGCTGCAGCAAGGCATGACCTCTGAATGCCAGAGGAGTGTCTGCTCCAGTAAGGGGGGGAATAGGAGTGCAGGGCAGGCAAGACAGGTACTGGTAGTGGGGGACTCAATTATTAGGGGGACAGATAGGGCAATCTGTCACAAAGACAGGGATCGCCGAACAGTGTGTTGTCTTCCTGGCGCTCGAGTTCGGCACATCGCTGATCGGGTTGACAGATTACTGGGAGGGGCTGGGGAGGACCCAGCGGTCATTGTACACATTGGCACAAATGACAAAGTTAGAGGTAGGTGGAAGGTCCTTAAAGATGATTTCAGGGAATTAGGTTGTAAGCTTAAAGCAAGGACCTCCAAGGTGGTATTTTTGGAAATACTACCTGTGCCACGAGCCACACCAGAGAGGCAAAGGGAGATCAGGGAGGTTAACAGGTGGCTCAGGAATTGGTGTAGGAAGGAGGGTTTTGGGTTCCTGGAGAATTGGGCCGACTTTTCAGTTGGCTACAGATTCTATGCTAGGGATGGGCTGCATCTTAATGGGGAGGGTGCAGCTCTGCTGGGGCAGAAGATGGCTAGAAGGTTGGAGGAGTGTTTAAACTAGGAATGGGGGGTGAGGGTATTCACTTTATAGAAGGGGAATGTAGTGCAGATAGTGACCAGGGCACAAGTAATGAAATTGGGGGTGGTACAGGGGGAAGGGTTAGGACAGTTAATACAGTAAGCAGGAATACAGGTACAGAGTCATACGTAACGTGCATGTACACTAATGCCCGAAGCCTCACAAATAAGGTGGAGGAATTAGAATTAATATTGTTGGAAAAAAATTATGATATAGTGGGGATATCAGAGACATGGCTGGATGAGAGCTATGACTGGGCTGTTAATTTACAGGGTTATAGCCTATTCAGGAATGACCGTACAAATAAGCGAGGGGGAGGTGTGTGTCTATATGTAAAATCATCCTTAAAACCCATCCTGCGTGACAACATATGTGAGGGTACTGAGAATGTAGAGTCCCTATGCGTGGAGATAAGGGGGGGGGAATGAATAATAAAATACTGATAGGGGTGTGACATAAGATGCCGAATATTATGGAAGAGGTAGAGAATCTCCTCATAAAGCAAATTGATAAAGCAGCGAGTCTCGGAGAGGTAATTATTATGGGGGACTTTAACTATCCTGATATAAATTGGGGAACAGAAACTTGCAGTTCCAGCAAAGGAAATAGATTTTTCGTTTAATATTTCTTTATTATTTCAAAAGTTTTCATATAACAGAAGATAAGAAATGCATAAGGGTCTTTCATGTTACCCAATGTTACAGCATATGAAGATTATAAAATAACCTATGTCTTGAAGTCTCGTAAAACGTATGGTACTATGAAATGTATCGCAAATCATGTGGAAGGTAAAATCTGTAAAACATCCTATAGAACATCTTAATTTTAACATGTAATAATCTTCTATCTTTATATTTATTCCGTGTAAAGTGTTAAAGGCAACTCCTTCTGTATAGTCTGGTTCAATAGGTATGAAAACATGACCCTATGTATATCAATTAGGTGAGAAAGAGATATAGAGAGAGGGAGAGAAAGATAGGTAGAGAAAAAGGGAAGGAGGGGAAGACATGGGGAAATGGGGGGGGGGGGGGAGAAGGTCTGTATTGTGATGCCGCGCCACTCCTGTGTCCGGGAGCCCATCCCGGCTTCTTGAATATTTATTGTGATAGAGCGCCTGTGAGTAACCAGGTTTGGAATTGCTGTGTTTCTCTATACTGAAGCCACGGGTACCAAACCGAGAAACACAAGGAGTCTTTCCCTTCGTCAAACGCTCTCAACTCCTCCAGACGCCGCAGGCTATCCATAGCCTCTACCCAGTCTGCTCTCCTCAATGTACAGGGGGATCTCCAATGCCTCGGTATGATTTGCCTCATTGAAATCATAAAGTACGAGAGCAAGCCTTTCTTCGCCTTGGAGACTGCCCCTGTATACATTGATAAGAGGGCCACTTCCGGTGAGGGTGTCACTTCCGTGTGATGTAAATGGTTATAGAGAGCAAAGACATCTTTCCAAAGACCCTGTATCCCTGGGCAGGTCCACCAGATATGTAGCATTGTGCCCACTGAGGTCTTGCACCTCCAACAGGCGTCAGATACCTCTGGGAACATTTTATGTAGTCTGGCGGGTGTCCTATACCACCGTGAGAGGATTTTATAATTGAGTTCCTGCATTCTACAAGAAATGGTGGATTTATGTGTTAGGTTAAATGACTTACACCATTGTGCCTTGGGAAAAGTCTGGCACAATTCTGTTTGCCAATGTCTAACGTAGTCAGGCAAGTCGTCTCCTCCACCCCCCTCGGGCACTGCTATGTTGTAGATTATTGAGACTATGTGAGGGGGTGTTTCTCTAAGGAAGCATAGTTTTTCAAATGGAGTCAGATCCTTATGTATCTCAGATCCCGGAGCCAGAGAATCTATGAAACTACGTAGTTGTAGATATTGGAACCAGTAACCTGGTTCCCATGGCCGGTCTCCAAGCAGGGATATCAGTGGTTTGCATCCCTGTTGGGTAATTACGTCTTTAACTCGTGGAATCCTTCCCATTGGCGTTGAAATCAGTCTGGGATGAGGTTCGTGAAACCAGCATTGAAACGCGGGGTTGCCCACCAGAGGCGTCATAGGACCCGGTTCTCCTGTCAATCTATATCGTCTATTGGCTGTCCTCCACGCTGTAGCCAGGGACAAGAGGATCGGGGAAACTCCCAGGGTCCCAAGGTTAGTTCTAGATGACAACCAGAAGATTCCGTGTGCCATATTCGGGCATAGTTCACATTCAATCTCCACCCACAATTTTCTGTCTTTACTGTGCAGGAGATCCAATATGCAACCACCCACCGCTGCTGCGTGATAAGCTTTAAGATCCGGGAGCCCCGCCCCTCCGTCCCAGCGAGATTTAGTCAGCATTGAGTATTTCAGTCGGGGTTTGGTGCCACGCCATATAAAATTGCTGATCATCTTCTTTAACTTGAGGAAGACATTTTCTCCTAGGTTCAGTGGGATAGTTTGAAACAGGTATAGTATTTTAGGTAGGACATCCATTTTAATTGTATTGACCCTGCCGAACCAGGAAATGGGGAGGTTATGCCATGCTATGAGGTCTTTGTGGATATTTTTTAAAAGGTCTGGGAAATTGTAATTATATAGATCTTGGTGGTTGGGAGAAACCCTGATCCCCAGATATTTAATGTAATTGCTGGCCCACTTAAAGGGGAAGGCGGGTTTGAGAGTATTCTCTTCTACGGATGGTAGCGATACATTTAAGATCTCTGTTTTTTGTAGGTTTACTTTAAAATTGGAGAGTCTGCCAAAGATCTCAAACTCCTGCAGTATGTTGGGCAAACTAGTCTTCGGCTGTGTCACATATATCAAGAGATCGTCCGCAAATAGTGCTAATTTATGAGATGTTTGTCCTATCTGTATCCCTTTTATCGAAGGGTTTTCCCTGAGTGCATTTGCTAAGGATTCCATTACCAGGATGTATAGGTATGGCGATAGGGGGCATCCCTGTCTGGTACCGTTTCTAATATTAAATGGAGCTGACAGGCGTCCGTTCACGCCCACTTGTGCCGTTGGTTCGTGATATAATGCTTTTATCCATTGTAGTAAGCGCGAACGGACGCCGATTGCCTGCATCGTGGCTTCTAAAAAAAACCAATGGACTCTGTCAAATGCCTTTTCGGCATCTACTGTCAAGAGGCACATTGGGATTTGACGCTGACGTGCCTGGGCCACTAGGGACAGGGTTCTAATAGTGTTGTCCCGTGCCTCCCTCCCTGGGACAAATCCCACCTGGTCTTTGTGGATTAGTTTGGGTATGAGGGGGCCTAGTCTCAGGGCTATCATTTTAGAGTACAATTTAATATCCACATTTATTAGTGAGATAGGTCTGTAATTAGAGCAGGTCAGTGGGTCCCTGCCAGGCTTGGGGATTACAGTTATTCGGGCTTGGAGTGTCTGTTTAGGGAACTGGCATGTGTTGGTTATGGAATTGAAGGCTTTCAGCATTATAGGGCTGCAGGCCCCTCCACATATTTTGTAAAACCGGGGGGTGAACCCATCAGGACCAGGGCTTTTACCCACTTTAAGGGTTTTAATGGCATCGCTTAGCTCTGTGTCTGAGAAATCCTCGTCTATGTCTTCAGCTACCGCATCTTCAAGGGGGTCTGGGGCATATTTGTTTAAGTATTCCCAAATGTCGCGATGTCTCGCATCAGGTGATGGGGTATGTGGGGATGGGATGTTATAAAGTTTTGTATAGTAGTTTCTGAATTCTTCTAATATGTCAGGGGTGGAATGTATCTGGGTACCTGTCTGTGAGTTTAACGCTAATATTGGGGTTTGTGCCTGTCTGGGGTGAAGGGTCCTGGCTAACAATCGTCCACTTTTATCTCCAAACTCAAAGATATTCCTACGAAATTTATCTCTGATACACAGTGATTTTCGGTCAAGGATAGATAATATTTGGTGGCGGATAGTAGAAATTTCCGTTTTAATGGTGTCACTGGATTTGGTTTTGTTTATCGTTTCTTTATGGCCTAGTTGTGCTAACAGTTCTTTTAGTTCCCTTGCACTTTCTTTTTTAATTCTTGATCCATGGGATATGCAGACCCCCCTGATCATACATTTCAACGCTTCCCATTTGACCGGGGCAGGTGTGGGATCTGCCATATGATCTATTTTGAAGTTTGCAATGGTTTTATGAATATCCTCCAGGCATTGTTCATTCTTGAGCAGGTTGTCGTTCAGTCTCCATGTGTGTCCCACCCCCCCCATATCTCTCACCCCAATTTCCCCATATACTGGTGCGTGGTCCGACCAGAGAAAAACATCCATTGAACAACCCGGGGATTTGTCTAGCAGGTCGTGGGATATGAAAATGTGGTCTAGTCTGGTGTAGCTATTATGAACTGTGGAATGAAAACTGTAGTCTCTGACTCCGGGATGTAAGACCCTCCAAAGATCGACTAGTTTAAGGGATGTTAGTTCTCGTTTTAATCTGCGTAGTGCCGAGGAGGGGATTGCAGACCTACCAGAGGACGAATCCATGGCTGGATCCAGCACAAGGTTGAAGTCTCCTCCCAAGATGATACAGGTGCCACCCGCAAACTCTGCCAGCTTCTCCAGAGTCTCCACTCCAAAGGATACCTGGTCCTGATTTGGGAAATAGATGTTAGCGATTGTATAAGTATTATTCAGGAAAGATATTTTAAGAAATAGCCAGCGTCCCTCCGGGCTAGTGAGCGTGTCGAGAACTGTTGGCTGGAATGTCTTGTGAAAAGCAATGGAAACCCCACATGCCTTCTTGTTGGGGTGTGGGCCATGGAACCATGTCGGGTAATTCTTGGTTTTACAGTTGGGAGTGTTGGAGGCTATGAAGTGTGTCTCTTGAAATAGGGCTATTTTAACTCCCTTCCTGTGCAGGCGATATAGGATCTGACTTCTCTTTTCGGGTTTATTTAAGCCTTTAGTATTGTAAGTGCAAAAGGTGAGGTGCGACATCACAGAAAAGGGTAGGCAGGGTATAGGGAAAACCAAGGGGAGAAGAGAAAGAGCAGAGATAAGATAGTGGTGAAAGGTAAAATTAGATAAGCTAAGTAGGACTAGGGTGCCTACTGATCTTAGGTATCTACTGGTAGACTATTGTCTAATGTGGCACTCTGCCACGTCCCTAATAGAGGTGCGGGAAAGCCTACGGTCTTTCAGGAACTCCCTTCTGCGGAGAACGCCCACAAGTAATATGAATAACAATCAACGTATACAGTCTAGTAGTGATTAATCACTTTTCCATTCCCCTCCCCCACACCCCCAATTACTTGGTGTGTTTTGGGTATGGATCGCACATCGGGAGGAGAACACGAGGCTATCAACTCAATATAAAATGCCATTAAACCAGAGCTCAGTATCAGATCCAGATGTAAAGAATGAAAGGGGGAGCAACAGATTGAGTGAGACAATAAAAAAAAAAAAAAAAAAAAAAAAAAAAATAAATATGAAGTGGTGTAGGGCAAAGGACCAGGGGGGAGGACGTGGGGAGAAGTGGGAGGACGGAGTGTAGGAGGCGTATGGAGTGGTGTATGTAGAGAGCATGTCTAAGAGGGGGGGAGAGGAAGGAGGTAGAAATTAGTGTAGGGCATGTGTCCTTTGTAAGTATGTGTGCTGGGGAGGGAAAATGGGTTGAGTAGAGTTAGTTTGTAGGAAGTAGTGCGCTCATAGAAGGTGTGTGAAGAGGAAGACGCAAGGTGGGAATGATACGAAGGAAGAGGTATAAGGGGAGGGGAGAGGGGGCGAGTGGAGGGGAGTAGGGAGAGAGAGAAGGAAAGAGAAGAAAAGAAGAAAAAAAAAAAAAAAAAAAAAAAAAAAAAAAGGGGGGGGGGACTAGGAAAGTAAGCGTGAGGAGAGAAGATACTGATACATGACGCTCTATGAACAGGTAAGCAGTCCAATACAATCAATTTATATCTCGCCTCCTGGTTTTCCAAGAAGTTTTTGTCCTTTTCTTTGGATGGTCAGCGATATTCAGCGGTGTATATCACGGGGGGATCCTCCACCCCTTCTCTTCTGGACTTGTCGCCAGTGCTCTCTTGGTGGTAAGGGTGCAGGGCCCCCCGGGGTTGGCCAATCTGGCAGGCTGATCATAGGCAGTTCAAAAGTCCCTAGGAAGTTGGGGAGGTCTCCCAAGGACCGGAAGACCGCCGACTTCCCATTTTTCTTTGCTGTGAGTTGGAACGGATATCCCCAGCGATATGGAACATCCTTATCTTTGAGGGATTGGAGTAGTGGTCTTAAGGCCTTGCGTAGTTGCAGTGTCCTCCGTGCTAGGTCTGGTAGGACAATCAGAGGTGTCCCTTTATATGTACCCGCTCCTTTCTCTCTGCATCTTTGTAGTATGGCAGGCAATAGATTTTTGATAACAATGAAAGATAATTACCTTTCACAAATGGTACAGGACCCCACAAGAGGGGGAGCACTACTAGACCTTGTACTAACCAATAGGCCAGACCGCATATCAAATATACAAGTTGGGGGTTACTTGGGGAATAGTGATCACAAAATAATAATGTCGCGGGCGGAGGAGGGGACGCCGCGCTCTCCCTCTGCTCGGGTCTGGCCGCTCCTCTGTGGTGGCTCGAGCGGTGAGCCAGATCCCGGGGCCTCTATCGGCGCTCCTCGCCCGTGAGTGAAAAGGGGTTTTTTGATATGTTGGTGGGGGAGTTAGTAATTGTCTGTGACGCCACCAGTGGCGTAACTACCGCGGTCGCAGCGGTCGCCATCGCGACCGGGCCTGGGCGGTTTGGGGCCCGCGGGGACCCGGCAGATCAGCAGCCAGCTCCTCTCAGTGAGAGAGAAGCTGCGCTGATCTGTCACAGTGCACGCGCCCACTATATGACCCGCTGCCGCCCCCGACACCGGGCCCTCCTGCCCGATGTCAGCGGCGGCACCGGGGCCCCCTTCCCGCGTCACCGCGCACAGTAATAATGAAGCATAGAGCGGCCGGCGCCGCTCTGCATCATCATTCTCCCCCTGTGCCTGCGCGGTGACGTCACTCCTGTGCGACTGCTGTGCTGAGTGCACAGAGCGCAGGGAGGGAGGATGCCGACCGCAGCACCGGGAGAACGAGGAGAGAGGAGGACGAGCAGCAGTGGAAGGAGGAGAGCGGTGAGTACTTGTTTTTTTTTATATATATATATAAGTGAGTACACGGTGGTCAGAGGCCTGGAGTGGGGAGGCTGCATTATACTGTACATGGAGGCCTGGGGTGGGGAGGCTGCATGATACTGTACATGGAGGCCTGGGGTGGGGAGGCTGCATGATACTGTACATGGAGGCCTGGGGTGGGGAGGCTGCATGATACTGTACATGGAGGCCTGGGGTGGGGAGGCTGCCTGATACTGTACATGGAGGCCTGGGGTGGGGAGGCTGCATGATACTGTACATGGAGGCCTGGGGTGGGGAGGCTGCCTGATACTGTACATGGAGGCCTGGGGTGGGGAGGCAGCATGATACTGTACATGGAGGCCTGGGGTGGGGAGGCTGCATGATACTGTACATGGAGGCCTGGGGTGGGGAGGCTGCCTGATACTGTACATGGAGGCCTGGGGTGGGAAGGCTGCATAATACTGTACATGGAGGTCTGGGGTGGGGAGGCTGCCTGATACTGTACATGGAGGCCTGGGGTGGGGAGGCAGCATGATACTGTACATGGAGGCCTGGGGTGGGGGGCTGCATGATACTGTACATGGAGGCCTGGGGTGGGGAGGCTGCATGATACTGTACATGGAGGCCTGGGGTGGGGAGGCTGCATGATACTGTACATGGAGGCCTGGGGAGGCTGGCAGCATTATTATAGATGGAGGCCTGGGGAGGCTGGCAGCATTATTATACATGAGGCCTGGGGAGGCTGGCTGCATTATTATACATGGAGGTCTGGGGAGGCTGGCTGCTATATTATACATGGAGGCCTGGGAGGCTGGCTGCTATATTATACATGGAGGCCTGGGGAGGCTGGCTGCATTATTATACATGGAGGCCTGGGGAGGCTGGCTGCATTATTATACATGGAGGTCTGGGGAGGCTGGCTGCATTATTATACATGGAGGCCTGGGGAGGCTGGCTGCATTAGTATACATGGAGGTCTGGGGAGGCTGGCTGCATTATTATACATGGAGGTCTGGGGAGGCTGGCTGCTATATTAGACATGGAGGCCTGGGAGGCTGGCTGCTATATTATACATGGAGGCCTGGGGAGGCTGGCTGCATTATTATACATGGAGGTCTGGGGAGGCTGGCTGCATTATTATACATGGAGGCCTGGGGAGGCTGGCTGCATTATTATACATGGAGGTCTGGGGAGGCTGGCTGCATTATTATACATGGAGGTCTGGGGAGGCTGGCTGCTATATTATACATGGAGGCCTGGGAGGCTGGCTGCTATATTATACATGGAGGCCTGGGAGGCTGGCTGCTATATTATACATGGAGGCCTGGAGAGGTTGGCTGCATTATTATATATGGAGGCCTGGTGAGGCTGCATAATAAACATGAAGGACACCTTATACATTGAATATAGAGGTGTAATATACATAGAGGTCTATGAGGCTGCATTATACTGGAGGTCTATAGGGCTGCATTAAAATGGAGGTCGGGGGGGGGGCTGTATAATACAAAATGAAGGGACACCTTATACATGGAATATAGGGGTGAATTATACATGGAGGAGTATGGGGCTGCATAATACCATCTGAAGTTTTATGGGGTTGTGTTATAATACATATAGGACTATGGGGGCTACATTATAATATATGGAGGACTATGGAGGCTACCTTATACACGGACTATGGAAGTGCATTATAAAACATGGAGGACTATGTGGTGCAGTATAATATATGGAGAACTATGGGGTGAATTTTAATACATGGAGAACTATGGGAAATGCATTATAATTGAAGGGCTACTTTATACATGGAGGATTATGGGGGTGCATTATAATATATGGAGGGCTATGTATCTGCATTCTAATATATGAAGGGTTATGTGGGACCCTTTATACAATTATTTGGAAGGCTATGTGGGGGCTGTTATAGTATTTTGAGAACTTTATACAGGGGGGACAAAGATACAAGTATGGGATGGAAATGTTTTGTGCTGAGGGAAAAAGGCTCTTTCCCTCAGCAGCCAACTTTCCCATGCTCTGCTATACATCTCTCAGCACCCAGCTTTCCCATGTTCTGATATACATCTCTCAGCACCCAGCTTTCTCATGCTCTGATATGGGAAAGCTGGGTGCTGAGGACAAGATAAATATCAGAACATAGGAAAGCTGGGTGCTGATAGAGGGATTTCAGGGTGCTGTGGGTGAGAGCCAAGTGTCAGCGTCATTATCCTGTACCCCGAGTGTCAGTGTCATTATCCCCTACCCCAAGTGTCTGTGTATGTGGAGGGGGGGCCCAGGTCTAAACTTTGCACGGGGGCCCATCCAACTCTAGTTACGCCACTGGACGCCACCCACGGTTGTGGTGATAGGGTTGACACCACTGCTGCTCTATACGGGGATCCCGGGAGTTGTAACAGTGAGCAGCCAAGTTGTTAGTTCTCCCCTCCGTGGGTAGGGGGTTGGTTGTCCCGGGGCCCGGTGATGGGGTAGGGATTGATGGTAGCAGGCGGGTTGCGGGGCCTGGCGAGGTGCAGTGTCGCGGGGGCAGCGCTGTGCCTCACGGCACGGTGGTACTCACTCAGCCTGAGAAACGACACAGTTCACGGTAAAACACTCGGCTGGGAGGACGGTTCCCACGGACGGCTGCTATTGCTCTTCCCCGGTAGTTAGCGGTCACTGTCTCTTTCCCTGCACCTAGTACGGTTGTTGGTTCCAATGGGTTCCCACCGGTAACCCGCTCCCCGGCTTGGATATGGGCCGGAGGAGCCCCTCTTTGCCCGCAGGCGCTGGCCCTGAGAAACTGGTGCCTTGGCGGTGGCGGTGTCTCTCTCATACGGTTGGACTGTTGCCTTCAATCGGGACTTAGTTGTTTGGAGACCCAGGAGGTCGCCTTCACTGACGGATTTGGCAAATTGTACGGCGACTCCAAGCCTTGCCAGGATCCGAAAGGTCCCTGCCAATGGTGCTGACTTCTCTTCGTGTACCGGTCCGGTACCGCCGGGCCACCGCCCGTCCACGGTCCTTTCGGCAACTCCAATAAGCCACTCCTGCAGACGGTCACCACCGTCTGCTAACCTTGCTGTCTCTGTCCGGGGCACACACCCGGACGCAGTCTCACTGTTGCTCCACTGCCACTTTGCTCCTCTCACTTCCACTGTCAAAACTAATCTGCTTACTTTTCTCGCCTCCAGGACTGTGAACTCCTCGGTGGGCGGGACCAACCGCCTGGCCCACCCCCTGGTGTGAACATCAGCCCCTGGAGGAAGGCAACAAGGGTTTCTGGTCTAGCTTAGGTGTACCTAGCCAGAGTGTAGGGTGTGGTGATGTAGTTACCTGTGACCCCTGGCTTGCCCAGGGCGTCACATTCCCCCTTAGCAAAAAGCAGACCGTCCGCGGGCTGCCCGTCCAACACCGGTTTTATTTTTCTTTTTTAACTGAAAATAGAAAAAAAACGGTAAACAGGTTTACAGTTAAAATAACTTCTTCCCACATCGGGAGGTACTCTTACTTAAACGGTTGCAAAACGGTTTCAACGGTTACGGCTTCCGCTCTCTCCCACCCAAGCAACCTGGCCCTGATGCTGCCCCTAAGAAACAGGCAGCACCCCTTGACCCCAGTCCAGCACAAGTTGCCTGAGCGGGTTCTGTCCTTTTCAGGGGACCCACGTCCATGGGGAACCCCTGAAACCCCCAGAGGATTGCCACCGGTTCCGGTGGTGGCTGGGCCCCAGCCTGCTCCACTGCGGGCCCTTCCTCCAATCTGCCTCTCCGGAGGCGGCAACTGCGGAAGCGGTAACGGCAACTTATTTACATCCCACTAAGTTTGTGGTTGCCCTGCAAGTTCTCAGGCTTGTCCATAAGGAGTTCCTTATGCAAAAACTTTAGACAATGGTGCCGGTAACGACCGGTTTCCAATCAACTGTCGACAATCAGGTAAATGTTCGGTTAATCATTTCACTTATCATTCTTTTTGCTGAACTTTCTAAACTTTCAACTTTTTCAACACACACTCCCCCCCCCCCCCCTTTTAAAGGACAGTTTCCCTGTACCTAAGTGGGGGTCTACCTAGGTTGGGACGAGTGGACCTCCGGGGTCCGGTGTCAGTGGTGACAGGCAGCGGGGGAGAAGGAACAATCAGTTCCTCTTCCCTGTCGTCGTGTGGGGCAGGCGGAGGCATAGGGGAGTTGGGCACAGGTTCATCCCTGGGCACTGGCACTGGCTCACGGTTGACCGCCTCCATCACTTCTTCATCCACGGGTTGTGGGAACACTATCACTGGAAGAATCACCGCGCCGTTCTGTGTAGGCCAGTCTGCTGGGAAGTCACCCATCACAGTGTGGATTACCTCTTTTGCTTCCTCTGTCGGTTTAGGAACCGGAACTTCAGCCGCTGCCCTCAATGCTGGTGGGCACCTCTTCAGATGGTCCCGGGAAACTGTGGTCAACGTGCCCCCTTGGTCTCGACTGATCTGGTAGGCCTTCCCACCTTCCCATTCGGTGGGCTGTATGATATATGGGGTTTGCTCCCATTGATCATCCAGTTTGTGGGTCCTCCTCTTCCGCTTCAACACTACATCTCCGGGCTGGAAAGGGCCAGCAGCCGCCTTCTGGTTGAAGTGCCGCTCCTGCTGCTCCCAACTCCAACTCAAGTTTTTCTCAACATGGTCCTGAATCTGTCGGTACTGCGCCCTCCGCCGGGTGTCCCATTCAGCTGTCGAAGGGAGTGCTTCTGGGGCTTCCAATTCCATCTCCAGGTCCACCGGCAGTCGGCCGGGGCGAGCCCTCATGAGGTATGCTGGGGTGCACTTCGTTGAGCTGGAAGGGATGTTGTTGTACATGTCGACCAAGTCGGGCAGCTTCTCTGGCCACAAGTTCCGCTCTTCTAGCGGCAACGTTTTGAGGAGTCCAAGGACCAAGTGGTTCATCTTCTCACACATGCCGTTGGTTTGGGCATGGTAAGGCGTGGTCCGGATCTTCTTGCAGCCGTACAGCTGACAAAACTCATGGAACACCTCCGCTTCAAAGGCCGGGCCTTGGTCAGTGAGCACCTTCTCAGGGTATCCATGTGGTCGACAGAAATAAGCTTGGAATGCTCTAGCGGCGGTACGACCGGTTAGGTCTTTGACTGGAACAACCACCATGAACCTTGAATAATGATCTACTATGGTGAGAGCGTAAGTGTACCCACTTCGGCTGGGGGTCAGCTTCACATGATCCAAGGCGACCAGCTCCAGCGGTTGATGTGTAACGATCGGATGTAGGGGCGCCTTCTGGCTGGCCTCGTCTTTCCTTCTCAGTGTGCACGGGCCGCACTCTCGGCACCAGGCCTTTACAGACTCCCGCATCCCGCTCCAAAAGAACCGCTCTCTCAACAGCATCTCCAGTTTCTTCCATCCGAAGTGTCCAGCACCGTCATGGTATGCCTGTAGAACGGTGGGCACATTAACTTGGGGAATCACCAACTGGCGGATTTTCTCATGAGTCTTTGGGTTAATTAGCTCACGGTACAACTTCCCTTGGTGTAGATACAGCCGAGTCCGCTCTTTCCACAGGCTTTGGGCTTCAGCTGGGGCGGCAGGGTCTATTCCAACAGCGCCTTGCTCCACCAGGATCTTGACTAGGCGGACAGCGGGCGCCTGGTTTTGAGCTTCCTGCCACTCCTGTCCGGGCAGCGGGTCCAGGTTCACTCGTTGTTGGTGGACATGCACCTTCTCAGTTGGTGGCTGATGAAATGCAGGCAACTCGATCTCTTCGAGGTCGTCATCCTCGCACCCTTCTTCCGACAAGTGAGGCATCCGAGAGAGTGCATCAGCATTAACGTTGGCACGACCGGCCCTGTATTTGATGGTGAAGTTGTAGTTGGCTAGTCTGGCCACCCACCGCTGTTCTAACGCGCCCAGCTTGGCCGTGTCCAGGTGGGTCAGCGGGTTGTTATCCGTGAAAGCGGTAAATTTTGCTGCGGCCAGATAATGGCGGAACCGCTCGGTGATAGCCCACACCAGCGCCAGGAGCTCGAGCTTGAAGGAGCTGTAATTCTCAGGGTTCCTTTCAGTCGGTCGGAGCTTTCGGCTACCATAAGCAATCACTCTTTCCTTCCCATCTTGGACCTGGGATAAGACGGCCCCTAAGCCCACATTGCTGGCATCGGTGTAGAGGATGAACGGGTGGCTGTAATCAGCATACGCTAGGATCTCCTCCCCGGTCAAGGTTGCCTTCAGCTGGTGGAAGGATTTCTCATGCCTCTCTTCCCACACCAGCGGGGCTCCAAGAGGTCTACCACCTTTGGTCTGTCCCACGAGGAGGTCTTGCATGGGGGCAGCCATCTTCGTGTACCCTTTGATGAAGCGACGGTAGTACCCCACCAGACCCAGAAACTGCCTTACCTCCCTCACTGTGGTTGGTCTCGGCCAGTCTTGGATGGCAGTGATCTTCTCGGGGTCGGGGGCGACACCTTCTGCACCCACCACATGCCCCAGGTACTGCACTCTGGGTTTCAGCAGATGACACTTGGAAGGCTTCAACTTCATCCCGTACTTGGCAAGAGACGCGAACACCTCAGCCAGGTGCTCCAGGTGGGCCTCATACGTCTGGGAGTACACAATCACATCATCTAGGTATAACAGGACGGTCTCGAAATTCAGATGCCCTAGACAGCATTCCATCAGCCGTTGGAAGGTTCCAGGGGCGTTGCACAGCCCAAACGGCATACTATTGAATTCACATAATCCCATTGGAGTGGTGAAGGCAGTTTTCTCCCGGTCCTCGGGTGCTACGGCTACTTGCCAGTACCCGCTGGTGAGGTCGAGGGTAGAGAAGTAGTTTGCGGTTCTCAGTGCGGCCAAGGACTCTTCAATACGGGGCAGTGGGTAAGCATCTTTATGCGTTATTTGGTTAATCTTCCGGTAATCCACACACATCCGCATGGTGCCATCCGTCTTCTTAACCAGTACCAACGGGGCGGCCCAGGGACTACAGCTGTCCCTGATAACCCCTGCCTCTTTCATGTTCCTTAACATGTCCTTGGCACATTGGTAGTGTGCAGGGGGAATAGGCCTGTACCTCTCTTTGATAGGGGGGTGTTCACCGGTGGGGATATGCTGTTGGACCCCTTTAATCTGCCCAAAGTCTAGGGGATGTTTACTAAAAACTTGCTCATACTCCTGTACCACCCGGTATACCCCTTCTTTGTGATGTGTAGGGGTATCGTCAGTGCCTACATGTAGTTGTTGACACCACTCGTCTAACTCCCTTTGGGGCGGGTGAGTGCTGGCAGTCGGTGGTGAGGTAGGAGGAACTGTCTCGTGGATGGTGTGGGGATCCAGAGTGAGCAACTTGGCAAGTGTAGCATATCGGGGAAGCCTGACTTCCTCCTCCCCACAGTTCAGCACCCTCACAGGCACTCTCCCCTTCTTTACATCTAGCACCCCTCGGGCGGCCATTACTGTGGGCCAGTGCTCGGAGGGCATGGGCTCTATCATGGCGGGGTAGTCACGCCCCTGGGGTCCTACTGCTGCCCTACACCAAATCATCATCTCACTCCTGGGAGGCACAATCAACGGGGCAACATCCATCACTCTTACCCCACCAATCTCTCCTCCTGTTGAGTTCACATGTTGGCGGTACATTAATGCTCGGATCTCACGCTGCACAGCTCTCTGTCGGCTCCCTGCCGCCGTGGCGGCCAGCTGCTGCAGTAAGGCCAACACATCACTCATACAGTGCTCCATCACATTGGTCCCTAGTACTATCTTCGGGTTATGATCGCTGGGTTAATTCATTATCACAATCATACCCTGGTGTTGCAGTTCAGCTCGCCCCACGGTCATGGCCACTTGTTTGTATCCCACCTGGGTCAATGGGAGTCCATCAGCAGCAATCAGTGTTATACTAGTATCTGGGGGAGCCAGCTCGTCTGTCCCCCAATACCGTTGATACAATGTGTATGGTATGGTGGTTACCTGTGATCCAGTGTCCAGGAGAGCCATCACCGGTATGCCGTCCACAGCCACGGGGATTTGGGTCGGGCTCCGATATACCGGTCCCGCCAGTCCGGGGGGGCCATGGGGTTCTACTGCTGAGGATTGGCCCGTGGCCCCAGGGGTTGTTCGTTTAACGGGCACTGTCGGAAGTAATGGCCAGGTTTGCTGCACTTGTAACAGATTGGGGGTCTGTTCCGTAGATCATTAGCCCTTCTCCGCTGCATCCAGGGAACATCCTCAGGGCTGTCGGCGAGCTGTATCTTTGCCGGAGGCTGGGATCTGGTCAGAGGCTGGAGTGCGGTGAGAATCTTGGCAAGGTCTCCATCCATGCGGCGGACCTGGGCAGCCAGTTCTTCTACTGTGCTGCTTGGAGCTGTAGGTACTGGAGATGCTGGTAGGGCAGGGGCCACCACAACGGGGGCTGTCTCAACTGGCCAGGGGGCGGGTTCCAAGACTTCCGAAGCTGGGGTTGCAGAGCTTTAATGGCCCGTTCCTTTAACACAGCAAAGTCCACATCAGGGTGCTCTAGGGCCCACAGCCGGAGCTGTTTGCGATCCTCGGGGGGATCTCATCCCCTGCACAAATTGCTCTACCAACATTTTGTTGCTGTCCGCCTCATTGATGGTGTCTACCCGCTTTAGTGTGCGGAGGGCGGTGTGCAGACGTAAAGCGTAGTCCCGAATACTGTCCGCAGGTCGTTGCCGGCATTGGTAAAACTGCATCCTCAGCTCGGCCTCGGTACGGGTCTCAAAGGCAGTCTGTAGTTTCTCAAAGATGGTGGCTACAGAGGACCGGTCCCCCTCGGCCCAGGTCTCCGCCTCCTGCTCAGCCGCGCCGGTTAGCTGCCCCAGCACTACCGCTGCACGTTGCTTATCAGTCAGGGGGTATAATTCTAAGAGCGGGCTAAGCTTCTTCCGGAAGACCTGTAACGGATCAGGTTTTCCGTTGTACTGCGGCAGCCAGGTAGCTCTGGGCACATAGGGCAAGGAGAACGACATCACCTGAGCGAGAGCTGGGGCCGCGGCACCCCCCGCCAGCGCGGCAGGGACCTGGGCAGGCCCGTTCCCATCCACGGGTGCCCCGGCGGCTGCGACCGCCGCTCCTCCAGCGGCTCCGTCGGGCGCAGATATCTTGTTTCCGTCCCCCTTAGCCTCTTTCCGGCTCCTCCTCTATCGGGGCGGGGTTTTGGCCTTCGCGCCTCCACTACTCGAGAAGACGCTCGAGCTGGACTTTTTCGCGCCCAAGATGGCGGGTTTTCAAATTTTCCGGCCGGACACCTCCGGCGGTAACAAGGCGCACCTCCACCAAACGGCAGAGCGGTAGGATCCTGTTCGTGATGCCAAGTTGTCGCGGGCGGAGGAGGGGACGCCGCGCTCTCCCTCTGCTCGGGTCTGGCCGCTCCTCTGTGGTGGCTCGAGCGGTGGGCCAGATCCCGGGGCCTCTAGCGGCGCTCCTCGCCCGTGAGTGAAAAGGGGGTTTTTGATATGTTGGTGGGGGAGTTAGTATTTGTCTGTGACGCCAACCACGGTTGTGGTGATAGGGTTGACACCACCGCTGCTCTATACGGGGATCCCGGGAGTTGTAACAGTGAGCAGCCAAGTTGTTAGTTCTCCCCTCCGTGGGTAGGGGGTTGGTTGTCCCGGGGCCCGGTGATGGGGTAGGGATTGATGGTAGCAGGCGGGTTGCGGGGCCTGGCGAGGTGCAGGGTCGCGGGGGGCAGCGCTGTGACTCACGGCACGGTGGTACTCACTCAGCCTGAGACAACGACACAGTTCACGGTAAAACACTCGGCTGGGAGGACGGTTCCCTCGGACGGCTGCTATTGCTCTTCCCCGGTAGTTAGCGGTGACGGTCTCTTTCCCTGCACCTATGTACTGTTGTTGGTTCCAATGGATTCCCACTGGCAACCCGCTCCCCGGCTTGGATATGGGCCGGAGGAGCCCCACTTTGCCCGCAGGCGCTGGCCCTGAGAAACTGGTGCCTTGGCGGTGGCGGTGTCTCTCTCATACGGTTGGACTGTTGCCTTCAATCGGGACTTAGTTGTTTGGAGACCCAGGAGGTCGCCTTCACTGACGGATTTGGCAAATTGTACGGCGACTCCAAGCCTTGCCGGGATCCGAAAGGTCCCTGCCAATGGTGCTGACTTCTCTTCGTGTACCGGTCCGGTACCGCCGGGCCACCGCCCGTCCACGGTCCTTTCGGCAACTCCAATAAGCCACTCCTGCAGACGGTCACCGCCGTCTGCTAACCTTGCTGTCTCTGTCCGGGGCACACACCCGGACGCAGTCTCACTGTTGCTCCACTGCCACTTTGCTCCTCTCACTTCCACTGTCAAAACTAATCTGCTTACTTTTCCCGCCTCCAGGACTGTGAACTCCTCGGTGGGCGGGACCAACCACCTGGCCCACCCCCTGGTGTGAACATCAGCCCCTTGAGGAAGGCAACAAGGGTTTCTGGTCTAGCTTAGGTGTACCTAGCCAGGGTGTAGGGTGTGGTGATGTAGTTACCTGTGACCCCTGGCTTGCCCAGGGCGTCACAATAAGTTTTCATATATTCTTTAGTAAGATGTATAGTAGAGGGCCTACAAGGACACCAAACTTCAGGAAAGCAAATTTTAAACGGTTGAGAAATGATCTTAGTGCAGTAAACTGGGATGATGTACTAAGTAATAAAAGTACACAAAGCAAATGGGAGACATTTATGAGCATCCTGAATAGGGCTTGTGCAGAAAATATACCCTATGGGAACAAACATGCTAGAAATAGGAGGAAACCCCTATGGCTAAATAGAGCTGTAAGGGAAGCAATAAAAGAAAAACAGAAAGCCTTAAAAGAATTAAAGAGAGTAGGTAGTGATGAGGCATTATATAATTATAGAAAATTAAATAAAATATGTAAAAAGCAAATTAAGTTAGCTAAGTTTGAGACAGAGAGACTCATTGCGAGAGAAAGTAAAAATAATCCTAAAATATTCTTTAACTACATAAACAGTAAAAACCTGAAAAGCGATAGTGTTGGCCCCCTTAAAAATAGTCTTGGTGAAATGGTGGAAGGGGATGAGGGTAAAGCCAACCTGCTGAATGACTTTTTTTCTACGGTTTTTATACAAGAAAATGCCATGGCAGATGACATGACCAGTGATACCATAAATTCACCCTTGAATATTACCTGCTTAACCCAGCATGAAGTATGCCGCCGCCTCGAAATCACTAAGGTTGACAAATCTCCGGGCCCGGATGGCATACACCCCAGAGTACTACAGGAATTGAGTTCTGTGATAGATAGACCATTATTTTTAATCTTCACAGATTCCTTAATAACAGGGTCGGTACCGCAGGACTGGCGCATAGCAAATGTGGTGCCAATATTCAAAAAGGGGACAAAAACTGAGCCGGGAAATTATAGGCCGGTAAGTTTAACCTCTACGGTTGGTTAAATCCTTGAGGGTTTCTTGAGAGATGCTATACTGGAGTATCTCAAGAAAAATAACCTTATGACAGAGTATCAACATGGGTTTATGAGGGATCGATCCTGTCAAACTAATTTGATCAGCTTCTATGAAGAGGTAAGTTCAAGCCTGGACCAGGGAAATGCAGTGGATGTTGTGTATATGGACTTTTCAAAAGCTTTTGATACGGTGCCACACAAAAGGTTGGTACATAAAATGAGAATAATGGGGATAGGGGAAAATATGTGTAACTGGGTTAAAAACTGGCTCAGTGATAGGAAACAAAGGGTGGTTATTAATGGTACGTACTCGGACTGGGTCTCAGTTCATAGTGGGGTACCACAGGGGTCAGTTTTGGGCCCGCTTCTTTTCAACACATTTATAAATGACCTTGTTGGGGGCATGCGGAGTAGAATTTCAATATTTGCAGATGATACTAAACTCTGCAGGGTAATCAATACAGAGGAGGATAATTTTATATTACAGGGAGATTTATGTAAATTGGAGGATTGGGCTGAGAAGTGGCAATTGAAGTTTAATGTAGATAAATGTAAGGTCATGCACTTGGGTAGAGGAAATAACATTTATGATTATGTACTTAATTGTAGAACACTGGGTAAAACAGACACAGAAAAAGACTTGGGTGTATGGGTGGATGGTAAACTTCACTTTAGTGGACAGTGTCAGGCAACTGCTGCCAGGGCTAATAAAATAATGGGATGTATTAAAAGAGGTATAAGTGTTCATGAAAAAAATATAGTTCTACCTCTGTACAAGTCACTAGTGCGACCGCACTTAGAATACTGTGTACAATTTTGGTCACCGATATATAAGAAGGACATAGCTGAACTGGAGAGGGTGCAGAGAAGAGCCACCAAGATTATTAGAGGAATGGGTAGGCTGCAACACCAAGACAGGTTATTAAATTTGGGGTTATTTAGTTTGGAAAAACGAAGGCTTAGGGGGATCTAATCACAATGTATAAATATATGAGGGGACAGTACAGAGACCTTTCCAAAGATCTTTTTACACCTAGGCCTGCGACTGGAACACGGGGGCATCCACTACGTCTTGAGGAAAGAAGGTTTAATCATAATCACAGACGAGGATTCTTTACTGTACGAGCAGTGAGACTGTGGAACTCTCTGCCGCATGATGTTGTAATGAGTGATTCACTACTAACATTTAAGCAGAGCCTGGATGCCTTTCTTGAAAAATTTAATATTACCAGTTATGTATATTAGATTTTATGACAGGGTGTTGATCACCTGGGGTGCACATCTGAAACACACTGCTTCTTTGTGTAGCATCATGGGAAAGTCAAAAGAAATCAGCCAAGATATCAGGAAGAGAGTTGTGGACTTGCACAAGTCTGGTTCATTCATGGGTGCAATTTCCAGATCCCTGAAGGTGTCTTGTTCATCTGTAGAAACAATTATACGCAAGTACAAACAAGATGTGAATGTCCAACCATCATAGCTCAGAAAGTAGATGGGTTCTGTGTACCAGAGATGAACATGCTTTGGTCACACATGTGCATATCAACCCAAGAACAAAAGCAAAAGACCTTATGAAGATGCTGGAGGAAGCTGGTAAGATTGTGTCATTATCCACAGTGAAACGAGTACTGTATCAACATGGGCTGAAAGGCCGCTCTGTCAGGAAGAAGCCATTACTCCAAAAGAAAGCCAGATTAATGTTTGCAAATGCACATAGGAACAAAGACCTTAATTTTTAGAGATATGTTCTGTGGTCTGTCGAAACAAAAATTGAATTATTTGTCCATAATGACCATTGCTACAATTGGAGGAAAAAGGGAGAAGCTCTGAATCCTAAAAACACCATCCCAACTGTGAAACACGGGGGTGGCAGCATCATGTTGGGGGGTTGTTTTGCTGCAGGAGGGACTGGTGCAGTTCACAAAATAGATAGCATTATGAGGAAAGAAGATTATGTGGCAATACTGAAGCAACATCTCAAGGTATCAGCCATTAACTTAAAGCTTGTGCACAAATGGGTCTTCCAAATGGACATTGACCAGAAGCATACTGCCAAACTGGTTACAAAGTGGCTTAAGGATAAAAAAAGTTAATGTTTTGGAGTGGCCATCACAAAGCCCTGATCCCAATCCTATTAAAAATTTATGGGCAAAGCTCAGAAGGCCGATGCGAACAAGGTGACCTACAACATGGCTCAGTTACACCAGTTCTGTCAGGAGGAATGGGCCCAAATTCCTACCAACTATTGCGAGAAGCTTGTGGAAGGAGATCCAAAACGTTTCACCCAAGTCATACAGTGTAAGGGCAATGGTACGAAATACTAATGAAATGGAGGGAAACTTTTGACTTTGTAGAAAGTAATAAAAATGTCTTAAAACATTCTCTCTCTCTCATTATTCTGGCATTTGGCAAATATAAATAATTTTGGTTCCTAATTGACCTAAAACAGAAAAGGTTTATTCTGATTTCATGTCAGATAGTGAGAAAAACCTGCAGATGTGTCTTGATAGAGAGCAGAGGGAAAAACCTGCAGATGTGTCTTGACAGAGAATGGAGGGAAACTTCTGGTTTCAACTGTACATAAAGGCAGATATATATCCACACACTATCAATGATATACAGTGCCTTGAAAAAGTATTCATACCTCGTGAACGTTTCCACATTTTTTCTTGTTACCCTCACAAACTTAAATGTATTTTATTTGGATTTTATGTGATATACCAACACAAAGTAGCATGCATTTGTGATGTGTAAAGGAAATGATTCATGGTTTTCTAAATATTTGAAAAAGATAAATCAGAAAATTTGGATGTGCATTTGTATTCAGTCCCCTATGAGTTTATAATTTTTAGGATCACCTTTTGCTGCAATTACTGCTGCAAGTCTTTTAGGGGATGTCTCCACAAGCTTTGCTCCTCTAGATGCTGACACTTCCCTTTCAGTACTTTTACATAATCAAATTTATTATATTCTACAACTTCTCCCATAAAAATCAAGTCTTCAATGGAAGAAGAGAAAAGTTTTGGCTTTTGGAAAAAGAGGAGGGAAATAATGAAGTTCAAAAAATTGAAAATTGCTCTTGAAACTTAACGCATAGTCACAGGTCTTGCTTTTGTATTTTTGTTTAGGTGTACAATATGAGCGCAACCGTAAAAGAAACAGATATCGATTACCTCGAGGTGAGAAGAAAAACTCTATGTTGGTAACATCAATGATTTCAACATTTTTGGAAATTGCTCGCATATGTGGTAATATCTTCTACTATTTCCTAGATTTACTGCAGTGGAGTCGGCAGCGATAAATTACATAAGTTGAAGGTATAGTATTATTTTATGGTAATTGACAAGTTTGCACAAACTCATTGAGATACAGTTCCTTTCAAAGGTATATAACAAATTTTTAAGGTAACGTGACGGCTTCCCCAGGACCCCCAACCCGCCACCATGTATTTTTTGCTAATATTATACCGTTCCAAACAAGCCCATTTTATTGTCTTATTGATTTCTTTATATGCCAAAGTGGGTGGCAAGTCATGGGGGCATGATGACCTTATTACTGGGATGACTGCACTTGATGAACCATACCTGGTGATCTGTGCATGATGACCTGGACCCTAATGATGACTGGAGTTCCGTGGATGATGACCTGGACCCTGATGTCCTGTGCCTGATGACCTGTACCCTGATGACTGGAGTCCTTCCAGTCCCGGCTGCACTTGTGTGCGATGTCTTGTGCCTGTTTTCCAACATCTGATGACCTGAGCATGATGACCCGTGCAGGAAACTCCTTACCAGCTCCTGTCTGTCCACCGTCCCCCATTCAGACGGTGCTTCCTGTTTCTGCTCTGTTTGTCCTGCCAGTGCCTGTCCTGTTTCTGCCCTGCTAGTTCTGCGGTTACCCACCTTAGCTGCCACAGTCCCGGTTACTGCCCTGGGAGTGGCACCTGGCATTCTGCCTTGAGGCGGGTGCTTAGTAAAGCCCCTCCCTCTAAAGGGTAAGCCTTTGGCACCCTTGAAATTGTTCCAGAAAATAAATCTCACAGAAAATTTATTACAGTTACGCATGTGTGCCATCTTTGTGCCAGCAGCCGGTGCTGCTCAGATCCAGATCTACGGTGCAGCTCGAGGGGTTCTCCGGACCCGGGGTCGCGCGGACACTCCGAATAAAAAGGGACGTATTTATACGGGATTGTTTGTAAGATGTCTGTGACGCCACCCACGGTGTGTGGTGAGATGTAGCACCACCGCTGCCGATGCGGGGCTCCCAGGGACGTTGGGCTGGCAGCTGGATGTTAACCCCTCCGTGGGTAGGGATGGATGTCCCAAGGCCCAATATCTTTGTGCTGAGGATGGTGATTGCAGGGGCCGGCGCACCCGGCCAGGTTGGGGATATTACTCACGGTCGAATAAAGCACACAAGTCCTGTGGTAAACCAAGGTGATGGTGGCCAGCTGCCGCAGACAGGTGTATCTGATCCCACACCCGGGTTGGTAGTCAAAGTCTCTCTCCTCTGCACTCAGTGTTTTGTAGGTAGGACTTCCCTGTGTGAAACATGGGAGTCCGCTCCCGGTCCTTTGGTTGGCAGCCGTGCCCGTCTGACGTTGACCCTTGGGATCTACGGGCCCTGGCGGTTGCCCTATCCCTCTCTGTGGGTGGTTGTCTACTTTTCTGGACTTAGGTTGGGACAGGACCTAAAATCCTGCCCTCAATAGGTTAGCTAGGCCGTCGGTGCCGGTCCTGGCTTCAGAGTCCAAGTACCCTCTCTGTGCACACGGTTTCCGGGTCGGTTCTCCGGTGTTGGTACCGGCGGGCTCCAATCCTGCCCTGGTCCACCTCAGATCTCCGGCTGCCGTCTTCCCGTCTCCTATAGACTCTGGCTACCGTCTGCCACCTAGCCAAGGTGTCAGGGCTCTGACCCTGGCACCTGCCAGACTTCACTCCCCACTTGAACTCTACCTTAACTGATCTGCTCTGTTTTCCCGCACCGGGCTTTCCAGACCTCTAGGTGGGCGTTCCATATCTGCCTGGTCCCGCCCACTGGTGTGTCCGTCCTTCCCTGAGGGGGGTGACTAGGGTTTCAGGTCGGCTGATTTAACCCTTTGTGGGATAGGTGTTATGCGGGGGCCTACATGTTCAACTACCTGGTTTTCCAGGGCGCTACACATGTTTTCTTATACACGTTTATTTCCTTTGTGTGTATTGGAACAGCAAAAGAATCAGAGATAAAAAGGCAACTTGGACATATGTGATGCCCTGGCGCCACCAGGTGTCGCACACCAAGTAGCCCCCCACATAACACCACCCCTCAAAGGGTTACACCAAGCCGACAAAATCCTAGTCACCCCTCAGGGTAGGAAAGGCACACCAGTGGGCGGGACCAGGCAGAAGGAAAACACCCACCTAGGGGTCTGGAGAACCCGGGGCGGGAAAAGTAGTAGTTGAAGTAGTAGAAGTGGAAGTTGACGTTGTTATGGAGTTCGAAGTAGCTGGCGTTGGGGTTGGAGCCCTGGCGTACTGGCTAGGTGGCAGACGGTGGTCCGTGTCTGTCAGGAGACGGGAAGATGGCTGCCGGAGATCCGAGGTGGACCGGGACAGGGTAGGAGCCTACCGGTACAGACACCGGAGAACCGACCTGGAAACCGTGCACAGAGGGGGTATCTGGACCCTGAAGCAAGGACCGGAACCACCGGCTTTGTTAATTTACCAGTTGAGGACAGGATTATAGGTCCTGTTCCACCCAAAGTCCCAAAAGAGCAGACCAGCAGCCCACCGCGGGGGATAGGGCATCCGCCAGGGCCCCTTTAGCTCCCACGGGTCAGTGTCTGCGGGCAAGGCTCCCACCCGTAGTTCTGGGAGCAGACTCCCGTGTGCCATACCGAGAAGTCCAAAGAGAACTAAAAATAGTGCAGAGGAAAGTGACACAGACCATCACCCCGGGTGAGGAACCAGAATACACCTGGCCGTGGCGGCCGGCCACTGGAACTTTGGTTTACCATTGGACTTGTGTGATTCCTTTGACTGTGAGTACACCAGCATCCAACGGTATGACCGGGCGCACCGGCCCCTGCAACCACCATCCTCAGCATAGAGAAACTGGGCCCCGGGGCATTCATCCATACCCACGGAGGGGTTAATATCCAGGTGCCATCCCATCGCCCCCGGGTGCTCCCCAACAGCAGCGGTGGTGCTACATCTCACCACACACCGTGGGTGGCATCACCAAGTGTTCACGGAAATCCCCGTACATATACGTCTTCCCTTTTATTTGAAGTGTCCGCGCAACCCCCGGGTCCAGAGGATCCCTCGAGCCACACTGTGTATCCGGATCCGAGCAGCCCGGCTATACAATATGGCTTGTATTCTTTCACAAACGCTAGAAAAATTATAACAAAATCATGTTTAGTTTTATTTGGCAAATTTTCTTCTTTTATTTTATTACAGTATTTTGACTTCTTGATTCGTAATTGGTATGACCCAAACAATTGTGGAGCCAAAGATGGTGAATCCCATTTTCAAGTATTAATTGAGGTTTGCAATTTTATATTAACTCATCATTTTATTCACTTTATATTTATTTTCCTATACCATAAAATCCCATTATTTTTGTGCACAGTATTGAAAAAAATAAATGTGAATAGTTTAGTATTTGTTTGTATTGCAATTAGTTCCTGATGATGTAGAAGGAGCAGCAATCTGTCCTAATTTAAGGTGAATCTACACCAGGGGTTTCAAACTCAGCTGGGTGTACGAGAGGCGATCCAAAAGTAATCATAATCAATAATAAACACAATGAATATAGAAAAAAATATATATATTTTTCTACATAGTCTCCTAACAAGTCTATACATTTAGTCCATCTCTTTTCTAAACTTAGAATTCACTTCGAAAAAAATTCTTGATCTTGACCCTCAAAAAAATCCCCAACTGCGGTTATCACGTCGCTATTGTCGTCAAATTTCTTGCCCCGGAAATGTTCCTTGAGGCGAGGAAAGAGAAAGAAGTCACTGGGGGCTAGATCTGGCGAATAGGGGGGGTGTTCCACCAGTTCAAAGCCCGCTTCTTGAATGGTTGCCATGGCAACTGCAACTTTGTGAGCCGGCACGTTATCTTGGTGAAACAGCACTCCAGCCCGCAGTTTGCCGCGCCTTTTCTCCTTGATAGCCTCTCGCAATCTTCTTATTTGTTCTGCGTAGTAGGAGCCCGTAATAG
Source organism: Anomaloglossus baeobatrachus (assembly GCF_048569485.1). Taxonomy (NCBI): domain Eukaryota; kingdom Metazoa; phylum Chordata; class Amphibia; order Anura; family Aromobatidae; genus Anomaloglossus; species Anomaloglossus baeobatrachus. The sequence continues at coordinate 634,187,706 of NC_134356.1, read as the reverse complement.
TGGTTCCCTTCTCCAAATAGTCCACTGTGACGCCCTGGGCAAGCCAGGGGTCACAGGTCACAACACCACACACACCCCACATTCCCTGCAGGTACACCAGCCAACCTACAAATCCTTGTTGCCTTCCTCCAGGGGCTGGTGTTCACACCAGGGGGTGGAGCCAGGCGGTTGGTGTCCGCCCACCAAGGAGTTCACAGCTCTGGAGGCAGGAAGAACCAGCAGTTGAAGTCTAGCTGAGGGCTAGAGAGGAGTGTAGCTCGGGAGGGAGCTAGAGTGAAGTGAAACATCAGTGGAAGTGACAGAAAGCCTGAAGTTGGTCTGTGGCTGTGTGCCCAGACGGAGTCAGCAAGGTCAGCAGACGGCGGTGAAGGTCTGCAGTGGGACTGTCTGGAGGTTGCTGGAAAGACCATGGAGGCTGTGTGCCCGGGGGTCTGGAGCAGTATACAAAGGGCAGTCAGCACCAGGGCAGGGGCCTTTCGGATCCCGGCAAGGCTTGGAGTCGCCGTAAATTGCCAAATCCGTTAGTGAAGGGGACGTAGATCTCCCAACAAGCAAGTCCTGATTGACGGCAAAGGTCCAACCACAACGGGGAAACACCGCCACCGCCAAGGCACCAGTTTCCCAGGGCCGGCGCCTGCGGCAAAGTGTGGAGCTCCTCCGGCCCAGATTGTAGTCGGGGAGCGGGTAACCGGTGGGAATCCATCGCTACCAAACAGACATTTCAAAGGTGCAGGGAAGAGACCGTCACCGCTAACTGCAGGGAATCGCAGCATCGTGAACCGTCCGAGGGACCCGTCCAACCAGCCGTTTGTTTACCGAGAACTGTGTCGTGTTTACTGGCTGAGTGAGTACCTCAGTGCCGCAAGGCACAGCGCTGCCCCTGCGCCCCTGCACCTCACTGGGCCCCGGGATCACCAACCCCTACCCACGGAGGGACAACACAACAACTGGCTGCTCCGCTTCACCATCCCCGGGATCCCCATATAGAGCAGCGGTGGTGTACACTCAATCACCACAACCGTGGGTGGCGTTACGGACAATAAATCCCCAAAACACCCAAACCACCCCCCTTTTCACTCACGGGCGAGGAGTGCCGCTCGAGAACCCCCGGGATCCGGCCCACTGCTTGAGCCACCACTGAGCAGCAGCAGCTGGACCCGAGCAGTGGGGGTGAGCGTAGTGTGCTGACACCCTCCTCCCCGCCCGCGACAACTTGGCGTCACGAACAGGATCTTACCGCTCTGCCGTTTGGTAGAGGTGCGCCTTGTTACCGCCGGAGGTATCCGGCTGAAAAATTTCAGAAGTCGCCATCTTTGGCGCGAAAAGTTCCCGCTCGAGCGTCTTCTCGAGCAGCAGAGGCGCGAAGGCCAGAACTCCGCCCCGATAGGGGAGTGGCCGAAAAGAAGCTAAGGGGGACGCGATGGCGGCTAGCTGTATGTAGCCGCGGCTATAAAAGCAGGGACGCCAGGACTCTGCAGACTTACTGGGTTCCTGGAAGGCACGATTGCCAAGATGTACAACCCAACTCCCAACGAGGAAGCCCCCGCGCCCGGCACGGCGACGTGGTTGAGGGACCTGACCGTCCCGCTGAGTAACCGTCTGCAGGCTCATATGCAACTTCTCCTGGAGGAGTGGGAGACCGACATGGCGGACGTGGTGGCTGCTATGTGGAGACGCGAGGTTGAAGAGGAGTTGGAGGAGCGGGTAAGCGACCCACGCCCCTGTATTCCTGAGGGATCGGCCGTTGGAGCTGAGGGGCCCGGCCGGCTTCCGCTCACCCTGCCTCTCTCCCCGCTACCCGTGATAGTTGCTGCCGCCCCGCCATTAGGCCCGCTACCTGCCCAACCGGTAGCGATACCCTGCCCAGCCGCTCCGGCGGACCAGCCGGCTGCAGACGTCCAAGACGGTCCTGAAGTGCACCAAGGGGAACCACTAGAACCGCGGCCCCTTAACAGCGTGGTGCCCGAAGTCCCAGTAGAGACTGTGCCAGACCCTGAGCCCGGGACCGTGGCCTGGATGAGGGCCTGGGTGATTCAGTTCCACCAGCGTCAACAGGAACAAATCCTCCAGATGATGGAGCAGTGGACCAGCGAAGTGGAGATGCTGACTACGACTGCCCCGAGGTACGGAGGGGGAATGGATGTAGTAGAACCGACTGGTGACCCACGTCCCTATGTCCTGCCTGGACCGGCCGCTGCGGCTGAGGGGCCCGGCCTAGTCTCGGCTTATGCATCACCCTTGCCGCTACTTATGGGGCGCCTCAGTGTAAGCTCGCCTAATCCGCTGCTCCGTGCTACCGCAGAAGAGGCTGAAGTGTTGGATGCTGGAGGCCAGGAGGCTGCGGCAGCTGGCGGCAACCCGCCTGACGCAGGAATAAGAGATGACGACTCCTGCCCCAGCTCCGGGTCCGCTGTTGCAGTTGAAGGAGCAAGTGAGCGTTCCCACTATGTAGGAGCCCCAGTGGTCGTCCATGCCCCGTGTACCGGTGGAAATGGGTACCGGGTGCCCCTGTCACCGCAGGCATGTCAGTGCATGTTGGATATGCTGGTGGAGGGGGATGGAGCTGAAGGCCTGGAGTAGGGCAGCGGAGCACCGTTGTCCAGTCCCCGTTGGGACCACCACAGTTTGTTTGTTTAAAAGTGTTTAAAAGTTTGAAAGATGATGAAAAATGATGATACCGTGAAAGTCACCAGATTGTCTTTGTGATTTGCAACCGGCCGGAGCCAGCACCGTTGTCCCCGTGGGGACCGTTTTAAAAAGTTTTGCATGGGAACTATCCATGGACAAGCCCGTGAACTTGCAGGGCACCCACAAACGTTAAGTGGCTTGTAAATATGTTGTTTGCCGTTACCGTTTCCGCAGTGCCGCCTCCGGAGAGGCAGGTTGGAGGGAGGGCCCTCAGCAGAGCAGGCTGGGGCCCAGCCACCAAAGGAACCGGTGGCTACCCTCTGGAGGGGAAGGACAGATCCCGCTCGGGTACCGTGTGCTGGACTGTGGGTCAAGGGGTGCTGCCTGGGCTTTAGGGGCAGCATCAGGGCCAGGTTGCTTGGGTGGGAGAGAGCGGAAACCGTAACCGTAAACCGTTTGCAACGTTAAAGAAATGTGCCTCCCGTTTTGGGAAGAGTTATTATTAAAAATGTATATTACCGTTTACCATGTTATACCCTTTTACATTTACAGAAAACAAAAAGGAAAATAAAACCGGTGTTGGACGGGCAGCCCGAGGACGGTCTGCGTTTTGCTAAGGGGGAATGTGACGCCCTGGGCAAGCCAGGGGTCACAGGTCACAACACCACACACACCCCACATTCCCTGCAGGTACACCAGCCAACCTACAAATCCTTGTTGCCTTCCTCCAGGGGCTGGTGTTCACACCAGGGGGTGGAGCCAGGCGGTTGGTGTCCGCCCACCAAGGAGTTCACAGCTCTGGAGGCAGGAAGAACCAGCAGTTGAAGTCTAGCTGAGGGCTAGAGAGGAGTGTAGCTCGGGAGGGAGCTAGAGTGAAGTGAAACATCAGTGGAAGTGACAGAAAGCCTGAAGTTGGTCTGTGGCTGTGTGCCCAGACGGAGTCAGCAAGGTCAGCAGACGGCGGTGAAGGTCTGCAGTGGGACTGTCTGGAGGTTGCTGGAAAGACCACGGAGGCTGTGTGCCCGGGGGTCTGGAGCAGTATACAAAGGGCAGTCAGCACCAGGGCAGGGCCCTTTCGGATCCCGGCAAGGCTTGGAGTCGCCGTAAATTGCCAAATCTGTTAGTGAAGGGGACGTAGATCTCCCAACAAGCAAGTCCTGATTGACGGCAAAGGTCCAACCACAACGGGGAAACACCGCCACCGCCAAGGCACCAGTTTCCCAGGGCCGGCGCCTGCGGGCAAAGTGTGGAGCTCCTCCGGCCCAGATTGTAGTCGGGGAGCGGGTACCCAGTGGGAATCCATCGCTACCAAACAGACATTTCAAAGGTGCAGGGAAGAGACCGTCACCGCTAACTGCAGGGAACCGAAGCACCATGAACCGTCCGAGGGACCCGTCCAACCAGCCGTTTGTTTACCGAGAACTGTGTCGTGTTTACTGGCTGAGTGAGTACCTCAGTGCCGCAAGGCACAGCGCTGCCCCTGCGCCCCTGCACCTCACTGGGCCCCGGGATCACCAACCCCTACCCACGGAGGGACAACACAACAACGGGCTGCTCCGCTTCACCATCCCCGGGATCCCCATATAGAGCAGCGGTGGTGTACACTCAATCACCACAACCGTGGGTGGCGTCACGGACAATAAATCCCCAAAACACCCAAACCACCCCCCTTTTCACTCACGGGCGAGGAGTGCCGTTCGAGAACCCCCGGGATCCGGCCCACCGCTCGAGCCACCACTGAGCAGCAGCAGCCGGACCCGAGCAGTGGGGGTGAGCGTAGTGTGCTGACACCCTCCTCCCCGCCCGTGACACCACCATAATAATTCCTTCAGCGTCCCAAAAAACGGACGCCATAACCTTCCCTGCTGAGCTTGACACTTTGAATTTCTTTGGCGTCGGTTCGTCGGCTCGTTTCCATGTCATCGATTGTTGTTTCGTTTCGGGATCAAAGTGGTGGATCCAGGTCTCGTCCATGGTCAAAAACGTGACAAAAATTCTCCTTGTCTGCTTGGAACTTTTCAAGATTTGCTATTGAAATGTCAACTCGTTTCTTCTTTTACTCGTCGGTTAACATTTTTGGCACCCAACGCGCGGAGACGTTTCTCACATGCAATTCTTTTGCAAGGATTCTTTGAATACTGCCATATGAGATCCCTGTGACTTCAGGTACATGCCTGATAGTCACTCTTCGATCTGCCAATACAACTTCTTCAACTTTTTTCACGTTTTCTTCATTGAGGGACGTGGATGGGTGTCCTTCACGATGTTCATCTTCCGTCGATGTTCTTCCCAGCTAAAATTCCTTGGCCCAGCGTGCAACTGTGGAAAATGGAGGAAAAGAGTCCCCCAATGTTTCCACCAAGTCGCTGTGTATGTCTTTGGTAGTCATTTTTTTCAAGCAGAGGTATTTGATGACAGCTCTGAGCTCGTTTTTTTCCATTTTGATGTTCACTCCTCGGCAGTTCATATTCAAATGAATGTAGCTCCCGGGAATCGTGGCCTATTTAAGTGATTTTTTTTTTCCTGGACTAGTGGGTACCTAAGAGAGAAGAAAACATTTTATTTTAATCTCTGTGTGCAATAGAAATAACCGATCATCATTACTTTTGGATCGCCCCTCGTATGGGCCGCACATAGAAAAAAAAGAAATTGCGAAGGGCCGCATTCCTTGCAGGACCCAGTTACATTTTAGTGATTCCATTTATTTTTTTTCTATACACCTTTTGGGTCACTTTTTTGAACAGTTTTTCTTGTTTATTATGACAAATCTGCACATTTTTGTTTGTTTATGTAAAAAAAAGCATTTTTAATGGCAAAAAAAAAATTATGCATTGATTTTGTTTTTTAAATTTTATCACCTTCTTGTAATATTGTTTTACAATTAATAGCATCATGTAGTAATATTAGCCAACATCTTGTAGTAATGTCCCCGTGCTGCAGTAATGTCTCTCATCCTGTAGTACTGGGCTCAATAGTACAGTAGTATTGTACCCATCCTTGTAGTATTGTGCCCATCCTTGTGCCCTGTAGTATTGTGCCCATCCTTGTGCCCATTCTTGTAGCATTGTGCTCATTATTGTGCCCTGTACTATTGTGCTTATCCTTGTAGAATTGTACCCATACTTGTGCCCTGAAGAATTGTGCCCATCCTTGTGCCCTGAAGTATTGTGGCCATCCTTGTAGTATTGTGCCCATCCTTGTGCTCTGTAGTATTGTGACCATATTTGTGCCCTGTAGTATTGTGCCCATCTTTGTGCCCTGTAACATTGTGCTCATCCTTTTGCCATGAAGTATTGTGGCCATCCTTGTAGTATTGTGCCCATCCTTGTGCTCTATAGTATTGTGACCATATTTGTTCCCTGTAGTATTGTGCCCATCTTTGGGCCCTGTAACATTGTGCTCATCCTTTTGCCCTGTATTATTGTGCCCATTCTTGTAGTATTGTGCTCATCCTTGTGCCCTGTAGTATTGTGCTTATCCTTGTAGTATTGTGCCCATCTTTGTGCCCTGTAGTATTGTGCTTATCTTTGTGGTATTGTGCCCAGTAGTATTGTGCCTATCCTGTAGTATTGTGCCCATCCTTGTGCCCTGTAGTATTATGCCCAGTAGTATTGTGTCCATCCTTGTACCCTGTAGTATGGTGCTCATCTTTGTAGTATTGTGCCCATCCTTGTGCCCTGTAGTATTGTGCCCATCCTTGTAGTATTGTGCCCATCCTTGTGCCCATCCTTGCAACAAACACCCTCAGGCATGCAGCCTGCGGGCCGCGTGTTTGAGACCCCTGATCTACACTATTCATTAGAGGAGTTTTCCCTGAACAAAGTTCATTTTAGTCAATAGGTTATTATTATTATTATAATAAGTTATGAAGCTTAACTTTTAATATGTAATTATCCTAAAATTTAAACCAAGGTTGTGCACTGACAAACAACATACATCTACCCCAATCCATTAAAATTGGGACATGATGAGGGTAGACAGTGATCCAATACCTCTTCTGCAACTCATAGTGGTTAACAGTTGCTAATTTAAGATAAGAACCTGACTAATCCGATACCTCTACCTTTTTAAGAAACTATGAATATATGCGAGAAATAAATGAAACGATCTCACCGGTCTCCTGGAGGTTCTGTTATATCAATCCCTTCCTTTTGGGCTCAGGTCCTCCATACCTTGGAATTAGATGGTCTGTCGGGGGGAATTCATAAGGACCTATTAGAACCTATTTTGTATTAGCCCTAGCACCCCACAGAACTCCTACCCTAACAAGTACAATCCACAGCTACTTCCTATTCTAAGTGCCACCCGGTGCGTTAAGAGGAACCGCATACGATTTATTTTTTTTTAAATATTTAAATAAATAATTTTAAAAAACAGGGTTCAATCCCTCCAATTTTGATACTCAGCCATGATAAAGCCCAACAGCTGGGGGCTGGTATTCTCAGGCTCGAGAGACCCATGGTTATTGAGCCCCCCAGCCTAAAAATAGCAGCCTGCAGCCACCCAAGATTGCCACATCCATCAGATGCAACAATCCCAGCACTTTACCTGTATTTTCCCGATTGCCCTGGTGTGGTGGCAATCGGAGTAATAAGGGGCTAATCACAGCTCACAGCTGCCAGTAGGCTCTAGATTAGTAATGAAGAGGGTCTATGAGACTCCCCTATTAATAATCTGTAAGTGAAAAGAAATAAATGCAAACACTGAAAAAACTGCTTTATTTGAAATAGACAAAAAAGCATCCTCTTTCACCAATTTATTAACCCCCAAAACACCTCTGAAGGTCCGGCGTAATCCACACAAGGTCCAACAAAGATCCTGGCTCTGCTACATCTGAGTTTACAGTGCGCGGCCAAATAACATGACTGTAACTGCAGGCAGAGAATGAACCACGGTGATCAGTGGTGACATCACTCAGGTGAGCTGCAGCCACAGCTGAAGGTTCCCAATGCCCTCCACCTATGACCGCAGGTAACCTGACCTCAGGGGATTTCAAAGAACGCAGTGACTTCACCTCGAGTTCACAGACCTGCAGCTCGTGCATTTTTTATAGCAAGAGATGCAGATTTGGTGCTGAAAATTTTACACTGTAATCCTGCACCCAATATACACCTCCTGGCAAAAAAAAAATCACATCGCTATCAAATATGTTATGATGCAGTTTTGATGCGATTTTTTTTGCCAAGAGGTGTAGATTGGGTGCAGGAATATGTTGTAGATATTTCAGCAACAAATCTGTGTCTCTTGGCAACAAAATGCAGAAAAATGTTTTTTACATCGTTTTGGTGCAATTTTCTTCCAGGAGGTGCAAATATTCACCTTCTGGCAAATAAAAGCATCATAATGCATGCAATAGTGAGGTGATTTTTTTTTGCGAGGAGGTATAGATTGGGTGCAGGAATATGGTATAAAAATGTAGGCACCAAATCTGCATTGCTTGGCAAAAAGCTCTGCAGTTTTCTGCCAGGAGATGCAGATCTGTGAGGTCATTGATGTCCCCTGAGGTCATGCTATCTACGGTCATAGGTCATAGGTGGAGGGCCGTGGGAAACTCCAGCTGTGGCTGCGGATAACCTGAGTTATGTCATCACTCATTACTGAGGCTCAGTCTCTGCCAGAAGTTACAGTGGGCAGTCATGTTCTATGGCTGCTCATTGTACCATCAGATGTCCGCTGTCTATGGCTGCTCATCATGGGACCTCGTGTGGATTACGTCAGAACTGGGTATTTTAGGGGTTATTAAAGTGGTGTGTTTTTTATATTGGATTTCAAATAAAGGATTTTTTCAGTGTTTGTGTTTATTTACTTTCACTTACAGATTAGTAATGGGGGTCCCATATATGCCTCCAATTACTAATCTAGGGGTTAGTGGCAGCTGTGAGCTGCAATTAACCCCTTATCACAAGGCCAATCGGTAAGAGCCGGGTAAAGTGCAATCTTGGGTGGCAGCAGGCTGCCATTTTTAGGCTAGGGGAGCTCAATAACCATGGATCTCCCCAGCCTGAGAGTACCAGCTCCCAGCTGTCAGGCTTTATCATGCCTGGGTATCAAAATAGCAGAGGAATGGAAGCTGGTTTTTAAATGATTTATTTAGATAATTAAAAAAAAAAAGCTGCATGCAGTTCTTAATTTGATATAGTCAAGATCAACGCATGCTGGGGGCTGCAGCCTGTAGCTGTATGCTTTATCTGTGCTGGTACCAATAGATCGGGGGACCTTATGCCAATTATTTTATTTATTAATATTTATTTATTTATTTATTTATGTTATACCATGATATAGACCCGCACACAGCATCTGTGATTCCAACCAATCACAGACACTGTCTCTGGGCAGAAAAAACAAAAAGCCAGCACCAAATGTGCACTTCAGCACTAAACATTCCAAACTGTACTTATTATAAAAATTTTAAGATTTTTGGCAAAAAATTGCAATTTCTTGAGCTGCCTCGCCACATCACGGCAAATCTCATTTGAGGCAGTCCTACACTAAAATATTTTTATAAAATGTGCCATACGGCCTCACATATGAATAGTAGAACTGCTCTCAGCAGCACTCACCTGGTCTATTTCAATCCCGTACCCATGACTGTCTAGATTTTGGCGGTTGGTGACTGTTCACATTAAGTCATCAGGCTTTGTCCACAGGCTATTTACTTCATGCAGCATTTGCTTGGACCTGTCCCGCCCACAGCCATGACTCAGTCATGGGTACGGGATTGAAATAGACCAGGTGAGTGCTGCTGAGAGCAGTTCTACTATTCATATGTGAGGCCGTATGGCACATTTTATAAAAATATTTTAGTGTAGGACTGCCTCTAATGAGATTTGCCGTGACGTGGCGAGGCAGCTCAAGAAATTGCAATTTTTTGCCAAAAATCTCAAAATTTTTATAATAAGTACAGTTTGGAATGTTTAGTGCTGAAGTGCACATTTGGTGCTGGCTTTTTGTTTTTTCTTCACTGTCTCTGGGCAGGTCTGACAGCAGCCAATCAGAGACGCTGGTGGCTGGAGAAAGCAGTTATTATGTATGAGGATAATCAGCGGCCCCGGAAGTGACCTGCAGACTTTTCATTCTAAAGCGAAAAACCACGTTAAGCATTACACAATTGCCACTGAAATTACTGGACTGTCCATGTAATGTACCAACATATTGGGTCCTTCACTGTGATATACGCTCTTTCTAGAGAGTCTAGATGAGAGTCCTAAACCGGAAACTCTGTTAACGTAAAATTACCTTATAGGGTATTTAAAAATGTGAATTTGAAATTAGATATCCCTCTACTATACACCATCTAAGTTTATGACTATATTTTTTTGCAATATTTTTCTATACAGAAAATGAAGAAAAGATATAAGAATTGCATATTTTTAGAAGTTCTTAATCAGTGTTCTTCTAGATGCTCCTTGATGCCATATCCAGGCAGCGAAATCACTTGTGGAATGAATGGGAGACTTAAAGGTAATTGTCATTGTACTGTTTGCATTATTCTTTTGCTATCTACCCTAGATTAAGGGTACCTTCACACTTAGCGATGCAGCAGCGATCCGACCAGCGATCTGACCTGGTCAGGATCGCTGCTGCATCGCTACATGGTCGCTGGTGAGCTGTCAAACAGGCAGATCTCACCAGCGACCAGTGAACAGCCCCCAGCCAGCAGCGACGTGCAAGCGACGCTGCGCTTGCACGGAGCCGCCGTCTGGAAGCTGCGGAGACTGGTAACTAAGGTAAACATCGGGTATGGTTACCCGATGTTTACATTAGTTACCAGCGCACACCGCTTAGCTGTGTGTGCAGGGAGCCGCGCACACTGAGCGCTGGCTCCTTGCTCTCCTAGCTACAGTACACATCGGGTTAATTAACCCGATTTGTAATGCAGCTACATGTGCAGAGAGCAGGGAGCCGCGCACACTGCTTAGCGCTGGCTCCTTGCTCTCCTAGCTACAGTACACATCGGGTTAATTAACCCGATGTGTACAGCAGCTACATGTGCAGAGAGCCGGAGCCGGCAGCACAGGCAGCGTGAGAGCTGCGGAGGCTGGTAACTAAGGTAAATATCGGGTAACCACCTTGGTTACCCGATGTTTATCTTAGTTACCAGCCTCCGCAGCTGCCAGACGCCGGCTCCTGCTCCCTGCTCGCTTCATTTGTCGCTCTCTCGCTGTCACACACAGCAATCTGTGTGTCACAGTGGGAGAGCGCCTTTGAAGAAAACGAACCAGGGCTGTGTGTAACGAGCAGCGATCTCACAGCAGGGGCCAGATCGCTGCTCAGTGTCACACACAGCGAGATCGCTAATGAGGTCACTGCTGCGTCACAAAAAGCGTGACTCGGCAGCGAGCTCGCTGTGTGTGAAGCACCCCTAAGGTTAGCCAGGGTCACGAGCAATAAGATGCTTAGATAAATGACAAGAGAGAACACTATGAAAAAAGGGATGATGCAACACATAACAAGAGAGGACACTATGTAATAAGAGATGGTGCAACACATCCAGTCATGGCCAAAAATAGGAATTACTACTTACCGGTAATGATGTTTCCAGGAGCCAACATGACAGCACGGTAGGAGTTGCTCCTTTGACCTTTACAGGGACAGGAAAACGCAAGAGGTTAAAAGCCCCTCCCCATCCCCCTTTCCTCAGTGTTTTGTAAAGTACCACACCAGGATGGGAGATAACACCATTTTATTAATGCAGAACGTACAACACACGGTACACAATCAGACGGGAGGGAATAAGCGTGCTGTCATGTTGGCTCCTGGAAACATCATTACCGGTAAGTAGTAATTCCTATTTTCCAGGACGCCACATGACAGCACGGTAGGAGAATGCCAAAGTAATCCCTATGAGGGTGGGACCACAGCCTGTAGAACCTTCCTACCGAACAACGTTTGTTGATCAGTGAGAAGATCTAGTTGATAGTGCCTACAAAACGTGTGGGGACCAGACCACGTCGCTGTACGGCAAATTTGTTCTATGGAAACCCCCGCCCTTTCCGCCCATGACGTAGACAGAGCCCTGGTGGAGTGAGCCCTAAGATGAGTGGGGGGTTCGTGACCCGCGGACTGGTAAGTAGCCGAAATAGTAGACCTAACCCACCGAGACAGAGTTGCCTTAGACACCGTCTTCCCTCGTTTTTTTCCCGCAAATTGCACAAAAAGGGTTGAATCTATACGCCAGCTCCGGGTAGCTTCCAAATAAGCCAGTACCACTCTTCTGACATCCAGAGAGTGAAGGGATTCTTCTGTGCGGGTGGAAGAGTCGGAACAGAACGCCGGCAAGACCACCTCTTGTTCTAGATTAGTCACGGACACCACCTTCGGCCGGAACTTTGGATCAAGCTTCAAAATGATTCTGTCAGGCTGGATCTGGAGATATGGAGGACGAATGGATAAAGCTTGTAGTTCTCCAATCCTCTTTGCGGTGGTAATGGCCACCAAGAAAGCCGTTTTAAAGGACAATTGTTGAATTGAGACGTCATCCAGAGGCTCGAACGGAACCTTGCATAGTCCATTAAGAACTAGACCCAGATCCCATGGAGGAACTGTGGAACGAATAGTAGGCCGCAATCTCTGAAGGCCTTTGACAAACCGGACAATCCAAGGATGGGAAGCGAGGGAAGTATCGAAGAACACACTGAGTGCCGAGATCTGGACTTTAATAGTACTGGGTTTCAGGCCCTGGTGGAAACCTTCTTGAAGAAAATCAAGGATCCGAGGAATATCCGGACGGGCACTGTCCCTCGGTTCCTCACCTAGGAAGGCACAAAACCGAGTCCAGATCCGCCGATAAATCGTCTGGGTAACCAGCTTCCTACTGGCTTGCAGGGTAGTAATAACCGCAGCGGATAAGCCCTTGTTCTTCAAGAATCTCCCCTCAGGATCCAAGCAGACAGATGTAGATTGCGAAGATTCTGGTGGAACACCGGACCCTGGCTGAGCAGATCCTCCTGTAGGGGAAGGAGAACTGGTTCGTCCACCGCCATGTTGTTCAGGAGCGAGAACCAGCTCCTTCGCGGCCAAAATGGAACAATGAGGATGACTGTGGCCCTGTCCTGCCGGATTTTCTGAAGGACTCTGGAAATCAATGGAATAGGGGGGAAGGCGTATGCCAGCTCCATGACCCACGGATGAGACATCACATCCACTGCTGCCGGTCGGTCGTTGGGATTGAGGGAGAAGAAATTTTTGCACTTCGAGTTGTTCCTGGATGCGAACAGGTCCCAATGAGGCGTCCCCCACCGGGCAATCAGCGACTGGAACACTGCGTTGTTGAGACACCAACCTGCTGGGTCGAGCCGGTGTCTGCTGAGATAATCCGCCAGACAATTGTCTGATCCCTTCAGATGAACAGCCGAGATGGACAGAACAGAGGTCTCGGCCCAGCGGAAGATGAGGTGTGCCAAAGCTTGCAACTGGTGATGTCTCGGGCCGCCCTGGTGCCTGAGGAACGCCACCGTTGTTACATTGTCCTAGAGGATACGGACATGTTGACCCAGGAACAGGTGCTGTTTGCTGCTGAGGGCCTGCCAGACTGCGTTCAACTCCCGGTAGTTGGAAGAGTAGGCCATCAACCGGGTTGGCCATGTCCCCTGGAAAGAAACCTTGCCCACATGTGCCCCCCAACCTGTTTGGCTGGCGTCGGTAATGAGCGTAACTGATGGCGAGTAGTCCCAATGAACTCACACCGATAGATGCTCCTTGTTTGTCCACCATTTCAGACTGTGTCGGAGCCGCACTGGAAGGATGATCTTGCGGTTCAAGGTGGTGTGGCTGGTCAGCGAGCAGTGGCGACCCACTGGTCTTGAAAGGATCAGCTGTTGAAGCGGTCTTGAATGGAACTGGCTCCACCGTACACATGGGATACAGGATGTCATCAGACCCAACACTCTCATAGCCTCCCGGATAGTGCACTTCTCCTGACTTCGGAAGGCTCGTATCCTGCGTTGGAGTAATCTTACCTTCAGGGCCGGTAAGAATGACATTCTGGCGTCCGAGTCCAGAAGTATGCCTAGGAAGACCTTTCTGGATTCCGCCAGCAAATTTGATTTGCGAATGTTCACCATACACCCCAGACTCTGGAGTTGGAATAGAGCGATCCCCACTTGGTGGGACAATTCTCTTGGGGTGGCTGCAATGAGGAGGAGATCGTCTAGGTATGGAACGATGGTGACACCCAGTGTTCTTAGGTGGGCCACCACCTCTGCCATAACTTTTGTGAAGGTTCGGGGAGCGGATGACAGGCCAAAAGGAAGACACCGGAACTGGTAGTGATAGATTACGCCCTGTTTTTCCAAAGCAAATCTCAGGAATTTTTGACAGGCGGGGTGTATAGCTATGTGATAATATGCGCTTGATAGGTCTATTGTGGCCATAACCGAGTGCTGACTGATGAGTGGGATGGCTGATCTGATGGATTCCATACGGAATTTTTTGTAGCGAACAAACCGATTCAGGGGCTTGAGATTGATAATGGTGCGCACATCTCCCGACGGTTTTAGGACAGTAAAGAGACTGGAGTAGTGGCCCCTGAAGCGTTCCTGATGAGGAACCGGACGTATTGCTCGGGTACGTAACAGAGTTTGTACCTCGGACCAGAGATGGCAGGACGAGTCTGGGGAGCGAAATTGTGTGACAAGAAACCTGTCGGGGGGTACCCGAGAGAATTCTATCAGGAGCCCTCCTGATACCACTTGGAGAACCCAAGGATTGGACGTGATACGTTCCCATGCCGCTTGGAACTCCACCAGACGTCCGCCCACCTTGGCGTCAGGATCGATTTTGGTTTTTTCTAGTGTCAAAGGAAGGATTCCTCTCTTTTCCTCCTTTATAATAACTCCATCTACCCGTTTTACCCCTACTTTTGTAGTCAGTATTCCTAAAGGAACGAAACCGACGGGTAGGAGGTCCCCGACGAGATCTTTCCTCGGGGAATCCCCCTTTCTTATCAGATGCTTTTTCTAGTATATCGTCAAGAGCGGGACCAAAAACTCTCACACCTGAAAATGGGATAGCACACAATTTGTTTTTAGAGGCGCAATCCCCTGATCACGTTTTTAACCATATGGCCCTGCGGGCAGAATTAGTTAATGCTTAATTTCTGGCAGAAAACCTAATTGATTCCGCTGAAGCATCTGCCATAAATCCTGTGGCAAGCTTCAGGAGGGAAATAGAATCCTGAACAGTCTCCCTGGAAGCCCTATCCACCAACAGGGACTCTAGGTCATCTAACCACCTGGACATGGACCTGGCCACTGAAGTAGCCGCAATGTTAGTCTTAATAGTGGTGGCTGCAGCTTCCCATGCCCTTTTCAGAAGACCGTCTGCCTTTCTGTCCATTGGGTCTTTCAACCCAGATGAGTCCTCAAATGGGATAGCAGTCTTTCTAGCTACTTTAGCCACCGGGACATCGATTTTAGGTACATCTTCCCAATCCTTAATATCATCCGGTTCAAATGGGAGGCGAGCCCGAAATTCCCTGGGAATTACTAACTTTTTCTCAGACTCCTGCCATTCCTCCATTATCATTGCTCTGACATGGGGATTGACAGGGAACACTCGATGGCGTTGAGACCTGAGTCCACCGAACATTTCGTCCTGGACAGACCGCGGTTTCTCCTGCTCCTCCACCATCATTGTCTTTCTGACAGCTCGAAGCAGTTCATCCGTATCACAGGAGGAAAAGAGATACCGACTGCCCTCCTCTGGAGCCGGACCTGCCGTCTCCTCTTCTAACTGAGAATCAGAGTCATAAGAAATCTCTCCCTCTTCTGAAGAGATCCCCAAGTCCTGTCGCTGTCGTTTGTGAGGCATGTCTCGACATTCCTGGTGGGATGATGTACTGGCAATGACCGACTGCACTTCCTCGCGGATCATAGCCCTCATGTCCGTCAGCAGGGAATTTTGTTCACTGGAGACCAATTCAGCTATACAAGGGTCACATAACTGTTTTGTACAGGACTCTGACAAATGGGCATGGCAGACTGCACATTTTTTTGTCCTGACAGATTTCTTCTGAGCTCTCTTAGAAATAGTGCTGGTGCGCGTTGTGGAAGAATCCTAAAATGAAGGGTAGACTGAATTAGGGACTACCCTTATGATCCCTGGTCCGAACCCAGGTACACCTGCACTTACATGACCCTGGGACTCTGCAGGGGCTCCAGCATCTGACCGGTCATCCACATCCATGACAAGCGAAATCCACAATACTGAGCCATTCCCCGGTCCCCCGGTTTTATTACCTGTTTTGGGCGACGTCAGAGTCCATTCCCGCCTTCAGTGTTCCATCCGGGATCACCTACTGCGTTCCAGGCCATCGCCATATTCCGTACCCGGAAATGCAGCGATCTCCGCACGGCGCATGCGTCAGCGTGCGTGTCACGCTGGGACGCATGGCCTGCGCAGACCCGGAAGTGCCCCATGGCCGGCAGTAGACGGCGGGCTGCCGAGAGCCCTCACCTGAGGGAAGCGGCTTGGTGCCAGGAGATCTCGCTCCACCGGCCGGCTGAGGGACCTCTGCAGTAGAAGTGTCAGCCACGGGTTGCTTGACCGGCAGGAAGGAGAGAGCAAGCCCCCCCGATCCGCCTGGACCCCGTACCACCGACGGTAAGACTTGCGTCCGTCCTGTACAGGGACAGGAAAAACACTGAGGAAAGGGGGATGGGGAGGGGCTTTTAACCTCTTGCGTTTTCCTGTCCCTGTAAAGGTCAAAGGAGCAACTCCTACCGTGCTGTCATGTGGCGTCCTGGAAAGTGTTATTACTCTTGAAATTGTTCCAGAAAATGAAGTATTTCTCCTACAAAATTATTGCAATTACACATGATTTGTCATCCAAATGTTATTTTCTATTGTATGTATTGGAACAACACAAAAAAACAGGAAAAAGGGTAAAACGGACTCAAGTTCGGAACAAATACCCAAAAATGGTCATGACAAAATGTTGGCACCTTTCCAAAATTGTGGGTAAATATCCCTGTTTCAAGAATGTGATGCTTGCTCAAACTCAGCTGTGGCAAGTAACAGGTGTGGGCAATATGAAAATCACATCTGAAACCAGATAAAAGGGGAGAAGTTGACTCAATCTTTGGATTGTGTGTCTGTGTGTGGCACACTAAGCATAGAGAACAGGAAGAGGAGAAGAGAACTGTCTGAGGATTTGAGAGCCAAAATTGTTATAAAATATCAACAATCTCAAGGTTACAAGTCCATCTATACAGAACTAGATGTTCCTTTTCAACTTTGCACAACATAATCAAGAAGTTTACAACCCATGGCACTGTAGCTGATCTCCCTGGATATAGTCGGCAGAGAAAAATTGATGAAAGGTTGCAACGTAGCATAATCCAAATGGTGGATAAGCTGCCCCAATCAAATTCCAAAGAAAATTAAGATGTTCTGCAGGCTGAGCGTGCATCAGTGTCAGAGGAAACTATCCATCTATATTTGAATGAAATGAAAGGTTAAGGCAGGAGACCCAGGAGGACCCCACAAGGCATCATTAAATCTAAAGATTACCAAACGATTTTGGGTTGCAAAGTGGTGCCCAATGTCAAAAAGCTGGGTTCGTGTCCTAGGTCATGAGTCTTCCATCATGACAATGACCCAACATAGTTCAAGAAGCCCCCAGAAATAGATCAAATACTCATTTACCCCAATAAAAATATTTTATTATTCAAAACAAATATAAAAACACCCACACAATTAGAAAATGCTGGTAATATAATCACAATGTGTACACGATACAAGGTAGGGGGGTGTAAAAAATCACCCTAATTCTTTCCCTCTTGATAATGTCCCTACCTAACGATGGAGATGCACTATAAGATAGAAGGTGCCCCAGAAGCACCCGGGGATATGGGGTACTTGGTTCCGGGTAGTACAGGTTTTGGGGAATTCACGATTGTGGCCGTCACCCGGTTCCGTGCCCTGGACCCTTTTTGTAATGAGGGGATTTGTGAATAGAGTTATTTGTGACGCCACTTGCGGTGTTGCGGCTAAGTGTAGGGAGCTGCCGCTGCAGAATATCTCTACTGGGGCTGATGGTATGAGCAGCTAGTATGGTAGTCCCTTAGCAAGTAGGGTATTGCCCCAGCGGGTGTATGGTGCAGTGGGCGTCGGAAGTAGGAGTCCATACAGGTATTCAGTGCAACTGGTTTACTCACTTTTCGGGTGCTAACTGGTTGCCCGAGGCCAGCTGGTTTTGCCTCCAGGTCCCCTTCGTCCCAGTGCCAGTCTGGTTCTCTGGTACCTTCTTCCCCTGCACCTGTCTCTGGTAAGTTAGTCCCCATGGTATGGAACACTGGCGGTCCCCGGTCTGTGGTTTCTCCACTTCTGTCCGCCTGATGGTAGCGTGAACCCTGTGGGGTTGGAGTCTCTGATCCAGTCCCCGATTCTTCCTTTGCTACTGAGTCTTTGGATTCTTTAGGGTCAGCAAGGTCTTTGATGGTCCCCGTTGCTGTGCAGGTGTGAACAGGTCGGCATGAAGCTCTTTCCTGTCCTAGGGTCCTGTACCCCGTCGGTGTGTAGTTCCGGGAGTACTCCACTTTACTCTACTACTCTCCTGGGTACCAACCAGGTCACCGTCAATCTGAGTCAGGACGTTGCTCAGTCACACACGTTCTCTCTGTGTCTGCTCCCTTTCACTGCAGACTCCTCTCCGTTCTCACTATTGTCTTCCTGTGTCCCGACTACTACCAACAGTCTGCCCCGCCCACCTGGTCACTTAGTGGACTGGAGTGGCTCCACCTCTAGGCGGTCATCTATGGTCCTACCCTAGCTAAGTACCATTGTGTGGGGGATTGTTGGGGAAAACTGGGATTATCTGGGTTTTTGTTGGCAACGACACAGGGGTTCTGGGTACCTAAGGGGGTAGGCCCTGCATCCTGGTGGGGGTGCAGAACCTTGTACCACCCAGAAGGGTTCAGGGGCGCTACACCCCCTACTCCACAATGGTTTCTCCTGTTCGGACCCTATACTCACCCTTCCTAAACCTTATTCATCTAGTCATATACCATGATCATACAAGGAGATAAAGTAAGAAAAAGATATAGAGGAAAGGAAAGGTCTCTTAGATCTTAATCATTAAATATATAGCACACATTCACCGCTAAATTAACTATTTATGATAGAGGTATACAGCCCAGGATCAGAAAACCTTTTGCCACCAAAAAGAGGCTTCTTTGGTTGGCCACAATACCCCCAATGGCCACCATCAATAAGCATACATTACTGGGGTCCACTGGGACAGTGCCAATATAGATAAATAATAATAATAGACAACCTTGTGCCACCAAAAAGACTCCTTTGGTTAACCACACTACCTCAATGGCTATACAGTGGAACCTTGGTTACCGAGAACAATCCGTTCTGGGACTGTGCTTGTTAACCAAGTTACTTGTTAGGCAAAGCAAGATTTCCCATAGAAAGTCATTACAATGCAGACAGTTCGTTCCACAACATGTTAAATTTCCCATCCTGGTCCCCTATTGTGTCATTCCACACATGTGCAAATACACACAAACATGTACAAGCACACACACAAACACACACAAACACACACAAACACACACAAGCACGCACGCACACGCACATATTATATGCTCACCTTACCTTCCGTTCCATCGCCGGTCTCCTGGGACTTGCTGTTCTCTGGTGCAGGCTCTGTATCGGGTTACCATAACGATGAGGGAGGAACTTCCCGGCCAGAGCGCTGACGTCAAAGGCAGAGCCGCTTGCCTCTGATTGGCCAGCGCGCTGCCTTCAGTAGCGGCTACAGGAAGTTCCTGCCTCGTTGATATGGATGCCGATACACAGTGTGGACTGGAGCGCAGCGGCGAACTACAGGACCCAGGAGGCCGGCGATGAAACGAAAGGTACACATATTATGTTATATTATATGCTCACCTTACCTTCCGTTCCATCGCAGGCCTCCTGGGTCTTGTAGTTTGCCGCTAGGACGTCGCGATGTACCCGGGAACTACAAGAACCATGAGACCGGCGGTGGAACGGAAGGTAAGGTGAGCATAATACTGTATGTGCGTGCGTGTGTGTTTGTGTGTGTTTGTGCGTACATGTGTGTGTTTATGTGGACTACAAGTGCGGGTCAGAGTGCGGTGGATGTACGGAACCGGAAGTGTGTGCGGTGAGGATTTCGCTCGTACAGGAAAGCTTTCTCGTAAAGCGGGTTACAAATTTACAGAAAGCTTTGCTTGTTAAGCGAAATTCTCGTTAAGTGGGTTACTCTGCAAGGTACCACTGTAATTAAATATTTTTATTGGGGTAAATGAGTATTTGATATATTGTTTAATGAGGACCCCTTCAGTATCTTTGAATATGATAAAGAGTTCTGAAGTGGCAGCAATGAGTCCGAGTCTAAATCCCATTGACACCCGTGGAAAGATCTTACAATTGCTGTTGGGAGAAGACACCTTCAAATTTGAGAGACCGGGAGCAGTTTATAAAGAAGAGTCCAAACTTCCTGAGAGATGCAAGAAGCTTGTGGATGGTTATAGAAAGAGATGGATTACAGATATTTATTCTAATGGGCCTGTAAGCAAATATTAAGTTGAGGGTGGCAAGTTTTGTCTGGTCCATTTTTGGAGTTTTGTGTGAAATTATATCCAATTTGCCTTTTCTCTCCTTTATTTTTGTTGTTGTTGTTATTGCAATACACACAAAGGAAATAAACGTGTAATTGCAATAATTTTCTGGGAGAAATAATTCATTTTCAGGAACAATTTCAATATGAGTACATATTGCTAATCCTTTCCTAACCGTCACTGTATCTAGTAGCATATATAAAGAGATCTTTAGAAAAAGTATTTCTAAAGATCTTTTATCATTTGCTAATGAGGCCAGCGACTTGTTGCAAGGGCGTTTTTTCCCTTGGCTAGTCAGCCCCCTTAGCATGTAAGCACACCCATGTGGGCGTACTAACATGCTAATGGATGCGCTGCATCAGATGCATGGTCGCGCTCACCTCTCGTCTGCCACCACTGGATTTCGGCTCAATGCACATAATAAGAAGTCCCAGACTTCATGTCATGCCTACTGCCGTATGAAGCTGGATGTACACGTCCCGGCTTCAAACTGGTGTAGTGTGCATGACCGCGGAAGTCCTAATCTTGCACATTGAACCGAATACCAGCGGTGGTAGCTGAGGACCATCCTCTGACGCTGCGCATTCATTAGCATGTGAGTACGCCCACATGGGTGTGCTAACATGCTAAGAGGGCCGACTAGCCAAGGGAAGTAATGCCCTTGTGGCTAGTCCCTGGCCTCATTAGCATATGATAAAAGATCTTTAGAAATACTTTTTCTATAGATCTCTTTATCTATGCTAGTGTATACAGGGACGGTTAGGCAGGGATTAGCAATATACACCTACAACTGCTCATGGTTCTGGGTGCATATTTCACCTGACAGGTTCCCTTTAATTAGCCACTGTCCCACTCCCCCTGGAACAGCTCTGGGTGCATATCTAGAATCCCTGTGTAACTGTTCCAGCCTATAGTAGCATTGATAAAGAGATCTTTAGAAAAAGTATTTCTAAAGACCGTTTATGAGATGCTAATTAGGGCTGTGATTAGCCGCAGGAGTGTTAGGGGTACTTTGCACACTACGACATCGCAAGCCGATGCTTGCGATGTCGAGTGCGATAGTACCCGCCCCCGTCGCAGCAGCGATATCTTGTGATCACTGCCGTAGCGAACATTATCGCTACGGCAGCTTCACATGCACTCACCTGCCCTGCGACGTCGCTCTGGCCAGCGACCTGCCTCCTTCCTAAGGGGGGCGGGTCGTGCGGCGTCACAGCGACGTCACACGGCAGGCGGCAAATAGCAGCAGGGGGGCGGAGATGAGCGGGACGTAAACATCCCGCCCACCTCCTTCCTTCCGCATAGCCGGCATGAGCCGCGGTGACGCAGGTAAGCTGATGTTCCTCGCTCCTGCAGCTTCTCACACAGCGATGTGTGCTGCCGCAGGGGAACGAGGAACAACATCGTACCGTCGCTGCCGCGCAATTATGAAAATGTCGGACACTACACCGATGATACGATTACGACGCTTTTACGCTCGTTAATCGTATAAAAAGCGCTTTACACACTACGATATCGACAGCGACGCCGGATGTGCGTCACTTTCGATTTGACCCCACCGACATCGCAGCTGCGATGTCGTAGTGTGCAAAGTACCCCTTAGTTCCCCGACTAGTCAGCCCACTTAGCATATTATCACTCCCCTAAATTAACCACATGGTCACTGGTTACCACCATATTGTACTAATCTTTTGCTATTTTCCTAGATATGAATAAAGAATTCCAGGAGAGTTTGACAACGTATTTATCAGACGTTATGGAGAGAGTCCAGCTCAGTATTGGATCTGCTGATGGGATAAAAACACTCACATGTTCTGATTTGGCTCAGAAGATGCTAACGGTTTGTATCACAGTTATCTATAATCAACCCTTCTTATAGAATGCACAGCTGGTAAAATTGACCAACATTATTGAGGGCCCGATTTCCTGCACTATAATGGGGAGGTGCTCCTGCAAACTCGAATCATCCGTGGATCACATCGAGGTCGAGGACCAAACTCTCTAGCAGCAAAAATGTCAGACCAGGTGTTCTGCCTTCGTCCACGTGTGAGCTGTGTGGACTCCGGCATACAGCTAACCTTCATCCACTGTTTCAATAAACAGACTGTGTTGCCTTTAAGTCTTTATTTATTAAATGATGATGGATAGATGGATGATCATAAGAAATGGATGATTGATTGGTAAAAACTATAACAAAGGATACAAATCCATATCAGTACAGGCATATCACAAATAACAGAATGACATACATAGTAGTACTGGTATTTACAGAATCTGCATAACATAGAGAGCAATGCATATGACTGAACACAACATTTACACTGCTGAAGCTGCCCTACACCTGCTCTGCATGTATCACAGCCTATGCAATCTGAGTAGATCCACTGCCACTTCACAGTGCCTACATAACAACTGTACACATATTCCAACACAAATATGTAGTCTAGTACAATGATTCCTACCGGGATCCATTAGTCAGGAGGAACGATTGAAGAAAAGGTACTGGAGCCAACCATAGCACCTCTGAATCCTATGGAGGCATCAAGACATCTGCGTCTCCAACTCAGTAAGGGAAGGGAAAAAGGGGCAGTCCAAGGAAGTATCTTTTCCTTAAAGCAACAGGCTCAAAACCACAGAAATACTGTAGAGAGGTATGAGGAAAACATAAGAAAGCCAACAGTGACCTCTTGTGGGCAACAAACGATATTACCCTTATCCTATTTAATGAATAGGAGACAGAACACTCCCCGCTTGGTGTTAACCAATGCCACTATTGGACTCCTGAGGGGATAACAACAACACAAGTTCAGTGACTGGTCTGGTGAACAGTTTGTTCTCTCCGAGCTTGCTCACTCTGACCTCTACCTTGCGTACTCTCCCATCCTTGCTGGGAAAGGGTTTGGTGACTAGGCCGAGTGGCCACTCATTTCGGTGTGATTGACTGTCCTTTACAAGTACCACATCGCCAAGTCTGATGTTTGGATGGTCTTTCTGCCATTTTGTTCTGGTTTGCAGAGTGGAGAGATATTGTTTCCTCCATCTGTCCCAAAAGGCATTGGACACGTTTTGTACTTGCCTCCATTGTCTTCTGTAGAGGTCTTTCTCGGTGAATTCTCCAGGTGGAGCTCCTGGGACACAGGTTTTCTGTGTAAGTAACATGGCAGGAGTAAGAACTGTTGAGTCTCCAGAATCTCCAGAAAGAGCTGTCAATGGCCTAGCATTCATGATAGCTGTAACTTCGGCCAAGAACGTAGTCAAGCTTTCGTGGGTAAGTCTGGTGTTTGCTTGCAAGAGGATAGAATCTAGAATCTTGCGTGCAATTCCTATCATTCTTTCCCAGGTGCCTCCCATGTGCGAAGAGTGTGGCGGGTTGAAGGTCCAGGTGCATCCTTGCTCACCTAGGTACCTCTCTACATTTGTAATGTCTAGATTGGAAGGGATTTGGAGTTCTCTTGCTGCTCCAATAAAGTTCGTGCCTCTATCAGAACGAATGTGCTTCACAGGGCCTCTGATAGCGATGAAGCGTCGAAGTGCATTTATGAAACTTGAAGTGTCCATAGATTCTATTACTTCGATATGAACAGCTCTGACAGACAAACAGGTGAATAGAACTGCCCAACACTTTGCTTCGGCATGGACCTTCCTAGTGCGTCTTGTAGCTACGGACCAGGGGCCGAACACATCCAGTCCAACGTTGGTGAAAGGGGGTTCAGTACTGAGCCTGTCAGGTGGAAGATTAGCCATCTTCTGGTTTTGAAACATGCCACGAAGTTTGCGACACGTAACGCAGTTGAAGATGAGTTTGCTCACGCTTCTCTTCGCTCCGACTATCCATAGTCCAGCCGTTCGTAGACTCCCTTCGGTAAACAAACGACCTTGATGTCTCACCAAGATGTGATGATGTTGAATAAGCAAGGTTGTGACATGATGACGTCCGGGAATTATTACCGGGTGTTTCTCTGAGACTTCTACCTTAGCTTCTTGAATGCGGCCACCTATTCTCAGCAGCCCATCTTTGTCAATGAACGGGTCGAGTTTCCTCAACGCACTGTCTCTTGGAATGGGTAGTCCTTTGTCGAGATTGTCTATCTCCTTGTTGTAGGCTTCATTTTGTACAACATGGAGTATTGTAATCTTGGCTTTCTCTAGGTTGGGAGCAGTAAACGCATGCTTGCAGTGATGCCAACCTTTACTGCATCTCTGATTTGTTGGTAGTTCGGACTTGTAAAACTGAGTCACGTGTAGTAAAAAAGCGATGGCTCTAACAAGTGAGTTCCAGGTTGAGAATCTACTGAACCGATGAGATCCGAGGTGACGTCCTGAAACCACTGTATGAAGAGCTGACACTTGAGGACGAAGGTCTTCATCGACATCTGGATCCACCAGTTCGAATGTATCGGGCCTGCTGGTGTAGGATGTTGTTCGGTACAGGAAGGCAGGGCCTGTGAACCATGTAGTGTCCTTAAGGTGACTTGGTGCAACGGATCTAGTCGCATGGTCGGCGGGATTGTGATGAGTAGATACGTAATTCCACTGATCAGGGCGAGTTGATCTTCTTATTCTCAATACCCGGTTGCTGACGTAGACATAGAAGCGTCGTGTTTCGTTGCAGATGTATCCTAGTACCACCTTGCTGTCAGTGTAGAACTCTGCATCTTTGATCTCCTGATTCATTCCATCTGAGATAAGTTCAGCCAGCTCTACTGCAAGGACGGCAGCACAGAGTTCCAGTCTAGGTATCGTGTGTTCACGGAGTGGCGCCAGTTTTGTCCGACTCATGACGAACCCAATATGGATCTGTTCATTCACATCGGTGGTTTTAAGGTATACTACTGCTGCGATTGCTTTGACTGATGCATCGCAGAAGATACAAAGTCTTTGAGATTTGACTTCTGTGGATGGCACAGGAGCGTATGGTCGGTTCACATGAAGATCGGTCAAGGCCTCTAGAGACTTCCTCCACTCTGCCCACAGGTCTGCTTTTTCTGCCGGAAGTGGATCATCCCAATCAGATGTCTCTTGGGTGAAGTCTCTTAGCATCATTTTACCTTGGACGGTAACTGGAGCTACGAATCCCAGAGGATCGTACAAACTATTCACAAAGGAAAGGACACCTCTACGTGTGAAGGATTTTTCTTCTTTGTTGATCTGAAAGGTGAAGGCATCTGTCTTCAAGTCCCAAAGTAGTCCTAGGCTCCGTTGCATGGGAAGAGAGTCGATGCTCAGGTCTATGCCCTTCAGATCACTGGAATAGTCTTGAGAGGGAAAGGCTTCCATCAGTTCTCGGCTATTGGATGCAATCTTATGCAACCTTAAGTTGGACTGAGCGAGCATTTCTTGAGCTCTTTTTAGAAGACTGATTGCTGCCTCGTTTGTGGGTGTGGATTTTAAGCAGTCGTCTACGTAGAAATCCTTTTCCACAAAGGATCTAACATCCGACCCGTACTTCTCTTCACCTACTTTGGCGGAATTCCTGAGACCGTAGATAGCCACGGCAGGGGAAGGACTGTTCCCGAAGATATGTACCCTCATCCGGTACTCTATGATGTCTTTATCTGGGTCGTTGTCACGGTACCAGAAGAACCTCAGGTAGTTTCTGTGTTCCTTTTTGACGAGAAAGCAGTGGAACATCTGTTGGATGTCAGCCATAAATGCCACCGTATCTCTGCGGAAACAGAGTAGAACTTCTAAGAGTCTGTTGTTGAGGTCTGG
Organism: Anomaloglossus baeobatrachus; assembly: GCF_048569485.1. Lineage (NCBI taxonomy): Eukaryota > Metazoa > Chordata > Amphibia > Anura > Aromobatidae > Anomaloglossus > Anomaloglossus baeobatrachus. The sequence goes on along the minus strand of NC_134356.1, from coordinate 634,161,772 downwards.
ACCAGATAGTAGGACATCATTCAACGAGACGTCTTCGCACTTGGCACTTGAGTCGAACACCACTCTTATTTGGCCTGGCTTTTTAGGATGGTACACTCCGAAGATGGGTAAGTACCAGCGTTCCTCGGAGTCTTGTAGTCTAGGTGCGATCTCTGCATGGTTATTTCGGAATATCTTCTCCATGAAGGTAAAGAAATGTTCTCTCATCTCGGGAGACTTCTTGAGCTTGTGTCTGAGGGAGACAAATCGACTGTAGACCTGTTCCCTGTTGTTGGGTAGGCGTTGTCTCCGTGGTCGGAATGGTAAGGGTGCCACCCAGCTGTTCGACTTGTCTTTGGTTATTTCTTGGTCCATGATATCCAAGAACATCCTGTCTTCTATGGACATTGCTGTTTTGTTGTCCTCTTTGGTCCTGTGGAAGACTGTACAGCCTATGTGGTCTTGTTCGCCCTCACAAGCGTGGTCTTCGTTGGAAGGAACTGCGAAAGGACATGGCAGAGGAGTACTGCTTGGTAATTCCTTTACCAACAGACTGTTGTGACATGGTCGGAAGAAAGACGGACGTCCATTTTCTAGTGTGTTGGTGAGCATACTGTTGACTGAGGCTGGCTTGTGTGCTCCTCCTAGACAGACATCTCCTATTACGACCCATCCTAGGTCAAGTCTCTGCGCATATGGAGCGTTCTGGGAGCCGTTAATGGACTCTCTAGCCTTATGCACACGTAGCATGTCTCTTCCAAGGAGTAAGGCTATTGGAGCTTCTGAGTCCAGTTCTGGAATCAGGTGAGCTATACGCTTCAGATGGGGGTGATGAGCTGCTACCTCTGGTGAAGGTATCTCGGACCTGTTGTCAGGAATCTGGTTGCACTCCAGTATGGTAGGTAATGATAGGCAGGTCTGGCCATCTATGGATTCCACCTTGTACCCGCTTGCCTTCCTCCCCGCCGTCTCAACGGTACCTGAACATGTCTTCAAGGAGTAGGGCGAACCGGGGCCTGCAATGTTGAAACTGCTGAAGAAGATGGACTTGGCAAGAGACCTGTTGCTCTGATCGTCCAAGATCGCATAGATCTTAATTGCTTTGTCCCTGCGGCCTGCTGGGTAGACTCTGACAAGGCAGATTTTTGAACAGGACCTTCCTCCTGTGAGTCCTTTACAGATCTCCGTACATTGAGAGGTAACCACCGTGGTGTCTTCATCAGTGTTCTTCTGTTTTCCATCGTGTTCTTCTGCTTGCGGCAACGCTCGTGTAGGTGGTCCAGGGTGTAAGGCTGTATTGTGATCCGTGCTGTCACATTCTGCACATTTCACGCTAGCTTCGCAGTTCCTGGCCATGTGCGATGTTGCAGCACAGCATTTGAAGCAGATGTTGTGTTCCTTGAGGAAGCCTTTGCGATCCTCTAGAGACTTCTCCCTAAAGGCTCTGCATTTTAGTAGAGGATGTGGTTTCCGGTGTAGAGGACACTGTTTACTGATATCCTGGGGTTTGTTCTCTTCTGGAGGATGCTTACTCTCTTTGTGAGCAGGACCTGAGGAGACAATGTTAGTTTTGTGGACCGCCACGGGTGTCCTACTGGGTTTGACACCGGGGGCGGTGGTACATGACAGAGTAAAATCAAAACTAGGGTCATTTCTGATTTTAGCTTGCTGAGCTACAAAACCTACAAATACGGCAAAAGGAGGGAATGGCGCGTTATGTGTTTGCTTATACCGTGAACCGTGTGAGACCCACTTTTCTTGTAGATTGTAAGGAAGTTTTTGCACTATCGGATTGACACCCCTAGCGGTATCCAAGAATGCCAATCCGGGCAAATCTCCTTCCTCTTGGGCAACCTGTAACTCTACTAAGAGATCGCTTAGCTCTCTTAGCCTTTGAAAGCCTTTGGGTCCTATCTTAGGGAAGTCATCAATTCTTTTAAACAGAGCATTTTCAATAACTTCTATGGACCCATAGCATTCATCAAGTCTCTTCCACACCAAGTGTAGACCTTTGGGTGGGTTTTTAATGTTAATGTCTCTTAGTCTTTTGGCGTGTTCTACCGATTCACTACCAAGCCATTTTACCAGGAGGTCTAACTCCTCACTACAAGAAAGGTCCAAACCTCTTATGGTGTTCTGGAACGAGGCTCGCCACGACCTATAATTCTCGGCACGATCATTGAACTTTACAAGTCCTTTTGTGACCAGATCTCGACGAGCAAAGAACTTTGAAAAGTCCATGGTGGCTTGGTCAGTGCTGGTGTGAGCCGGTGTATGGTCGTGTCTATTGTGTGGTGTATCACCAAACCTGTAGGGTGTTTCCGCCTTCGGAAAGTCAGCATAGTACCTCCCCGGAGAGGAAGGTGTCTCTTTGTGGAAAAATGGTGGTTGTACCTTCCGCCCTGTGGAATAGTAGTTTTGGTGAACCTCCTCGTGCTGTACACTCTCTTGCTTGAAGCGGTGTAATTCAAGGTTGGATGGCTGGCCGTCTGCGTAGTCTGTTTGGTGAAGCACATCTGAGCTGTCATCTATCCTGGAGTATTGGTAGATGTATTCTGCGACGCGCTGTGCTGGATCCTGCTGGTTTAGGTCCGGCCCAAGAACATCGCTACGTCTTCCTTCGGGTTGCTCTGCCGCTTCCAGGAACTCTGCCTTGGCTATTGCGACCGCTGTCTCCTTTTCTACGGCAAGTCTTTCTAAAGTCAGTTGCAGACGTGCATTCTCTGCTTCTTGTTCTGATTGCAGACGTGCACTCTCTGTCTGTTTTAGTTTGAGTTGCATTTCCTGTTCAGCGAAGGAGGACCTCACTTTAGCTGCTTCGGCCTCAGCGCGGGCGACGGCAGCAAGCTCCCTAATTGAGGATTTAGTAGAGCTTGCCCGTGACCTTGTCTTCAGGGAAGACGCTCGGCTGACAGACATTGTGCACTTGGCTGCAGACTATTTTAGCGGGAAACAGAGTCTATTTGCGGACGGCCTTCCGCGTGGTGGAGAGTGGAATGGTGGTTTCTGGCGTACTGCGGTCTAGTCACTGCGGCTGTATGGTGGCTGCTGCGACATCCATATGCGGTACAGCGTGGATGTTAGCGGTCCCGTACTACAGCCTGCGACCGGCTATCTTTACTGGAGCTGGACTGCGCTCTTGTTCTATGTAGCTGTATGGCGGCTGCTGTAATACCCGTGTGCCGTGTAGCGTGGGTGTTAGCTGTCCCGTACAGTTCGTACAATCGCTGCCTGCGACCAGCAGCCCGTTTTTACTGTTCTGCCTTCGTCCACGTGTGAGCTGTGTGGACTCCGGCATACAGCTAACCTTCATCCACTGTTTCAATAAACAGACTGTGTTGCCTTTAAGTCTTTATTTATTAAATGATGATGGATAGATGGATGATCATAAGAAATGGATGATTGATTGGTAAAAACTATAACAAAGGATACAAATCCATATCAGTACAGGCATATCACAAATAACAGAATGACATACATAGTAGTACTGGTATTTACAGAATCTGCATAACATAGAGAGCAATGCATATGACTGAACACAACATTTACACTGCTGAAGCTGCCCTACACCTGCTCTGCATGTATCACAGCCTATGCAATCTGAGTAGATCCACTGCCACTTCACAGTGCCTACATAACAACTGTACACATATTCCAACACAAATATGTAGTCTAGTACAATGATTCCTACCGGGATCCATTAGTCAGGAGGAACGATTGAAGAAAAGGTACTGGAGCCAACCATAGCACCTCTGAATCCTATGGAGGCATCAAGACATCTGCGTCTCCAACTCAGTAAGGGAAGGGAAAAAGGGGCAGTCCAAGGAAGTATCTTTTCCTTAAAGCAACAGGCTCAAAACCACAGAAATACTGTAGAGAGGTATGAGGAAAACATAAGAAAGCCAACAGTGACCTCTTGTGGGCAACAAACGATATTACCCTTATCCTGTTTAATGAATAGGAGACAGAACACCAGGCTTTCTTCTTGAATATGTAGCTGCTTGCAGAGTACCTTAATTACAGATTTTAGGCAATGATTTCTAGGGATCCCCCCACTGAAGAGGGAACCATATTATAGGAATAAAAGGGAGCAAGAACCAAAAAACAATGCCAGATTGTTTCGGCTCTTCTGGTGAGGCGGATCGTCCAAGATCAAGATCCAGATCGACACAGGTGAGGCATGCAGGAAAGAGGTAGTACGGGTACTGAAGGCCGCAGGCAGACAGGAGAACAGGAAACAGGTAGCAAAAGCAGTGGATGCCACAGGCAGACAGAACACAAGAAAACTATAAAACAAATTAATACTAAGACACAGGTATGTGTCTTGGTAGGCCTTAAATAGGCCATGCAGACGTTCTCACGGAAGCACGCTGGCCACCTGCAAAGCGTGGGGCACAACAAAGTTCAGCCGACTGGGGTGAGGGAAGCAAAGCCGGGATCTGGGACACGTGTGTCACACAGATTCAGGAGAACAGTGGCAATACGCCACGTAAAATAATTATGACAACCCATCTAATTCACACATGCAAAGAAATCAAAACATAGATGTCCATAAATTGTCATTTTCAATTGCAATAATGAGAAATTACACAGGGAAAGAGTATTGAACACACTTACCGAAATGTATTTAAAGTTAACCTGTCAGGTACAATATGCACCCAGAACCACGAGCAGTTCTGGGTGTATATTGCTAATCCCTGCCTAACCGTCCCTATATACAGTAGCATAGATAAAGGGATCTATAGAAAAAGTATTTCTAAAGATCTTTTATTGTATGCTAATGAGCACAGGCACTAGTCACAAGGGTGTTATTTCCTCCAACTAGCCGCCCTCTTAGCATGTTAGCTCACCCACAGGGGTGTACTAACATGTTATTCAAAGCAGCATCACCAGTGGTGACCCGAGTACCTGTGTTCGCTGTGACCGCGCTTCTGAATGCCGGGCACTTCCAGTCATGTGCAGTAGATCCCTTTGTAGACGGGACGCGGACACCCGGCTTCATACTGCACATGACCGAAAGTGCCCAACATTCAGAAGCGTGGTCATAGCAAACACAGGTATTCACGTGGCTGCTGGTGACGCTGCATTGAATAGCGTGTTACCCATATCTGGTGAGAAATTAATGTCCATACTACCTTTAGAAATAATTTATATTTACTTGCAAATTTAGTGACATGTTCAATAATTATTTTATGCAATGTATATGTACCACCCCCATGGCAGCAGCCGAGCTGCTCAGATCCGGGTTATCAGTGGCTCAAGGGTCTCCGGACCCGGGGGTCGTGCGGCCACTCAAATGAAGGGGGTATTTACAAGGGATTATAAAGTTTGTGATGCTACCCGTGGTGTGTGGTAAGTAGGAGTAGCACCACTGCAGTTGGAAGTACCCGGGGATGATGGAACAGGGCAGCAACGTCTTTGAATCCTCCACGGGTAGTGAGGAATGCCCCGGGACTCGTTGTGTGTTGAATAAGGCCGTGGGATGCAGGGATCACTTTTGAACTCACTCAGTCCATTAAGCAGACACCGACAACCGAGTAAACCAAATCTCTGGACACCGCTGCCGCTGAGGGGAGCTAGTTCGGGTCCCATCCCCAATGGTGCTGCCTGGTGATCTGTGACCTGCCTCCTGGCACTACGTTTACTTTTCTGGTAGTCCCGGTAGTGTGAAACTTGCCAGGTCCCGCTCCCCACTGTGGCTAAGTGTGGGAGCTTGCTCTCGGGGCTCACGCTTGGGATTTTCTGGACCGTTTTGAATGGAAAGTCCTATCCCCCTCGTTGCGCTAGTGCCCCGATTTTGGAGCGGTTGGGAACGAATCTTGAAGGCTCCGTTCTCCACGGGTAAATTATCGGGTTGCATGCAGCTACTCCCCGACCTAGGGTCCACGTACCCCATCGTGCCTTAGTCCCAGCTCGGTTATGGTGCAAGACCGCCGGCTGTCCTGCTCCACAGACCTGAGCCCCTTGCCACAATCCCCTGCAACCGGGGGTCCAACTCCTCTAGGCCCAGACCACCGTCTGCCACCTAGATAGTCTCCTTATGGGATTCCCCGCTCCCAACCTCCTTGGAGCTCCGCACAGCTCGAGGGCTACTCTCCAACTCCTCTCTCCTACTACTACCGCTCTATTGACTACACTTCTCACCTCCCCTCCCTGACCACCCAGCCGTCCACTGGTGTGCCTGGTGAGTGTGGTGCAGGGTGTATCTAGAATTTGATTAGCTGATGTAGGCAACACCATTTGGTTAGGGACCCATAACTAAGAGGGAGGTGGATACTGCACGGGAGGGTAGATTATGCATTACCCTGTGATGACCTGATAGTCCAGGGGCGTCATATATATAATTTTTTGTTAGGGGGAGGGGTGGTACCTTCACAGTCCTTATAACCCCCTCATTGTTCTCCGTCTACTTCATATTTAACAGATCATTATGCTTCATATCACGTTAGTGACATTTAGAGCAAATTTATAGTAAAAGGTTGAGATTTGTAATACTGAGGGCAAATGTAAGATATTGAGAGGACAGTTTCCAAGGGTAATGGGAATAAGGAGCTTATCCACCAAAGTAAAAACATCCAGTTTATTGTGCCCACATGAAAATCATACGCGACAAAAATATTTTAAAAAATATAACACCAGGGAGCCCGGCTACCAGGAGGAAATTAACTTTATTCCTCCTGGCTGCCTCAGGCTTTCAGCCATAGAGTGGCGGCAAGACTCCATACTGATACACTGGTGAGCCAGCTGTCAGTCAGTGCCCAGGGCCATCACTCACTATGTACTGATTGGCGATTGAAGTCGCACCGGCCCACCTCTGTGATTGAAAGCCAGAAGCTGCAGGAAGGAATAAAGTTAATTTCCTCCTGGTAGCCGCCTCTCAATGCAGCGACTGCATGGCTTTAGAATGGGATTAACCTGCAGATGAACTGCATATCTGCAGGTTAGTAGCATGCTTTTTGGCATGACAGGCTCCATTTTAAGAGGACAAAAACAATTCAACCCAGTGACTCAAAAGTGACATATTCTCTCATCAGCAGTGGCTTTATCTTCTGTACAGGAGACTACTTTGTGTGCTTCACATGTGTTTGAGTCCATTCTCACTCATAAATCACTGGGAATTTGTATGTAAAAATTACATAGGTTAAGAATGTTATACACAATTCATTGTATGTTCTTTTTTTTCAGGAGTTTTTCCCCTACATTAATGAAATGAAGTGCAATATCTCCAGTCCGTCAGAGGTGAGGGGAATTTATATAATAATTCTAGTGCCCAGAATTGCCCGGTATAGTAACTAAGTGTCTCTCTGTCTCTCTCTGTTCCCATCTCTGTCTATCTTCTTCTTGGTCTGTCTTTGTCTGTCTGTCTCTCTCTCTGTCTGTCCCTCTCTGTTTGTCTTTCTCTCTGTCTTTCTCTCTGTCTATCTCTTTATCTCTTTGTCTCTGTTTCTCTCTGTCTGTCTCTCTCTATCTTGCTGTTTCTCTTTATGTTTCTCTCTGTCTCACTCTGTGTCTCTCTGTCTCTTTTTGTCTGTCATGTCTGTTTCTGACTCTCTCTGTCTGTCTCTCTCTATCTCGCTGTTTCTCTTTGTGTTTCTCTCTGTCTCACTCTCTGTGTCTCTCTGTCTCTTTTGTCTGTCATGTCTCTTTCTGACTCTCTCTGTCTGTCTCTCTGTGTCTGTCTCTCTCCCTGTCTGCCTCTCTCAGTCTCTCTCTATCTGTCTCTCTCTGTATCTGTCTCTCAACTGAAATCATATTACCTCACACATAAGCTTCTTATACTAATAATGTCCTTTGTTGCCTATAGTAATCAATCACAGCTCCTATTAATGACCTGTAGCTCCCAGCTCCATTGGCTTTAATGTAAGCAGGTTTAGTGGCGAATAACTGTAAAGCGCGGGGTTAAATTTTCCTCACAAAACATAGTCTATGACGTTCCCTGAGTCACATGGGGCGTCTGTGCAAAATTTTGTGATTGTAAATGCAACGGTGTAGATTCCTTTAGCGGACATACACACATACATACATACATACACACATACACTCAGCTTTATATATTAGATATCTAATATGAGTCTTTTATGTCATCAAACAAATCTATTTGCAGAAAATATAAACATTTCATTAGTGAATTCTACATTACACTACTTTAATTTACACTGAGTAAGGCTTTGGTTCCACTTGCATTTTGCATGGACGAGTACATTCCGATAAAACATCAGATTGCACTCGCACCAGTGCAAAACTATGAGTGTCCTTCTGCTATTGAGTGCTCATGCCATATTGGCATGAGAAATGAATTGCAGCATGCTGCGTTCGGCAGCGAGTCTCGGCTCACATGCACCCCCCATACAAATCAATGGGTGCAAGTGAAACACCGCACTGCGCTCGTATGTAATCCGACTGCAGTGCGATGTACGCAAAGACAGGCCGCAGAGGAGATGGGTAGAAAGTGCTCCCTCCTCCTCTCCTCCACAGCTGTGATCCGATCGCAAGATCAGATCACAGTTGCATGGCCCTCGGCCAGGGCCAGACTGGGACTCGCATTCAGCCCTGGCATTTGGGGGTACACAGGTCACTTTTCGCGTGGTGAATGTGTAATATCTTTGTGCACTTGTAGATTGTGTAACACGACCATATAACATGTAGTCACGGCTATGTCCAGTATTACAGCTCAGGCCTATTTATTGCTGTAAGTAGCAGGACCTGGTGAAGCCGCTATTTTCCCTCCAGAGCTGGGTCTCGCAGATAATGAAGAGGACGCTGCTCTCCACATAACGCTGCGGTCACATAGCTGATGGGCAGGGATACAAAATCACATCCCCCTGAACTAATATTGATGACCTATTCTACAAAGAGGTGATCAGGGAAGCTGCTGTTGTCACTGATGATAATTTTGGACACATACCACTTAGGGAAGGTGCAATGACATTTTTTGGGGGCAGATCCCACCATGGAAACCACTATGAAAAATCCTGGAATGACCATCTGCATCTCCTCGCTGTGCACAGGATCAGGATTTTGAGGATTTTTTACCCACTTCAGGTTTCTAACACCACCAAGTGATTAAAAGAAGTGGCCGCTCCATTCTTCTGGTGTTTGTCATTCGGAAAACGTTCTGTATTTTACTGCAGATCAATGGGCAGGCTCGGAAGATGCCGGAATCTACAACTCCAGCTTGTCCTTAACAATGGTAAGGAGATGCTGGGAGTTGTTGTTATCAGACTGTGGACCATAAAGGAACCACAATACTGATAAGACGCAGCAATATCACAAATAATCATTTACATCCAGGTACTTTTATAGGTGACATCTTCTGAGTCGATCCCATCCTTTTTGTCTCCACGCAGTACAGACGCCATGATGAGGTTTTGTGCCCACCATTCGTCTCTGAAGACCTCCATCTTTATTCTTCAGCAGCACTTCCCCACACAGCATCTTTAAAAATAAAAGGGCTGGATGATTTCCTCAGTACACAAAACATTGTTGGTTATAAATGACTTAGTGACTAAATGTAGAACTGGTGGAGGAAGGTTGAACTAGATGGACCTAGGTCTTTTTTCAACCTAAGTAACTATGTAATTATATTGCCCCATAAATATAAATATCTCCCATGCTGTGCCCCTGAATAAATAATTGCTGTGCTTCCTTCAAAAAATACCCCCCCACACACTGCCCTTATCCAAAATACCTCCCACACTGCCTCTCTCCTTAATATATCCTCACGCTGCTGTGACGCCCTGGGCAAGCCAGGGGTCACAGGTCACAACACCACCACACCCTACACCCCAGTTAGGAACATCTAAGCTAACCCAAAATCCTTGTTGCCTTCCTCCAGGGGCTGATGTTCACACCAGGGGGTGGGCCAGGCGGTTGGCTCCGCCCACCGAGGAGTTCACAGCCCTGGAGGCGGGAGAACCAGGCAGTTGAAGCCAGACTAGAGTCGAGTGAGGGAAGTGAAAGTGTGAGGAGGAAAACAGTGAAGTGGTAGAGGAGTGAAGCTGAAGTCAAGTAAAGTGAAAGAAACAGTTAGTAAAGCCTGAAGTGAGTCCGGCTGTGTGCCCGGACAGTGACAGCAAGGTCAGCAGACGGCGGTGATAGTCTGGAGGGGGACTGCTCGGAGGTTGCTGGAAGGACCGCGGACGGGTAGTGGCCCGGCGGTCTGGAGCAGTATACAAAGAACAGTCAGCACCAGGGCAGGGGCCTTTCGGATCCCGGCAAGGCTAGGAGTCGCCATAATTTGCCAAATCCGTCAGTGAAGGGGACGGCTGTCTCCTAACAACCAAGTCCCGATTGAAGGCAACAGTCCAACCGTAACGGAGAAACACCGCCACCGCCAGGGCACCAGTTTCTCAGGGCCAGCGCCTGCGGGCAAAGTAGGGCTCCTCCGGCCCATATCCAAGCCGGGGAGCGGGTTACCGGTGGGAACCCATCGCAACCATCATCACTTTAGGTGCAGGAAAGAGGGACCGTCACCGTCACCTACTGGGGAAAGCAAGTGCAGCCGTCCGTGGGAACCGTCTTGCCAGCCGTGTGTTTTACCGAGAACTGTGTCATCGTCTCAGGCTGAGTGAGTACCACAGTGTCGCAAGGCACAGCGCTGCCCCCGCGTCCCTGCGCCCACCAAGCCCTGCATCACCCACCTCATCACTGGGCCCCGGGATCACCAACCCCTACCCACGGAGGGGCAACACAACAACTGGCTGCTCCATATCATCCTTCCCGGGATTCCCATACAGAGCAGCGGTGGTGTTAACAACTCACCACAACCGTGGGTGGCATCACGGACAATACACAATCCCCACACCCAAACAACCCCCTTTCACTCACGGGCGAGGAGCGCCGCTCGAGTCCCCGGGATCCGGCCCATCGCTCGAGCCACCGAGCAGCAGCAGGCCGCAGAAGCCGCGGCAGCCGGACCCGAGCAGTAGGGAGAGCGCGGCGTCCCCTCCTCCGCCCGCGACACTGCCTCTTTCCATAATGTCCCGATACACAGCTTCTCTCCATAATGTCCCCTCCAAACTCCTCTCTTTATAATATACCCCCACACTGCCTCTCTCCATAATATCCCCCCATATTGCCTCGTTGTTATTATTATTATTATTTATTTATTTATATATTCCCCCCAAAGTGCTCTTTTGTAATCCCCCCCACACACAATACAATGCACCCTCCATTACCCCTCCCCTCCCCCCACACACACACACAATTCAATGCACCCCCATTAACCCCTACACACACATACACACACACAATAGAATGCACTCTCCATTACCCCTCACCCCACACACACAATACAATGCACCCTCCATTACCTCTATTCCCACAAACACACACACATTACCCCTCCCCCCACACACAATACAATGCACCTTCCATACCCCCTCCCCAGACATAATACAATGCACCCCCCATCACCCCCTACAGACACACAAATTAAACTACCCCATCACTACACACTCCTACCTCCCCCCCTCCCTCGGAATACAGTAACCACCCCTGCCTGTCACAAAGCAGTGTTCCTTCACAAATGTTCCCGTTATGTGTCCTCAGCCCCTCCCCACACATCTCCGTTAATTAAACCTGTTACTTCGGCTCCTCCATGGAGCGCTTACCGCTGCATCGAGAGTGGCGCCCGCAGCACTGCGATGATGTCAGCAAGGTGCTGATCTCATCACGTTGCTGCACGTCGGGGGTGGGGCCCAGTCCCGGCGCACTGTTTAAATGTATTTACGTCTGAAAGACGCAAATACATTTGAATGAGAATTAGGAGGAAGCTGCGTTTGCCAGCACCGCCGCGCTCCTCAGCAGTGTGTGCATGCCGGGGACACAGCACACAGCAGGACTGGCACAGCACAGCGCGCTGCCTCCTGGTCCTGCTGCAGCTAGTGTGCCTGGCCTGCACACACTGCTAAGGAGCGCGGCGGTGACTGCAGATACAGCGGCCCACTACAGCCTCCGGCCCACTACAGGGACCGGCCACATCTGGCATTTGCCAGAATTGCCCAACGGTCAGTCCGGGCCTACCCTCGGCTCACACTCGCAGCAGAGGGTCATTAGCATATCGCTTCCAATGCTCTTGCATTGGAAGCTCTGCGCAAGTGGAACTGAGGAATACCACTGGTTACTCGCCTGTCTTGGCTCCAGGGCCAGACCAGGCTCCCTTAACCTATGGACACCGCACTTTCCAATGGTTATTATGAGATCTAGAAGTTGTGAACCAATCTCCATCAATACCCATTGTCTTTTAACCCCTTCACGGTATGACTATTTTCCATTTTCATTTTTATCTTTCCTTCTTCCAAGAGCTATAACTTTTTTTTAATTTCCCATCGACAAAGCCATATGGGGCTTGCTTTTGCTGGATGAGTTGAACAACTCAATGACACCATTCATTTTATCACGTGATGTACTGAAAAGCGGGAAAAAAAATCTAAGTGTGGCAAAATGGCAAAAAAAGTGCAGTTCTTCAATTTTTATTATGGAAAAAGCTCATTTCTGCAAAAAAAAAAAATGTATTTACAAGGTTCACTATACAGTAAAAATTACTAAGCAATATGACTAGAGGTCAATACTATTACAACAATATGACATTTTTTATTTATTTTTTTTACTTTAGTGATGAAAAAAGTCAAAAATGTGCAAAAAAAATTCACACATTCATGGGTGAAAGTGTTAACACCCTTAAAATTGTTCCAAAAAATGAAGCGTTTCTCCCAGAAAATTCTTGCAAATACATGTTTTGTTTTACCCGTTTATTTCCTATGTGTGTATTACAACAACCAAAAAAAAGGCAAGTGACCGTATGTCGTCATTTTTGAAAAACCTGTAACATTTTCAATTTTTGGTCAATTGAGTTGAGTGATTGCTTATTTTTTGTGCCCTGAGCTGACAATTTTATTAACACCATTTAGGGGTAGATACAATGTTTTGATCGCCCAATGCATTTTTTTGCAGTGTTGCAGCAGATGAAAATCGTAATTCTGGAATTTGTATTTTTTTTTTTCTCATTACACCATTTACCGATCGGGTTAATCAATTTTATATTTAGATAGATCGGACTTTTACAGATGTGACGATACCAAATATATTTATGTGAAAAATGGGGTGATTTAAATCACAGACTGGTTTCCACTGGAAACCAAAAAATTGTTCCAGCTCACCTGTTCAGGAGACACCAACCTTGGAACCGTGCAGGGAAGAAAAAGTCGGCAAGACTAAATCAGGAGGGTCAAAGGAAAAATATCCAGTGGCTTGATCCAAGAATTTTTCTTAAAAAAAATGTTTTTATTGAATTACAAGATTAAAAAGTCCAAATGGTCACATGGAGTAAATATGTAGACATAGGACGCGTTTCGAACTTCTAGTTCTTATTCATTATTTAATCTTGTAATTCAATAAAAACAATTTTTTAAGAAAAATTCTTGGATCAAGCTGCTAGATATTTTTCCTTTGAACCTCCTGCTTTCCACTGGAGTACTGTCATGACAGGCATGGTGGTGTTTAGAAGACCCCCAGCCTTCATGGCAACACCATTCGATGCCCTGTGATAGCGTCACATGAGCGATAGCCTGATGCGCCTCCTTGTCGGCGCAGCAAATGCCACTGTCAGAAATTGATAGAGAAATCTAACAGGTTAATAACACACAGCTCTGCAATATAAAAACGCACAAACACACATCTTGCTTTTGTCCTGCTCCTTTTCTATGCTGCCTAAATACATAACCTAGGAATGTCACCGGCGCGGGCCGGATCATCAGTCTATATGCAGAGAATTGGAGGAAGGACCTGTTTGGGCCAAACCCCTTACCTCCTGGGACAGTGGGACGGCTCCCCAAATTTGGGACAGTCTCGCTGTATCCAGGACAGTTGTGATCAGCGGCGGACTGGAGTACCTGGGGCCCACCAGGAAAAATCAATCTTGGAGCCCACCAGCACCATGCAGTTACTGTACTGTATATAGCAGGGGTGGGATTCAAATTTTTAACAGGTTCTCTGTAAACCCTGCCCATTTGAAAACCACACCCATTCTGTAACCACACCCATTCTGTTAGCCACACCCATTTTCACGCAATTTCCTCAACCAAACAATACAAGTAATTTAAAGTAAAATCTCCTTCCCCTCCTATACCGTCACTCTCCTGTCCAGCATCAGTTGTTCCAGTCACTGTCAGTCATATTGTATTAAATGATTTTTCTACAGTTTTTTTAAAAATTATTACTAAAGGAGCCCTGCTAAAATTGGAATGGACGACCTTCCCCATACAGATCCCATCCCATTATGGCCTCTTTCCCCTGCAGATCCCATCCCATTATGGCCTCTTTCCCCTGCAGATCCCATCCCATTATGGCCTCTTTCCCCTGCAGATCCCATCCCATTATGGCCTCTTTTCCCCTGCAGATCTCATCCCATTATGGCCTCTTTCCCTTGCAGATCCCATCCCATTATGGCCTCTTTCCCCTGCAGATCCCATCACATTATGGCCTCTTTCCCCTGCAGATCCCATCCCATTATGGCCTCTTTTCCCAGCAGATCCCATCCCATTATGGCCTCTTTCCCAGCAGATCACATCCCATGTGCTGCTTTTCCCATATAGCTGCCATCTTATGTGGCCCCTCTCCCCATATAGCTGCCATCTTAATGCGGCTCCTCTCCCCATATAGCTGCCATCTTAATGCGGCTCCTCTCCCCATATAGCCACATATAGCTGCCATCTTATGTGGCCCCTCTCCCATATAGCCACATATAGCTGCCATCTTAATGTGGCCCCTCTCCCCATATAGCCACATATAGCTGCCATCTTAAAGTGGCCCCTCTCCCCATATAGCCACATATAGCTCCCATCTTATGTGGCCTCTCCCCATATAGCCACATATAGCTGCCATCTTATGTGGCCCCTCTCCCTGCATCTTCGGCTCACTGAGCGCTTACCTGCTCCAAGCACCGGTGGCCTCTCCTCTGTCTTCCGTTCTCCGAAGCTCTCTGCACACTAAGGGTATGTGCGCACTAGGTGTTTTTTTCACACCGCGATTTTTGTGCGTTTTTGCTCACTGCTTTTTTATGCGTTTTTTTATCAGTGAACAATGCCATTAAAGATTGTTGAAAAAAAAGGTCTGATGTCATTTCCTTCTTCAATATGTTCTTCATTCTCCACTAGTATATGCAGGAGAGCAGACAGCAGCTGCAGAACTACAAGGCTCAGCATGCTCCATCCAGGACTGTATGCAGGAGATTTTTGCCCTCCAAAACAATGACGTGGGCTTCACCATATTTTTGTATGCTAGCCAGGTACAGGAGGCAGCTATGGGCTGCCCCCAACCCCCAGCTGCCTATTTGTACCCGGCTGGGAACCAAAAATATAGAGAAGCCCTTTTTTTTTTTTATTTCGTGAATTTCATTAAATAATTTAAAAAAAAAAAATGACGTGGGCTTCGCCCAATTTTTGAGTCCGGCCAGGTACAACTAGGCGGCTGGGGATTGGAATCCACAGTCCAGGGTGCCCAAGCTTTCTGGGCACCCCCTCTGCGAATTGCAGTCCGCAGCACCCCAGAAAATGGAGCTTTCATAGAAGCGTCATCTTCTGGCGCTGTATCCAACTCTTCCAGCTGCCCTGATGTTGGGTGGCTCGCTGGGTAATAATGGGGTTAGGGCTAGCTGTATATTATCAAGTGGCCCTAAGCCCAAAATTCATGATGTCACGCCAATAGTAGACATGGCCACCATGAATTTCTAGTAAAGATAAAAAAAACACAACACACAGAAAAATATTTTTATTAGAAATAAAACACAACACAATTAGTGACTCCATCTTTATTGAAATAAAGAGCCCCCCTCCTCTGCAGTAATCCTGGGTCAAGGGTCCCGTGCTGTCCAATCTGGATCCAATATCCTCTGATCGGTTTGCTGGAAGGCAAAATGATCATATGATGTGTCAGGATCAAGGATGTGAATTCTGTTAAAAAACCGGGTTGAGGTGACAAATGCAATGCCAGTATATAATGATTGGAGCGAAAATAGGTGCAAAAACATATTATGGATTTATTCAGATTAAGAGGTGAGGTTACAGTCATTACAGAAAAGTTACTGTCTTGGCTTGAGTTAATAGATGGATAGACAGATAAGCAGAGAGAAAAAATAACAGTTCATTTGCCTTACATCGCTGTGGTGTGTAAGCCGTCTCTCTCTCTGGATGGTCTGGTCGGGTTTGGTGAGTCCGTCTTTCTCCTCCCTCCTTCTGCTCACCCTTTGAAGTCTGGTCTGCTTTTATAACCCAAACCCCACCTCCTGATTGTCCTTATCTCTTTACATGGTATTACAAGAAGTAACTATCCTTATTTTAGTTGAGCATTATGTCATGTCACGTGGTTCGTTTTACCCGCGAAATAAATGACTTGCGCAGTAGAGACTTGTAACTAAACCTACTTCAACTTATATATAACTCTTTTGAAGCTCGCTGAACTCTGACCTTAGTGTAACAGAAAGAACATTCTCAAAGCTAATTTCAGTTCTAGCCCAAATTCCAAACAGAATATAGCTCTTCGTTGACAACTTTGATGAACAATAGCAGATGGCTTTGGTTCTACCTTGTCAAATCCTTGGTTAGCATTTTCCAACTCACAGACATCCTTAAAGGGGATGGCGAAATACACATATTTTATGAATATATGTATATTCAAGTTTATGAATCAAATCTCCATAAACTCACTATTTTACAGTCCCCCCTTTTTATGAAGTTTGATGAACCCCGGGAAACCCTAACTCAATCGTGTCATCATTCGTATCACATACATTCTTGTTGAAAATTCTAGACCAATATTTGACTTGATAAACCAATCTGCAACTTTCTGTCAGAATGTCATCTTGCGATTTAACATTCCTCTAAGAATGTTATCTTCCTTTTTCATTTCTATTTTTATATTCCTATATATCTTCTGAATTCTACACATCACAAAAACTTGATATATAATACACATCAAAACTAATAAAAATATGATTATGATGGGATTAAATAAAACATTTCCAACCGCTGACTGAAAAGATGACTGAGACCAGGAATGTACCGATTTGCTAAAACTCTTCCACCAAGTTTTACCTGACATTCCATTCCATTCGTGTTCAATATCACTTAATTCACCTTGTTCATGCCTGAATATAATTTCTGCTTCCTTTAACTGTTTCGTTAATAAATCTAACAAACCCTTATCTTTCTTTATTTCACTTGTCCACATATCCCAAGGAAAATCATTTATCTGTGATAAATTGAATTGTATGGGAAATGCCGTTAAGTTTCTCTTTCCTATAGAAGTGATATTAAAACTTCCTTCCTTCTTTGAAAGAGATCTCACATTTCCTTCTATACAATACAAACCCATAGGTAGGTTTTCCTTATGTACACAAGTAGAATAGAAAACAGAAACCATCTCTGTCTCAGACATGACCTGGAAACAAATCTTATTTGGACTTACTGGAGACACCAAATCATGTAGTGTCTGTACAGTCTCTATTCTCGCATGACAAGAAGAATGATTATGAAAACATGAATGATAAATCACCTTATCCTGTCCAGGTAAACACATCACCTTAGAAACAAAATGCAAACATGAAGAAATGTCTACTTGTTCAGTGTTCACTCCATCAAATGCAAAATCTGTGTACTGCAGTTGATAGAACACTTGTTGTGTGTTACTCACAGGTATACCCAAAACTGTAACAGGAACAATAGTTCCCTCTCTTCCGATCACTGGGATTAGCGATGTGCCAACACAAATGTTTCGTTCACATCCTAACCACTTATTTACCCACAAATCCGTATGATTCAATGCAAAATCATACTCTACAGGTAAATTTCGCAGTATTCCCATTGGAGTAATTCCACTCTGTAAAGCTTGTGCAATCAACTTCAAATTAGAAGAGTACTCTACCTGTATCTCCAGGCACGCTTTAGCTACTTGTGTTTCGTGTGTGCTTTCCACGAGAGCTAATGTAGCATCCTGTAGATGTGACACGGAAGACCCTAGTACAGCAGCTGTATTCATTACCATCTTTCCAAGAAGTTGATTCAAACTCTTCTGAACCTTTACACCTTTTCCTCCAATAAAACCAATATTATCCAAATCTGACTTAAGCGTCTGTATATCTATGGCATTAGTCAGACTTCCCACTGTCCCAATTCCTCCCAGAATTCCTTCTAACACTCCTCTCTTACTCCTAGCCTGAGTTGTTCTTCTCCCAAACCATTGTTCTATCCCCATCTCCATGTTTATGAGATGTGATTGACACTGAGGAAACCTGGTAGAGATCTTCCAATGAGACATATTGAAAGTCCATACCATTGTCATAAATTCTCCATCCCTTAATAAGGACTTAGACTGAAATTGATTAATTTGGAAAGGAGTAGACGGCATGAATCTCGTGTCTGTGCATGCACTATCTGCTGCTGACCAAATATTCACACGAACGTCTTTACAATGTCTGTAATGTGTCTTTGTTTCAACGCAACACTGGTAAATTCCAGAGTCCCTGGAAGATGGATTCTCTATGGAAAAAATGAAATTATCATCCATCCATCTGATATTACCAATCTGACCTCTGTGAATGACATTAGTTGGACTGTTTAAAAACTTCCCAAAAATGATGAATTTTTGGTCCATGTCAACAAAGACTCAGAAGGCAATTTCAACCTTGTGTTACATTTTAACATTATGGGTAATGTATTTTCTTTGTTATGTACTGTCTGTGGTGAAACCCTTATTTCCGGAACTATAGTGTTAGTAACGGTAAACACTACAGATACCTGAACTTGCACAGGTTCCTGTGTTATCTGGAAATTCCATGTTTTGACCCAATCTTTATCTCCTTCTGTAATGGAGAGTAAAGAAGGATCCAGAATTTTCCCAAAAACCTGAGTTTTTATCAAAATTTCTGTTTTGGATCTTCCAAACTTTCCCCTTGCAATCATGTCATTTGTAATATCACCGGACCATACAGCAGGTTCATCACCTCTGATCTCTATGTTCCAGTATAGTACATCTGTAGGAGAACATTCCCATGTACCCGTTTTATTATTGTGTACATATTCTCCTTGTAATTGTGTGAATCTAGTTTTAGGTCCTGCAATAGCATGTAAGATTATGTCTGTGTCGTGTATGAAATGTAATTCAATGCAACATTTTGTTCCATATCCCATGCAGATATTCCCTGTTATCTCCACAGAATCATCCGTGATGTTCTCTGTCAGTAAGTTCCTTGTCTCTGATCCTCTCGGTCTTCGAGAATGTTGAATCTCTCTAGTCCGTTCATTCACATCATTGGCGATTGTTCCTTGATGTAACATGTAAACAATGACGAAAATAAAGCAAAGCAGCAGGAAAGTAGATCCCATCACGTAGAAGCTTGTCTTGAGCTTGGGAAGATGTTCTTTCTCCAGAAGGCTTGATGTCATCTTTCCTTCAAAGTCTTTAGGTTCCTTATTCCAGTTCTTATAGGAATCCATTTCTTCCTGGAAAGAAATGCAGTATCATTATTTTGTCACAAATATTTTGCACTGGTCAACGTGAACCCACACTTTTTGTGTTTTCCGGGTCTTTTTTACCACATTTGACACTCGGTGCACAAGAATCATGACTTGTCCCATAGTCTCAAGGACTTCAAAAGGACCTTCCCAATTACACTCCCATGGACCACTCTTGCGAAAGGTTTTGATCATCACTAGAGCACCTTTCTTGAATTTGGACTCATAGGGTGGCTCCATTTTCTGCATTCTCGATGCCGCATATGGCAGAATCGCTTTCAGGTTCTCCTGCAGCGATCTCAACCATTGGGACCTTGAGATAGCATCTTTTTGTGGAGTGGATAAAAATGGCTCATGTGGAAACCACAATGGCATTTTTCTTCCCGTCATCAACTCAAACGGAGTGAATTGAGTTGTAGAAGAGATTGAACCTCTTATACTCATGAGTATGAAAGGTACCTTGTCAACCCAAGTGTTACCTTTGTCCAAAAGCATCTTTGCAATTCTGGACTTGATTGTTCTATTCATTCTTTCCACAATTCCCGCAGATTGTGGATGATAGGGTCATGAAATTGCTGTCGTGCCCCTAGAATAGCACAAGCAGTTTGCATGATTTTACCTGTGAAGTGGCTACCTCGATCGGAGGTAATCATCCTTGGGATCCCCCAAGTACAAAAGACATGTTGTACCAATTCCCTTGCTGTGGACAAAGCATCATCTTTCCTAACAGGTAATATTTCTACCCATTTTGAGAACACATCTACCACAATCAATGCATACCTGAGACCATGTTTACCTGAGGGTAAAGGACCAATATAGTCTATCTGCAGTGTAGACCATGGACCATCTGCAGGTGCGATTCGTAGAAGTGGTGGCTTCTGTCCTTTAGGTCTTGGATTTATTTGGGCACAAATGAGACATGATAGTACAACACTTTGAACTGTTTCGTCCATTTTTTCCCAATAAAATTTCTCCTTGAGAATGACTAACAATTTCTGTTGTCCCAAGTGACCTAAACTCTCATGGTTGTATCGAGTGAATTCTACCTGTAGATGTTTTGGTACAACGGGACGCAATTCTCCATTTGAATTGTGACACAAAACCCCATTTTCACAGATAAAAGGAGGTTTTGGATCATCCTGAGAAGTAACAAGAGAAGGATCTTTTCTCTGTTCTTCTGCAAATGAAGGTATGTACGTGTCTGCTCTCTGAACCGCTGACATCTCAGAAGGTTCAGAGTCAAACACTTCCTCTCCTGTCAGGGCAGCTTCTTTGGCTAGAGCATCTGCGGTTGCATTTCCTACAGATAACTCATCATCAGATCTTTGATGTGCAGCGACTTTCACTATAGCAAATCTATTTGGGGCCCTAGATGCCATCTCAAAAATTGATTCTAGAGTATCGCGATGCACCAAGGCTTTGTTGGACGAGTCCACGTAGCCTCTCCTTTCCCAAACAGGCAGGTAATCGGTTAGGGATCTGACAACATAGGAGCTATCACTGTAGATTACCATTGGAGTTTGATCATCAGCTTCATTCAGCTGTAGGACCATTCTTACCGCTTCTATCTCTGCCCTTTGAGCTGAGAAATGACTCGGTAACTTGTGTTTTACCACTTGTCCTCGCTTGGAATAGAAAATTCCATATCCTGTGTGATAGTGTCCTTCCAGAAAAAATCTAGAACCGTCTACAAACACAGGTTCATCTGCGTCTTCCGACTGTCGTCTGAAGAGAGATGGACTTGGTTCATGGAACGTTTCTATGCAATCATGGGTTTGTCCTTCATACTGCATCAATTGAGGAAGAACATACTTGGCCTTATAATCTACCTCAATTTGATTTGGAGACAATGAGAGCAACCAATGGGCAAATCTCTGATTTGACACACCTGGGATATTTTTCTCAAAGAGAAGTTTCAGTGTGGAATGTGGCGTTTGGAGAATAACCTTTTGGAACCCGATGATGTGTTGAGTGATTTTTATCGCAAAATACACTCCCACCAGGTGTCTTGCGCACACCTCAAACCCCCTCTCAACAGGTGAGAGAAGCTTAGAGAAGTAACCCAAGATTCTCCATTCCCCCCCTTGCAGCTGCAGCAAAACCACAGAGATACTTGTCTCTGAAGTGTGTGCTTGAAGCGCAAAAGGTGCGTTCTTTTCCACCATACTTAACGCAGGTGCGTGTTGTAGATCATGTTTCAATTGTGTGAAGGCTTTTTCCTGTTCGACACTCCAGGGACCAAAATAATCATCATTGTCACCTTTTAAAAGATCATACAAAGGTCTGGCTTTGTCAGCAAAATTTTCAATGAAATCCCTTGAGTAATTTACAAGTCCTAAAAAATGTCTTAGTGCCTTGTGTGATGTTGGAATTGGAAGAGATGCAATTGCCTCTATTCTGTCCTGTAGGGGTCGCCGTGTACCTGGACTTAGCAGAACTCCTAAAAACCTGACCTCAGTCTGCATCAGCTTGACCTTTTTGGTATTCAGTTTTAAACCTGCATCATGCAGCAGCTCAAACAATTCTGCAAGCAAAATCAAGTGCAACTCCTCATTCTCCGTACTCAACAAGATATCGTCCACATATTGCAATAAACATTCCGGACGAGAAAATTTCGACAAAACGTTCGCTAGCGCCTGATGAAAAATGCTTGGCGACATACTTGCCCCCTGAGGAAGCCTACAGCATACGTATTTTTGATCCAGGTGGTTGAATGCAAGCTTATATTGACAACTTTTCTCAATCGGTATACTGAAGAAACCATTGCTGATATCCAATACTGAGAAATACCTTGCCTTAGCATCCAATCTCGACATCATGTCATGTGTATCAGCTACAATCGGTGCAACATTGGGAGTAAACTTATTGAACATCCTCAAGTCCAACAACATCCGATAGCTACCATCGCTTTTCAGAACACACCACAATGGATTGTTACAAACAGAATTTGCCTTACGTATTACACCTTGAGCCAACAATTCCTGTATAATCTTAGACATCGGAGCAACTGACTCCGGAGGCAACTTATACTGACGCTGTGGAGGTGGGTCTCGGCCTTCAATTTTGACAACAACATCCTTCATTGTTCCAACCTCATTTCTGTACTGAGCCCATAAAGAAGGAAACCGCTGTACTAACTCAGTCAATACTTCATCACCACCAGTTTCAGGCCACAAATGATCTGCTGACACTACATCGGTCAAACAAATGGTCCCGACATGACTATACTCATTTGGATCAATAACTACCGCCTTACAACCGTTAGAGTATTTCCAAACTGTTTTGTTACCCAAATCAATAATCCAGCCATGCTTTTCCATAAAATCAGTGCCAATTATATTCTCAGTATCCTGACAACACCAAATATCCATTTTCGTTTTCAAAAAACCAGGTATTTCCAAAGAAACATCCTGCGCTAAAGTCACCTTTGTTCCATTTTTACCACTGAAACCAACAATTGTACATACAGGGGAATCTGGCTTTAAATGTAAATCAACATTTGTGACACTCAATTGCGCCCCTGTATCAAGGAGAAATGTTACTTCCTGACCTTCAAGATTTACCTTTAAAAATGGTCGACCACAGCTATCCATTGAAACTCGAGTAACGAATTCCAGTGGATGGAGCCTGGGGACCGGCTTTGCGAGTCAGGAGGATGGAGAAGGGAGAAGAGCAGCAGGTGTCTTGCCCCTTCCATCCAATCCCTGTATGGTCATTTCCCTTATTTGTCTGGTAAGTGGTGCATATGGTGATTGGTTATTTCTGTTGTCAGTATGAGTGGGCGTGTATGGTGATTGGTTATTTCTGTTGTCAGTATGAGTGGGCGTGTATGAAGGTGGAGGTGCTGAAGATGAGGGAGGTGCACTGGATGTGTTTGGCATCAGTCCATTTTCCTTACCCAGCCTTTCCTCAACCCCCGCCCTCAGGAATTTCTTGCATTCCCACTTCAGGTGTCCGGGTAGGCCGCAGAAAAAGCAATGAATTGTGCTCTTTCTGTTACCCCCCCCTGAATTCTTGTTTTTAGAATTCAACACCGTTTTTTTGTTGTTTTTGATCTGTTTTTCCTGGGATACTAATGTGTCAGTGGTCCCTTCTATCATGGCTATTTTTGATTTTACCTGATTTTGCTTCATTCGTCTACGTATTCTATCAATAAATGACGTGGCCTCTTGTAGACTGTCCATCCTAGAAGCTATTTCGAATGAAGCAGGGTCCAAATATTTAAACTTTTTAACAAAGGCCTTGACCATGAAAGGCGGTTCTTGATCAGATCCGATTTCCATTATCATTCTATAGGCCTGTTCAAATTTGACTACAAAGACAAATGGATCCTCCTGTATGTGTGTTTTAAGGTTTTCTAACAATTCGACTGTTGGGGTAGACTCTCCTGTGGTAAAGAGAATTAACTGTCTCAGCCTATCTTCCTTTGTGTCATGGATCAGGTCATTGTGTTCGTCTTGCCTAGGTGTTGCTTGTAACCTTTTTGCCATGTGGGAGGGAAGCCATACCCTAAAAATCTTGTTTCTCTGTTCATTTGTTAGATTATATTTATCGGAATGTGACTCAAAAATGTCCGCATTATGGAAGGCGTCCATTTTATCATCATATTTGGGTATGTCTTTAATGATTTTCATTAATTGGTCATGGATTTTAATGTTAAGACGGGCGGCCTTATCATGTAACTTCTTTTTCCGAAGTTCCTCCTCATTCAGAGTCTCGTCCTCGGCTGTATTCAGCCCGTCCGGTACGTCTGAACCTGAAGCATGTGGTGGGGAAGCATCTGTCTTGTTCTGTCTCGTAATAACAGATACATATTTAATATCTTTCCGTAGTTTTGATATTAAATCTGCTCTTGTTTTCAACTGATCCTCCAGATGTTCGATATGTTCTGCTAATATCGAACAATTTGGACAATCTGTTGTGTCTGCATCTGTGACGTGTGTGTCTGTTGTATTGGGTGTGTCTGTTGTAATGGGTGTATCAGTCACCATGCAGATAGTGTGTGCATATGGCTGTGCCCCACCCACCATGGAGTTGTAAGTGTATACCATACCCAATACATTCTGTATCTTTTTCTGTAACCGTTTCACAGTAAAAAACTTCTTATCTAACTTAGCATTCTCAAGTTCACATTGCCGGTACAAATTTGGCCATAACTGTGCGTCACTATGTGTATGGTCAAATGTATACTCTACATGACAGTTACTAGAATAATCATGAATAAAATCCATTTCTCACCAATATGTGATGCTTGTCCTCGAATGGCTCCAACCGTCTATGGATGGATGGTCCTGGAATGGAAGTCCTCAGATGTCCGTCAAGGCTTTGACACATACGACCTCCGTGCAGCTTGTCACGTTAAACCTCTCTTAGGTTCGTGATATGGACACCGTGTATCGTCTTTTGCCTGCAGCTTGGACAGAGATTACTCACAAAACTCACAGACCCCCCTTCTCGGACAAAGGGCAGGGAATGACGTGAGAAAAAAAGAGTCCTAATCGCTGTGAATAGGCAGTGTGAAAAAAATCACCTCGCACAGAAAACAGCTGTGCCTCTCAATCATTCAGGCTGATGCTCGCCAAATATGTTAAAAAACCGGGTTGAGGTGACAAATGCAAAGCCAGTATATAATGATTGGAGCGAAAATAGGTGCAAAAACATATTATGGATTTATTCAGATTAAGAGGTGAGGTTACAGTCATTACAGAAAAGTTACTGTCTTGGCTTGAGTTAATAGATGGATAGACAGATAAGCAGAGAGAAAAAAATAACAGTTCATTTGCCTTACATCGCTGTGGTGTGTAAGCCGTCTCTCTCTCTGGATGGTCTGGTCGGGTTTGGTGAGTCCGTCTTTCTCCTCCCTCCTTCTGCTCACCCTTTGAAGTCTGGTCTGCTTTTATAACCCAAACCCCACCTCCTGATTGTCCTTATCTCTTTACATGGTATTACAAGAAGTAACTATCCTTATTTTAGTTGAGCATTATGTCATGTCACGTGGTTCGTTTTACCCGCGAAATAAATGACTTGCGCAGTAGAGACTTGTAACTAAACCTACTTCAACTTATATATAACTCTTTTTTTTTTTTTTTATCATAAAGGTTTTTATTGAGTTTTCAGAAAAATACAAACTTCTCATACAACAACATCAAGAACAGGAGCATTGAGTAGCAAGAGGTGGAATAGCCTCGAGCCATTATCAGAATATCAATCTGGGACATTAAATACCCCTTACAACAACAACCTGAACATAGGAGCAGGGAGGGAGGGGGGAAAGAGAGGGGGTGGGGGAAGCAGCTCTACAAGATATTCTTAGGCATAATCAATTTATTTATGGTGTAGGTGTCGGTATCTGGGGGAGGGCCGTTGCATAAAGGGAAGTGGCCCACGGGTGCCATTGTTTAAGTCTCGCCGTTCTCTTCTCTAGGTTGGGGGCCAAGTTGGTTTCGTATAGCCAGTGTAGGTTGATCCTCTCAATTAGATCTCTTTTTGTAGGGGGGCTCACCGACCTCCACTTGTATGCCACACAGTACCTGCCAGCTATGAGAATGTGAGAAATGATGTTTTTTAAAAGATCCGGGATCCCATCTAAGCCAATGTGTAGCACCGCTAAGGTTGGGTTTGGAGAAAGGCGGAGACTAGTAACCTCATGGATTAGATTGAACACCTCCTGCCAGAAGTTAGATAACTTAGGGCAAAACCACCACATATGACATAAGGTGCCCCTGTGGTTGCAGCCCCTCCAGCACAGTGGTGACATATGTGGGGAAAAAGAAGCCAGTTTAGTAGGGGAGTTGTACCACCTCAGATGAACCTTTTTTAATTGCTCTATATGATTGAGACAAGAAGAGAACTTGTGGATCCATTTTGAGGCCGCGAACCATTCTTGCGGCGGAAGCGGAGAAGCTAGATCTTTTTCCCATTTGAGCATATACGGCAATTGTTTGTCCGGTTGTGGGGAGTTTAGCATATTATGGATATGTGAAAGGCCTTTGATTTTGCTATTTTGAAAGAATTTTTTAATTGAGGCGTGGTCAGCTGTCGTGGGAGCCGGGAGATGAGGAGCGGACTGAAGAAAGTGACGTATTTGAAAAAACTGGAATAGACTGTGTCGGGGAAGGTTAAATTTATCACACATTTCTGAGTACGGGAGTAGGACGCCTTCTCTATAGAGATCTGCTAGGGTGATTGGACCTCCACGTGTCCAGGCGGCAAGATTCAAGTTCGGAATGAAGGCTTCTAGCGATCTAAGGGGAATGCTGGGACCTAAAGCATGTGACACTGGCTTGCTCCACAAGGACCAAGCTTTCTTTAGAGCTGCTGTGGTGGGTAGAAGGTCGCCGGGGGGCGAAGGGGTTAGGAGCAGGGAGTCTATGAATTGTTTAGGGGAGTGGACCTGTGCCCAGGTGTACTCAATCTGTAACCATCTTAAGTCTGAATCATTCCTCCACCAATCTCGAGCCGGTTCCAGGATAGCGGCTCTGTGGTATGTTAGAATATTAGGAATACCCATTCCTCCACCACTTAGTGGGGCATGCATGCATCT
The DNA here is from genome assembly GCF_048569485.1 of Anomaloglossus baeobatrachus. Classification (NCBI taxonomy): domain Eukaryota; kingdom Metazoa; phylum Chordata; class Amphibia; order Anura; family Aromobatidae; genus Anomaloglossus; species Anomaloglossus baeobatrachus. The sequence continues at coordinate 634,134,742 of NC_134356.1, read as the reverse complement.
CAGGGCTATTCTAGGTTTTTTCCCAGCCCATATAAATTTACTCATTAGCGAATGAATTTTGGTGAGATACCGTTGCGGAATTGTTAGGGGCAGGCACCGAAGTAAGTAGATAATTTTTGGGAGGCAGATCATTTTAAAGGTCTGCATTCTCGCCACCCAAGAGAGCGGGAGAAGAGAAAGGCGAGTAAGTTCTCTATCCAGTTAGGTGTGCAGGGTCAGCAGATTTTTCCGGATCACGGAGTGTAGCGGGGCCAGTATAATACCCAGGTAGGGGATACCCTCGTCTTCCCATTTGAAAGGGTAAAGATGAGAAAGAGTGGCTCTAGTTGAGGCGGGCAGGAAGAGCGGAAAAATTAAGGACTTGGTAATATTAAGCTTGTAATACGAGACTTGAGCGAAGGAGGACAGGATCTCCATTACGTGTTTTAGGGACACCTCTACATTAGTGCAGGATAAAATCACATCATCCGCATATAGACTGATCACATGGTTTGTACTCCCCACTCGAATCCCCGAGATCCGAGGGCATTCACGGATAGTCTGCGCCAGAGGCTCTATAGCAAGGGCATAGATGATAGGGGAGAGCGGACACCCCTGGCGTGTCCCATTGGATAATTCAAAACTCCGAGATATAAATCCGGATGCCAGAACTCTGGCGTTAGGGTTAGAGTATAGTGCCATTATGGCGGTAAGTATGGGGCCTTCAAATCCAAACTTGGCCAGTACAGATTTCAGATATCCCCAGTGCACCCTGTCAAACGCCTTCTCTGCGTCCAAGGACAGGAATACACTGGGGATTTTCCTCCCCTCAGCCACCGCAATCAGGTCCAGCATACGTCTCGTCCCATCTTTCGCCTGCCTCCCCGCCACAAACCCCACTTGATCCGGGGAAATCAGTGATGGAAGGACTTTATGTATTCTAGCTGAGATTATTTTGGCGTATAATTTTAAGTCGCAGTTTAGGAGGGATATTGGCCTGAAGTTTCCTGGTGATGTAGGGGGTTTTCCTGGCTTTGGCAGGGTAGTTATAATGGCCTCTAGATTATTTGGTGAAATATCTGCTGTGGTTCGCCAAGAGGAGAAAAGTCTCAGGAGGAAAGGAGACAGGGTTTCAGTGAATTGCCTATAATAGGAGTTAGTGAGGCCGTCTGGGCCTGGAGCTGAATTTCTTTTGGCTGTGATCACCGCCTGGCGAACCTCTTCCAGGGAGAAAGGGGAATTTAGTTGCTCTAGATGTACTGTAGATAACCGAGGAAGATTAATATTGTTTAAGAAGGAATTAATTGCCGATTGGGTAGGCTTTGGGGCAGTGGGGTCATTTTTAAGGTTGTAGAGAGACTGATAAAAATCAGCGAATGCATTGGCTATTTCCGTTGGGTTGCGTATTGTGGCATTAGAACCCGTCACGAGGTATTCAATTTTGTTTTGCATTTCTCGTTTTTTAACCCTCCTGGCTAGTAAGGCACCCGCCCTGTCACCCATCATATAGTACCGCTGTTTGAGGGATCTTAAATTTTTCTCATAGTCTACCATCAGCAATTGGCGGAGCTGTGTTCTTAGTTTCCTGAGTTCGTCAGATGTTGACATGTTTGGGGCAGATTTATTGTGGGCTTCTAAAAGCGCTATGTGGGACAGTAGAGCTTTGGAAGTTGCCTGACGCCTCCTTTTCTCCCTAGTGGCAATTTTGATGAATGACCCCCTAATAAAGGCCTTGTGTGCAGACCATAGCGTTTCCTCTGTCACCTCCTTGTTGTCATTAAATTTAAAAAACTCTGTGAGGTCGGCCTGCAACTCCTCAGAGAGTTGTCTACAGGCCAGGAGGGAATCATTCATGCGCCACCGGGTAAAAACGGGCGTGCGGCTTTGCTCCTGGACTGTCAGGTATATGGGGGCATGGTCCGACCAAGCTATAAGTCCAATTTTTGAATCTGAGCAATCCAAAATAAGTGAGCTTTCAACCAGAAAGTAGTCCAATCTGCTGTATGAGGTGAACCGAGGTGAGAAGAATGTGTAGTCCCTCTCATTTGCATGTTGGTATCTCCATATATCATGGAGATGCCTTTCTGAAATTATTGTGCTCATTTCCTTCCTCTTTACAGCAGTATTGGAGCAATCCAGAGTGCTGGACATTAACATGTTAAAATCCCCGCAGATTATTTGCTTACCCTCTGTAACGGATGAAAGCTTGGAAAGAAACCTCCGCAGAAAGCTGATCTGACCAGAGTTGGGGGCGTAAAGGGTTGCAATAGTATACTTAGAGCCATTTATGGAGCAATTAATAATGGCGTATCTACCTTCAGGGTCTAAATGTTGGGAATGTAGTGTGAACGCAACAGTATTTTTTACACAAATGAATTCTCCAGCCTTTTTTTTTTCCCACAAGCCAGCAGTATGAAAGGAAATTTAGCATTATTTAACCTGTGCGAGTCCCCCTGGAGGAGATGAGACTCTTGACCACAAATCACGTCACATTTGGATTTAACCACTTCCCGCCAAAACATGGATCTCTTGGCCGGCGAGTTCAGGCCCCTAACATTTATAGACATACAGTTCAGTACCATTGTACATGAAAAAAAATCCCTTGCCTAGAGCTGATGGGGGAGAAAGGAAGGTTAGGCAGGAAAGAGGTAACACTGACAACATTAACATCACTAACATTACTGATGTAGGGAGCATCAGTCCACATAGAAAAAAGCCCAAAAAGGGGGCCTGCGGTATGGTGGAAATGTACCGCCATGGGGGCTCAGGGTCCTGGTTGAACAGAACCAGCGGACCTTAAAAGTAGCAACTAAGTCTCAGCCGCGACTCAGACATATCACATAACTCACGCGACGGACCAATCTTCATTCACTTTATCCCTTTGGGATGATCCTGTGGCTCTTGGAGATCTGGCCGGGAGATTTGCCATGTTCCATGAGGATAGGAGCTTTGCCAACTGTTGTGGGGAATGGCAGACGTGGGTGTTTCCTGCACGGAAAAGCAGGATCTTTACAGGGAAACCCCATCTATAGGATATAGCTTCATCCCTGAGAATTTTGGTATAAGGGGCAAATTCCCTCCTTTTTGCCAGGGTTCCTGCAGACAGATCCGGAAAAATGGACAGGTGCCGGAATTGCTCAGACAGAGGCGGCCTCCTTCTCAGGGCTTGCAGCAGGGCTTCTTTGGTCTTGTAAAAGTGCAGGCGAGCCAAAGTGTCCCGGGGGGCATCAGCACTGAGGGATTTAGGCTTAGGGACTCTGTGTATTCTGTCCACCAGGAAATCAGTTGCAGACAGGTCTGGGAGCAGCTCCTGCAGCAAGGAGCCTAGAAAGCTCTGCAGCCCCTTGTCTGGTATGGCCTCTGGAATTCCTCTGATTCTTATGTTGTTTCTGCGGGACCTGTCCTCTAAATCCAAGACCTTGGTATGGAGCTTTTGCACTTGTTCCTCCAGTGCTGCATTGGCATCAATGAGGCTATTGTGTGACTTTGTCAGCTCCTGCATTTTAGTTTCAATGTGTGCTGTGCGACTGCCTATGGCAGTGATATCTCCCCTCAGCTCAGCCACCATATCTTTCCAATCCTGCTGCAGTGATGAGCGGAGGGCACTGAGCAGTTTCTGCATGGTACCTTTGGTAAGCGGTATATCTGCAGCGTCTGTGTCCAAGTCTGGGCCTGCTGTGGATCCCCTCCTGGATGAGCGTGAGGAAGCTGTGGAGGAGGATGCTGCTGCCATTTTCCCTCGTCCCGTGCTGGAGAAGAAGTCTGTAACTTTCGCCGGGGACGGCTTCTTCTGGGACTTTCCCCTTGGCATGCCACGTTCCTGGGTACCTCCGCAGCACTTTCCCCCCGTGTGCAGAGAGATTGGTGCCACTGGTGAGCCGCAGTGAGCCGGTTAGGAGTCGAGGTGGCTGGAGCTCAGCAGCTAGGTGACCGGTGCCATTAGCAAGCAGGCCACGCCCCCCATATATAACTCTTTTGAAGCTCGCTGAACTCTGACCTTAGTGTAACAGAAAGAACATTCTCAAAGCTAATTTCAGTTCTAGCCCAAATTCCAAACAGAATATAGCTCTTCGTTGACAACTTTGATGAACAATAGCAGATGGCTTTGGTTCTACCTTGTCAAATCCTTGGTTAGCATTTTCCAACTCACAGACATCCTTAAAGGGGATGGCGAAATACACATATTTTATGAATATATGTATATTCAAGTTTATGAATCAAATCTCCATAAACTCACTATTTTACAAATTCCATGACACATCAGCTGATTGTATAAAAGCCGTTTATACAATCAGCTGATGCATCAGTGCAAAAAAAAAATAAAAAAATACACACTTCAGTGCAGACTCCTGTCAGACCGATCAATGCAGGACCCGGCAGTAATCAGCTAATGAAGTCTCCTGACGGCATCAGCTGATAGTTTAGCCGGCCGGGTAGTAAAAAGCCGGCGTCACCGCTGTCACTGTCACTGTCAGCTGATTCCGTCAGGTGACCGCATCAGGTGATCAGCGCCAGGTCCTGCAGCTATCGGAGGTGTCCCGGCCGTCTGCACACACCCGGAGCAGGGGTGGCGGTACCGGGAGAGGAGCTGGGAGCGGACATGGCACCGGGAGGCTGCAGACAGGTGAATATGACATTTTTTTCTCTACTGTTCACTTTTGACTTCGCAGCTGCTTCCATCTCCCGCCCGTACATGGCAGCGCACGGGAGATGGAAGCGGCGGTGCCGGTACCGGGTGGATTCACACTTCTGTGTTTACCAACAGAAGGAATCCTCTTCCTGTACACGTCACTGTACTACCCACCCCTTGCGTTTAGAGCCGCGTTTTTAGTCATAGAAACGCAGCTATATTTGCAATTTGTGTTTTTCATTGCTTTTTTGAACATCTCATTGAACTCAATGGGTGGAAAACGCAGTGAAAAACGCAGGAATAATTGACATGCTGCGTTTTTGTGGTGACCACAAAAACGCAGCTACAAAGAAGCGCTGTGTGCAGACAGCACTTCTGAAAAACCCATAGACATTGCTGGGGAAGCAATGTCACATAGTTTTCTGCAAAAAAACGCTGTAAAAAACGCCGCTAAAAACGCAGCAAAAACGTCTAGTGCGCACAGGGCCTGACGCTGACAGACAGCAGGAGGAGGAGCTACCTCCCCACATTGCCGTGACCTCTGCAGCGTCAGCACGTCGCTGCGCGCTGGGTCAGGGTCCACTGAACCCGGAAGTGCGGTGCATACGGAGGTACAGGGATTAATTTGTGTCAGTGTCTTAAAGAGACACTAACACAAATGAATACAGGGAACTGGATCGCTGGAGCTGTTTCTTGCCGGTTCTAGGAACCGGCTGCTATGTTAACAACCGGTTCTCCAGAACCGGACATAACCGGCTGAATCCCACCCCTGACTGTGCAGACATTTCGATGGAATAAGGGTTAATGTTACTGATCTGATTGCCCACAGTCTCCACATGCCCAACCGCCCCTCCCCCCTCCCGGGGCCCCTGCTTGCCCTCCCGCACCCTCCTCGGGGCCCCTGCTCGTTCCCCGGGCCCCTGCACCCCCCCCGGGACCCCCGCCTTCTATACTCACGTGCTGCTGCTCCTGCAGCCTGGCCTGGGGTGACGCCGGGTCCATCCTCCGCAGCGCGATGCTGCCAGCACCTGCACAGGAAGGAAGCAGTCATCACTCTGAGACTGCCTCCTCCTGCAGTGTCGCTGGCTGCGCAGATGAGTCAGAGCCGCGCGGCACTGACAGTGACAGCAGGCAGAGCAGGGAGATCGCGCTCCCTGCTTGCCGCTGCAGAGGGAATGGGATTGTCACTAATCATATCGGCAATGTGCCGATATGATTAGTGAAATTACCGGCCGGGGGAGGGCCTCTCACACATATCCATAGGTGCCCAAGGGGGGTAGGGGGGCGGGGCCTAGGGGGCGTGGCCATCAATAGCTGGGCCCACCGGGGGTTCTCCCGACCTCCTGGTGGGCCAGTCCGCCCCTGGTTGGGATGCAGGCTATAATGAGGCAGATGGAGTCACTTTAGACATCTTTTTCTATATGCACCAAAGCACAGTTGACTACACTTTTGTGAACCACTAAAAAGACAGACCACACCAAAACAGAGGCCATACAGAGTTCGAAGTCTCGCTATCAACCTCATTCTAGTTAATGGTTTATAGATGGTTCCATCTGTATTACATATTTTGGGGATTTTCATGGTAACCCCAATGTAAGTGCTCAGGGCAGAGCACAGGATAAAGTTGGAGTTTTCATAATGGGGTCGCTTGTGTGCTGTTTTGGCACTTCTGAAGCTTTCCAAAAATCAAATCTTGCTGCTTCCCTTCCGTGCCATGTGCCCAAACAGGAGTTTCTTTACGATTACACAACAATTTGTGGGGTAAAACCAACATTTTAGTCACAGAATCACTGAGATATGTGGAAGTGTTCTAGACTTATTAATACATAAAGTGAGGTTTGTCATATTTTAAATATTTGGCCTGGTCACGAAGGTGAAAACAGGCTTTGCTGAGAGGAGGGTAATAAAAATTGATGTTATGTGCAAAATGGTGTACTAGAAATGGTTTCTGTGGCATCAGAGAAAATTCTTTTACATGCCATTGTAATATGTTTACCATTTTATTGTCAGATGTTGATCATGAAGGAGAATCAGGAGACCATGCAAGAAATAAAGAATGAGTTTCAAGATTTTCTCAATAATTGGGTGAGTTTGTTTAACCACTACATCTGAAAACTCTCCTGTCAATATCTTACATTTGTCCCCAGTGACACACATCTGAATCTTGTACTATAAATTTGCTTTCAATGTCACGTATATATATATATATATATATATATATATACATATATATATATATATATACACACATATATATATATATATACATATATATATATATATATACACAGTGGAACCTTGGTTAATGAGAACAATCCGTTCTGGGACTGTGCTTGTTAACCAAGTTACTCGTTCAGCAAAGCAAGATTTCCCATAGGAAATCATTGCAATTCAGACAATTCGTTCCACGACTTGTTAAATGTCCCATCTTGGTCCCCTATTGTGCCATTCCACACATGCACAAACACACACAAACACACACAAGCACGCATGCACACGCACGCACATATTATATGCTCACCTTACCTTCCGTTCCATTGCCGGTCTCCTGGGACTTGCTGTTCGCTAGTACGGGCTGTGTATCGGGTAACCATGACGACGAGGGAGGAACTTCCGCACCCAGAGCGCTGACGTCAAAGGCAGGAGTTGCTTGCCTCTGATTGGCCAGCGCGCTGCCTTTGAGTAGCGTCTGACAGCGGAACTTCCTGCCTCGTCGCGCTGCCTGCCGATACACATCCTGGAGTGGCGAACTACAGGACCCAGGAGACCGGTGATGGAATGAAAGGTACACATATTATGCTCACCTTACCTTCCGTTCCATCGCCAGCCTCCTGGGTCTTGTAGTTCGCCGCGAGGATTCCTCCCTCGTCGTGATGCACCGGCGAACTACAAGAACTATGAGTCCAGCGATGGAACGGAAGGTAAGGTGAGCATAATACTGTATGTGTGTGCGTGCGTGTGTGTTTGTGTGTGTTTTGTGCGTGCTTGTGTGTGTTTGTGTGGACTGTAAGAGCGGGTCAGAGCGCGGTGGATGTACGGAACCGGAAGTGTGTGCGGTGAGAATTTTGCTCGTACAGCAAAGCTTTCTCGTAAACCGAGTTACAAATTTACAGAAAGCTTTGCTTGTTAAGCGAAATTTTCGATAAGTGGGTTACTCGTTAAGCGAGGTTCCACTGTGATATATATATATATATATATATATATATATATATATATATATATATATATATATACAGTGCCTACAAGTAGTATTCAACCCCCTGCAGATTTAGCAGGTTTACACATTCGGAATTAACGTGGCATTGTGACATTTGGACTGTAGATCAGCCTGGAAGTGTGAAATGCACTGCAGCAAAATAGAATGTTACCGTATTTCTTTTTTTTTTTTTTTAAATTGTGAAAAGTTTATTCAGAGGGTCATTTATTATTCAACCCCTCAAACCACAAGAATTCTGTTTGGTTCCCCTGCCTAAAGCATTAAGAAGTATTTCAGGCACAAAGAACAATGAGCTTCACATGTTTGGATTAATTATCTCTTTTTCCAGCCTTTTCTGACTAATTAAGACCCTCCCCAAACTTGTGAACAGCACTCATACTTGGTCAACATGGGAAAGATAAAGGAGCATTCCAAGGCCATCAGAGACAAGATCGTGGAGGGTCACAAGGCTGGCAAGGGGTACAAAACCCTTTCCAAGGAGTTGGGCCTACCTGTCTCCACTGTTGGGAGCATCATCCGGAAGTGGAAGGCTTATGGAACTACTGTTAGCCTTCCACGGCCTGGACAGCCTTTGAAAGTTTCCACCCGTGCCGAGGCCAGGCTTGTCCGAAGAGTCAAGGCTAACCCAAGGACAACAAGGAAGGAGCTCCGGGAAGATCTCATGGCAGTGGGGACATTGGTTTCAGTCAATATAATAAGTAACGTACTCCACCGCAATGGTCTCCGTTCCAGACGAGCCCGTAAGGTACCTTTACTTTCAAAACGTTATGTCAAGGCTCATCTACAGTTTGCTCATGATCACTTGGAGGACTCTGAGACAGACTGGTTCAAGGTTCTCTGGTCTGATGAGACCAAGAACGAGATCTTTGGTGCCAACCACACACGTGACGTTTGGAGACTGGATGGCACTGCATACGACCCCAAGAATACCATCCCTACAGTCAAGCATGGTGGTGGCAGCATCATGCTGTGGGGCTGTTTCTCAGCCAAGGGGCCTGGCCATCTGGTCCGCATCCATGGGAAGATGGATAGCACGGCCTACCTGGAAATTTTGGCCAAGAACCTCCACTCCTCCATCAAGGATCTTAAGATGGGTCGTCATTTCATCTTCCAACAAGACAACGACCCAAAGCACACAGCCAAGAAAACCAAGGCCTGGTTCAAGAGGGAAAAAAATCAAGGTGTTGCAGTGGCCTAGTCAGTCTCCTGACCTTAACCCAATTGAAAACTTGTGGAAGGAGCTCAAGATTAAAGTCCACATGAGACACCCAAAGAACCTAGATAACTTGGAGAAGATCTGCATGGAGGAGTGGGCCAAGATAACTCCAGAGACCTGTGCCGGCCTGATCAGGTCTTATAAAAGACGATTATTAGCTGTAATTGCAAACAAGGGTTATTCCACAAAATATTAAACCTAGGGGTTGAATAATAATTGACCCACACTTATATGTTGAAAATTTATTAAAATTTAACTGAGCAACATAACTTGTTGGTTTGTAAGATTTATGCATCTGTTAATAAATCCTGCTCTTGTTTGAAGTTTGCAGGCTCTAACTTATTTGCATCTTATCAAACCTGCTAAATCTGCAGGGGGTTGAATACTACTTGTAGGCACTGTATATATAAAATGTGTTAAATGTCATATACAATTATGGCTAAAGGTGTTGGCACCCTTGAAATTGTTCCAGAAAATGAAGTATTTCTCCAAGAAAATGATTGCAGTTACATATTTTGTCATACAGGTCTATGTCCTTTGTGTTTATTGGAATGACACAAAAAAAAAAAAAAAATGCAAATTGGGCATAATTGCACACAACCCCCCCCCCAAAATATGCCATATTTTAATGCACTCCCTTTGCAATAAATACCTGCATTCAATCGCTTCCTATAACCATCCACAAGCTTCTTACACCTCTCAACTAGAATTTTCGACTCTTCTTTTGCAAACTGATCCAGGTCTCTCATATGTGAAGGCGTCTTCTCTTCTCCCAACAGCAATTTTAAGATCTCTGCACAGATGTCAATGGGATTTAAATCCCGACTCCTTGCTGCCACTTGAGAACTCTTCAGCACTTTGTTTCCATCCATTTCTGGGGGCTTCTTCTCCTTCTGAAAGACCCATGACGCAAACCCAGCTTTCTGATACTGAGTCCTACATTGCTACACAAAATTCTTTGGTAATCATCAGATTTCATAATGCCTTGCACACAGCAAGAGACCCAGTGCCAGAGCCACCAAAACAACCACAAAACATCTTTGATCCTCCATCATATTTCACTTTAGGTAATGTGTTCTTTTCTTTGTAGGCCTCATTCCATTTTCGCTTAAACGGTAGAATGATGCGCTTATCAAAAAAGCTCTGGGTCTCATCTGTCCACAAGATGCTTTCCCACAAGGATTTTAGGTTAGCCACATATAATTTGACAAACTGCAGTCTAGCTTTTTTATGTCTCTGTGTCAGCAGTGGGGTCCTCCTGGGTCTCCTCCATAGTGTTTCATTTAATTCAAATGTTGACGGATAGTTCGAGCTGATATTAATACACCCTGAGCATACAGGACAGCTTGAATTTCTTTGGAATTTGACTGGGGCAGCTTATCCACCACCCAAACTATCCTGCGTTGCAAACTTTCATCAAAGAATGTAGACTACTTGGAACTGTGAACAAAGGAACATCAAGATCTTTGTAGATGGACTTGTAACGTTGAGATTATTGATATTTTTCACCTATTTTAGTTCTCAAGTTCTCAGACAGTTCTCTTCTACTCCTTTCTGTTTTCCATGCTTAGTATGGCACACAAAGACACATAATACAAATATTTAGTTAACTCCTCTAGAATTTATTCACATTTATTCTTCACAATGTTATGACAGACAAGGCCTTCCTGTCCTATCTTTCTCTTAGTGTAGGGTATTGCTTCTCATCCTGTCCCCCCACTATCTTGGTTCTTGTCCTCAAGCTCCAACATCTGTGCCTCCTTTCCCCCTCACTCCTCACACCCTTATTTGACCATGGCCTGTTGGTTCCGGACTTCTCGAGGTTACCTGACTGGCCCTAGCACCGAGGACATGTCTTCTCATGCCTAAACCCCACTTAGAAATGGCACCTTTCAAGCCTTCTCACTTAAGACCAACCTCTTGCCAACTGTCACTCCTCCCCTGTCCATCATCCAATACAGGATTGGCTTACCACTCCTCTAACTCGACCACTAGCTGGCCGATTGTTGTATCCTTGTGCCCCACAAGTCACCCAAATATTAACACCTACATTTATTGTATTCAACAGTACATACAAACACACCTTATTTACACGATGGGGCGTAGCCCTCCTGCTACACATCTCCTCACTTAAATATGGTCATCCCCTGCCATAAAACCTTAATATACACATATACAAGTATTTTAAACTAATAAAATTGCTACTTTAAAGACCACACAGTTTATGGCAAGAGGCCAGAGTTCATTTCACTCCTGCAGGTAGCGAACGAGGTATAACTTTAAAACAAGTAGCCGCCTGTAGGCAACAGTCCTTTCCTGCCATTGTAGGGGATGTCCATGCGCCTGCCTGTTCCTGACAGAGTGCAAAACAGCCCTGGATCCTCTCCCTAGGGTCCATATTTTCCTTCCACTCACTTCTCTGTCGAGGCCAGTCCATTGTTGTACAACATTGCCCAAGAACACCGAGTATGGACATTGTCCATGGGGCAAGGGGAATTGTCTATGCGGCAAGGGGCAATGTCCATGGCAGAGGGCAAACAATTCCCTCCTGGCTTTGAGTTACACATTCCAGCATAGGCGAGTGTAAGGTGCGCAAAACAACTGGAAGAGAGGAAGCAAACAAAAAAACTTTGGCCACTCTGGGCCAACTTCAGGGTGTTTGGTCTCCTGACCAATCCCCTCTGGAATACTAGATAGTCTCCTAATCTTTAGTGCAACAAGCACAACTGGTGACAGTTCAGATCTAGCTTCTGGTTACCTACATACTAACAAGCACTGTGGCCATACTCACGCCTTTGGACTTGACCACCTTGGCACATATGGCCAAATGGGCTCCCTGTGCGACATTCACCACCGCCGGGGGACCCACAGTTTCCTAGGTCTCGGCCCAGGACTCCAGCATGCTACTGGGGAAGGTGGCTTCAATTTTCCCACATGGATAAGGGGTCCGCAGGGCCAGCGATGTCGAGGGATTATCCCCATGTACAAACCTATTGATCTGCAGCACTTCCCGGACGTCTCCCTCAACCAGTGTGTGGACGACTGCAACTGCATACCAACCCCAGGGCCCGTCCTCCTTGATGAAGTAGACCCGGTCTCCTCAGTTTAGAGCAGGACCTTCACGCACCAACCCGGCGTTAACTTACACCATTGTACTAGTCAACTCTTCCTGAATGAAACCGTAGCCCCGCTCACATTCCAGGTGATGTATCACCCCATAGGTAATGTGGCCCCAATGGCACTGCCTGGGAGTGCCAGCTGAGTCCGAACCCAAGCCTCCCACTTCTTCCCATCAATGACTCTGGCCACCCACCTATTCTCTGCGGGATGTGGGGCCTGGGGACTCTTTGGCCACATAGCATCGGGGTAGAGGCCTTTCAGTGGGGGGCTCATGCACAGTCGACACGGTCGGTGGTGACTGCAGTTTCAAGGGCATCTCCAGGTCCGGCGTCTCTCTCTTGGCTCCTGGCTGTTTCGCCACCCACAATCCCTTTATCTGTTGGATCCTCTCTCCACAGCTGATTGGGGGCCGTAACCACGACAGTCACCTTGAATGGTGGGGCTTGTTCTTCAGTGGCCGGCAACTGATGGCACAGGTTCCGCTCTCTTGTGACCTCCTTCCATAGCTGCAAATCTCCCAGCTTCCCTTTCTTTGCCTCTGCGGTCATCTGGGTAACCCAGTCTTGCCAACTCTTCTGGCCACGGCAACTATGGGCCCACAGACCGTACTAGCAGCCTTCCCTCTGTTCTTTTGGCTCAGTCCATCTCGCTCTGTGCTATCCACAGAAATGGAGCAGATACAGCTGGCAGTCTCTATCTTATGGTCCCCGCTCTCCAGGGCAGAGCCCTCTTTGGCTCCTCCTCCCATTTCTCCAGAGCTGCTGCACGTTCCTCATCAGCTTTTTTTTTTGGAAGGGAGGGCTCTCTCTACTTGGTACATCCATTGGGGGCAAGCACCACTCAATGTCAGGTTTCCAGGTTTTCCAGTTCTCTTTTGAATGAGCTTGCCCTCAGTTAACATGGAGTTTTAAGGTTCTGTTGCCCTACTTCCTGTCCAGCTGCTTAAAAGGCCGCCTCTCAGCCCAGTCCAGTGCCTGAGTATACTGCTTGCTGTGTGCTCCTGCGTTGCTGCTGCTAATCCTGATTGCTTTTGGATCCTCCTAAAGACTACCGACCGACCGACTCTGGACCTTACCCGGTTTATCAAGCTGTGCCCGGATTCCGTCTGCCATCTTCGGTCAGCACTCTGCCCGGTTCTCTCTGGTTCGTAACCACTCTGGACATTCATCCCGTACGGACACTCCTGGACTTTTACCGCTTGCCCCTTGTGTCCCGGCTGCTGCGCATTTAGGCCTTCCGGGGTGATTGCCGGACAGTCCCTGTATAGGGGTTCGCTCTGGTGGTCTCCCTGGGGGAGTCCGGTGCGTGGCCCCGGGAATTCCCTCCGCTCCGTTTCGGGAAGGTATTGTGTGTATTTGTATTGCTGTGTTTGTTCCGTTGTTATCTACCGTGGTTACAGATTATAAAACATCTTGTATCAAAAACTCGTCTCTGCTGATCATTGCCCTACGCTATCGAAATCCTCAGAACATATAATAAGTATTACATTATACTCAGGCCCAAAAAAGAGGATTTCGCTGGGGCAATGACTGAGACACGAGGAGTAGATCAGCTCTTTTCTATGATTAACTCCTTGCAGCAGGAGATGGAGGTGGTGCAGACTAAACTTAGAGATGTGGAGGCACAGCTGGGTCATGATCACCAGGTACTGGGTCCGGCTATACAGGATTTGCAAGTCAGAGTGGAGGCTCAGGAAGCCGGCCCCACTACGTCCGTATCAGCTGCCGGTATGCCTAGGTTACCCCCATTCCGTTTCAATGGTGACCGTGGTCAGTTTCGTGGATTTGTGAACCAATGTATACTGTTTTTTGATGTACATGCTGATTATTACCGTTCTGACCGGTCCAAAGTGTTATGTATAATCATGTTATTAACCTCACGAGCACTGGCTTGGGCTAATCCTATGATAGAGAACCGAGACATCCGTTTAAATCACCTAGATGATTTTCTGACCGCAATGGCGCAAATGTTTGATGATCCGAATCGCCGTGCTACCGCTGAATCGGCTCTCCTTTCCTTACGTCAGGGAAAGCGTTCTGTCGTTGAATACGCCACTGAATTTAAGAGGTTAGTGGTAGACACCGACTGGGGAAACAATGCATTATTGTCTGTTTTCAGAAAGGGGTTGTCCGGTACCATCAAGGACGAGTTAGCTCGTTCCGAATCTCCAGGGGATTTTGAACTGTTTCTCCAGCACTGTGTGCGTATTGATACCCGCTTGACGGAACGTAGACAGGAAAAATGGGCGGCTGTAAACCGGGTAACCAACTTTACATTTCCTTCCAGAGAACCCGCTCTCAGGACGCCACGGGAGGCCGAGGACGTTCCTATGCAAGTAGACTCTCTGCAAAAGCGAGAGACCAATGAACGTCGCGAACACCGGCTCCGTGAGCGTTTGTGTTTCTATTGCGGTCAATCGGACCATTTCTTGATCGACTGCCCGAAACGTCCGAATCGCCCAAATAAGGTATTGGCAGCCATGGCAGAGTGCGACAACACGGACGCAGAGTCCGATATCTCTGAGGCAAGTGGACACTTGGATGCGGTATTTCCCTTGACTGTAATGTCAACCTCACCGAAGGACTCGGAAGGGAAATATACCCATTGCTCGCTCCCCATTCAGATCCGGTGGGAGGGACAGCTAATACCTACCTCTGCAATGATAGACTCTGGGGCAGGGGGAAATTTCATGGACTCTTCTTTTGCCAGGAAACACGGTATCCGGACTCAGCAAAGATCCTCACCGGTTACCATGGAGACGGTAGACGGATCTCCGTTAATCTCTGGACCAGTCGATCGGGAAACCGTACCGCTAGAATGCGTCATGAAGCCAGGTCAGCAGGAGACCCTTGTTTTCATGCTAATTTCATCTCCTCATTTTCCGATTATTTTAGGTATTCCGTGGCTACGGTCTACAAATCCGGTCATCGATTGGGAAACTAAGGAAATATCCTTCCCACCGCAGAATATTCCGACCATTAGTCCAACTGTTCCGGTTCCAGTACCACCAAATACGGAGAGCACTGTACAGGTACCTGTTTTACCCCCGGTTTACCGTGACTTCGCTGATATATGCGACAAAAGAAAAGCCGACGGACTTCCCCCGCATAGACCGTATGATTGCCCCATAGACTTACTCCCAGGGGCGGAGATTCCGTTTGGTCATGTCTACCCGTTGGCGGCACCTGAGCTAGCAGCACTAAAAGAGTATATTGATGAAAGCCTAGCCAAGGGATTTATTCGTCCGTCTACCTCCCCCGCAGGGGCACCCATCTTTTTCGTGAAAAAGAAGGAGGGGACTCTGAGACCCTGTATTGACTACCGGGAACTGAATAAAATAACCATCCGGAACCGGTATCCGTTACCGTTGATTCCTGAGCTATTGGAGAGGGTCCAACAGGCAAAAATATTCACCAAATTGGACCTCCGTGGGGCATATAATCTGCTTTGTATACGTCCTGGAGACGAGTGGAAGACCGCGTTCCGATGTCGGTACGGACATTTTGAGTACCTAGTGATGCCTTTTGGACTTTGTAACGCTCCCGCGGCATTTCAACATCTAGTTAACAATATTTTTAGGGATATCATGGACCAATTCATGGTGATCTATCTGGACGATATCCTAATCTTTTCTGATTCTCTACAGGAACACCAGGAGCACGTCAAGACCGTACTTACCCGTCTGAGGGAAAACCACCTGTACATTAAGCTGGAGAAATGCGAGTTCCACTGCTCACAAATACAATTCTTAGGTTATGTCATCTCTCCTCAGGGACTAAACATGGAATCTAGCAAGATACAAGCCATTCTGGACTGGCCGGAACCGGGAAACATCAAGGAGGTACAACGCTTTGTCGGTTTTGCCAACTTTTACCGACGCTTTATCCGTAACTTTTCAGAGATTGTCCGTCCCATCACTCTGTTAACCAAGAAAGGACAGAAGTTTGTGTGGTCCGCCCAGGCCCAGGAAGCATTCCATCGTCTCAAGGTATGTTTTACCTCAGCGCCAATATTAGTCCATCCGAATCCCGCACTTCCCTTTATCGTGGAGGTCGACGCTTCCGACTATGCATTAGGGGCCATTCTTTCTCAAAGGACCGGGGACAAGAGTCTCTTGCATCCGTGTGCCTTCTTTTCCCGCCAGTTGTCCCCTGCAGAAAGGAACTACGACATTGCGGACAAGGAATTATTGGCGATTATTTCCGCTTTCAAGGAATGGAGACACCACTTACAGGGAGCCGCGCAGCAAGTGATAGTACTCACGGATCATCGTAATCTGGAATTTCTTAAGTCTGCCAGGTGCCTGTCTCCACGGCAAGCCCGTTGGAGCCTATTTCTTAACCAATTCAATTTTGTCGTTACATACCGTCCAGGTTCACGTAATGGGAAAGCCGATGCCTTGTCCCGAATCCACGCCGTGGACTCCGTGCCTGGAACCCCGTCTCAGACCGTGTTATCGGATGCCAATTTCGTTGGTGTAATCCAGGACCAGGACTTGTGGAAGGACATCAAGCTGGCCTATGATGGTGACGTATTTCTTGCTGCCCCCCCGAATGATGTAACGCTTGTTCTTCGGAATGGTGTGTGGTTGAGAGAGCGACGCATTTATGTCCCGGAGGCCGTAAGACTTCGGGTTCTCAAGTTGGTCCATGACTCCGTGTTGGCTGGTCATAGGGGGGTACAGAAGACGCAAGAATTTCTGAGCCGTTTTTTCTGGTGGCCTACTTGCTTAAAGGATGTGAAGGACTATGTCCACTCATGTGTGGTTTGTGCCCGGTGCAAGGTCCTTCGTGTGGCTCCTACGGGACTCCTCCAACCGTTACCCGTGCCATCTCGCCCTTGGGGGTCTATCTCCATGGATTTTATTGTGGAGTTGCCAGTCTCAGGCGGACACAATACCATTTTAGTGGTGGTAGATCGATTGACTAAAGCTGCTCACTTCATTCCGTGTACCGGTCTTCCCTCAGCCGCAGAGACAGTGGATTTGGTTATCCAGAATGTATTCCGATTGCATGGGGTACCAGACGAGATCATCTCTGACCGGGGCGTGCAGTTCACGTCTAGATTCTGGAAGGGGTTTTGTACGGCACTCCAGATTGATGTCTGTTTGTCTTCTGCATACCATCCTCAGACAAATGGGCAAACCGAACGGACGAATCAAACCCTGGAACAATACCTTCGATGTTATGTCAGCCATCTCCAAGACGATTGGTTGAAGATGCTTCCGTTGGCGGAGTTCTCATATAACAACACTCAGAGCAGCTCCACTAAGGTAACGCCCTTTTTCGCTAACTTGGGTTACCATCCGAATGTTTTGCCTAGGTCACCGGTTGCGGTTTCGGTGCCAGCGGTGGAGGACAGATTGACAGAGCTACGACAAAATCTGGAGGTTCTGAAGGACACTGTGGCTACGGCCCAGGAGCGTTACAAGAGGTCGGCCGACACTCACCGGAAACCGGCACCCTTGTACAAGGTAGGGGACTCTGTATGGTTGTCCACCAAAAACCTGAGATTGGGTGTTCCTTCGCAGAAGCTGGTACAAAAATTCATCGGTCCATTTAAGATCACCGGGATCGTGAGCCCTGTGGCCTGTCGGCTACGGTTGCCGCACCATCTAAAGGTACACCCGGTCTTTCATGTGTCTCTCCTCAAACCTGTCTCCCCTAATACGTTTCGTGGTCGTGTTGTGCCTCCTCCTCCGCCTGTGATGGTCGACGGCGAGGAGCAGTTCGTGGTTGAGGACATTATTGACTCCCGGCTCCATCGTCGTCGGCTTCAATATCTGGTACGTTGGCAGGGGTACGCCCCCGAGGACGATTCCTGGGAACCGGTGGGTAACATTCGGGCACCCCGGAAGATCGCTCAGTTTCATCGACGGTTCCCGGACAAGCCGGGCCCTGATCCGTCCTGAGGCCGTCTCTGGGGGGGGGAGTAATGTCAGGTTTCCAGGTTTTCCAGTTCTCTTTTGAATGAGCTTGCCCTCAGTTAACATGGAGTTTTAAGGTTCTGTTGCCCTACTTCCTGTCCAGCTGCTTAAAAGGCCGCCGCCCAGTCCAGTGCCTGAGTATACTGCTTGCTGTGTGCTCCTGCGTTGCTGCTGCTAATCCTGATTGCTTTTGGATCCTCCTAAAGACTACCGACCGACCGACTCTGGACCTTACCCGGTTTATCAAGCTGTGCCCGGATTCCGTCTGCCATCTTCGGTCAGCACTCTGCCCGGTTCTCTCTGGTTCGTAACCACTCTGGACATTCATCCCGTACGGACACTCCTGGACTTTTACCGCTTGCCCCTTGTGTCCCGGCTGCTGCGCATTTAGGCCTTCCGGGGTGATTGCCGGACAGTCCCTGTATAGGGGTTCGCTCTGGTGGTCTCCCTGGGGGAGTCCGGTGCGTGGCCCCGGGAATTCCCTCCGCTCCGTTTCGGGAAGGTATTGTGTGTATTTGTATTGCTGTGTTTGTTCCGTTGTTATCTACCGTGGTTACAGATTATAAAACATCTTGTATCAAAAACTCGTCTCTGCTGATCATTGCCCTACGCTATCGAAATCCTCAGAACATATAATAAGTATTACACTCAACACAAGTCACCTCCTAATTCCCAGCCTTTAAGCTCTCTTTCCACTGTACCACCCACGATGTATGGTAGTTGTTTCCTGGCCCAGGCCATGTCTTGCCATCTTTATTTTCACAGCCATAGTAGTAGTTCCTTAGACTCAGGCATCTTCCTCCAGCCCTTTCACTTGGGTTGTGCTGGGAACGACCCTGCTTGCAGCGCCATTTTTAGGAGGGCTCCAGGCCGCTCAGGCACCACATGCCTTCACCAAGGAGACTCTGTGTGCAGGTTTGAATTCGGGTGGGGTGCATAACACTTAGTAGTTTCATTAGGCAGGTGTCCATTACCCCGCTGGCAGTCATGATCATAGACAGTTAGTAACACACACAACACTAGAGTTCGCTTAGGCAACCATAATTTCTTTACCTTGATTCTTCATACCTTTATGACAGACATGCTATTCTTCACCTTTCTTTCTGTTAGTGTGGGGTACACTTTCGTCCTGTTTCCCGTACTATCTTCATCCTCATTTTCAAGCTGTGGTGTCTGTGCCTCCTTTCCCCCTCACTCATCACACCCTCATCCGACCCTGGGCTTTCGGCTCACCCCGGTGGGCTTGGAGAGTTGTCTGGCTGGAGAGTCGTAGGCTTCAGCCCTCTTGAGGTCACCTTAGGGCTCCGTGAATGGCCCCTGCACTGATGTCACATCTTTTCACAACTGAACCCCACTTAGAATTGGCACCTCTTGAGTATTCTCACTCAAAACCACCCTCTTGCCAACAGTCACTTTTCCCCTGTCCATTGTCAAATCCAAGATTGGCTCGCCGCTCCTGTAACCTGACCACTAGCTGGCCGACTGTTGTAGCCAACTCTGCTACGTGAGATGCCACAATTCACCGAAATATCAACACATACATCAATCGTATTCAACACACCAGCTTTACACGTACATGTAGCCCTCTGCTACACACACACACACACACACACACAAACACAAAGGAAATAAACATGTGAATGACAAAACATGTAATTGTAATAGTTTTCTTGCAAAAAACTTTCATTTTCTGGAACAATTTCAAGGGTGCCAACACTTTCGCCCATGATTGTACATATAAATATGTCACATAATAAATGACACAAAAGGCCGCTTTACACGCTGTGATATCGTTATCGATATCGCTAGCGTGCTTGCCCACCCCCATCGGTTGTGCGACATGGGCAAATCGCTGCCTGTGGCGCACAACATCGCTCAGACCCGTCACACGGACTTACCTTCCTAGCGACGCCGCTGTGACCGGCGAACCGCCTCCTTTCTAAGGGGGCGGTTCGTTTGGTGTCACAGCGACGTCACTAAGCGGGCGCCCAATAGAAGCGGAGAGGCGGAGATGAGCGGGACGTAACATCCCGCCCACTTCCTTCCTTCCTCATTGCTGGCGGGCGCAGGTAAGGTGAGGTTCCCCGTTCCTGCGGTGTCACACATAGCGATGTGTTCCGCCGCAGCAACGACGAACTATATCGTACACGCAGCAGCAACGATAATTGGGAATAGGGGGGCATGTCACCGATTAGTGTTTTTGCGACGATGCAAAATTGCTTATAGGTGTCACACACAACGACATCGCTAAAGCGGCTGGATGTGCGTCACAAATTCCGTGACCCCAACGAGATCGCTTGAGCGATGTCGTAGCGGGTAAAGCGGCCTTAAGAACAACATGATAACAAACTAATACTTCATCATCTGTTCCTCTACAAAACACTCATTGCTTTCTCGCTGATTGTCTCCATAGCCCATGTGGAAACTAAGAATTGGAAATCAGATTGCTGAAAAGATTGCAGAACTTCTCCAGAAATTTGACAGCTTATACCGGCATATAAACGAAGATGATCGCGAAGACCAGTTGAAGACTCTGGGGAAATATTTGGTTACAGAAGGAGACAAGTTCTGTAAGAGGCACAATGTTAAACTCTGCTTGCATGGGATTACGGCTGTGGTGGGCTTTGCAGCTCTGCCTTTGGCAGGTCTTTTTGCCGCTGCTCCGGCAACAGCAGCGGCGAGTACATTTACACTTGAGTCCCTTTTAGGTGGGGCATGGTGGGGTGCTCGGGCTGCAGCACCGGCAGCAAGTACATTTTCAACCACATCCATTATTAATGGGGCTACAGTCGTGGCTCAGGTTGGTTTGGGTCTGTTGCGTAGATTTATTTAGTGAAAATACAGTAAGAAGGGGATTTCCAGTCATGGTGAAACATCGCCAACTTTCAGCTGCTCTCCATAGGTCCCAATTCTCTAACCCTTGCTAGGGGAAGCCGCATCTGACCATCCACCTCCCCTAATGCACTCACCACCTATAGACCTGGCAGGGGCTTCTGAACTCAATCTCCTTTCCCTTCATGCAAAACGGCAATTTTTTTTTTTTACTGTATGTCTTTCTCATCATTCTTTAGGAAGACAAGTGTGGCGCTCAGCGAAGTTTTCCTAATCATGGGCAGCTCCCTATCAGGCCTATGTATGAATTAAAGGGGCTATCCACTACTGGAAAAACACAATCTTATTCCCTTCAGGCCCTATAAAAAAAATCTACGGTATACTCCTCTCCTGCAGCGGCACCGTTCTAGCGACGTCAGCACTTCTATGTCTGGTATCGTTGTGTCACATGACTGCTGCAGACAATCAGCTACTGCAGCAACTACATAAGCTGAAGTCGACCAGTGACTGCTCATTGGCTACAGTGATCATGTGACATAGTGTTAGATGATTCCGTCAAGAATAGCGGTGTGGACAGTACTGAAACGGTGGTGCCGCTGTGTGAAAAGTGACCATTGTTTTGGTCTTCCATGAGTCCCCGAGGTGATTATGCCGGGGTTGACCAGTGGTAATCAGCGTTGGTGATGTTACATCCATACTGATGCACAGCGATTAGACAGGTGACAATATAGGTGTCACTATAGCCATGTTATTACAGAATCATTTTTTTTTTTCATTTATCTTACTAGTAGAGTTGGTGGGAATCGATTCACATGTCCCAATCCTTTAGGCATGACAGCAGTCCGTGGGCACTGCATGGCATCACCACTTTTTATCTGCCGACATCTCCAGCTCCTCTATTGATTAAATCAGAATGCATATATAATAATTGTATGGAGTTCAAAAGCAAACTAACAACCTACAGAAATAACTCCACTAAATAGTTAATAAAAAAAATGTTTCCATCCTTATTCAATACATTTATAAGCAGAAAAACACATTAAAAGACAAAGGAGAAATAATACAGAATTACACCCAGCGGTAATAGTTGTTAAAATTACACTAAAAATAGAAGAAAATTGAAAAAAATCCCAACCCCTGTAGTGGTTAGGAGATTTAATAGCCAAATTTCAATAATAGATGGAAATCAGAGTAGTACCAATCCTGACCACAAGATGGCAGCAGCGGTTTCACATTTACAGCACAACAGCCAATTCCTTGCTAACCATAGATATTAGATTAGCCAGACCCCAATGGACCTAATTTACACATCAAATAGTATAAGACTAAAGGAGTAAGTTCCCTGTCCAAAGTCAAAGTCCAGCAATTAGCTATATATATATATATATATATATATATATATATATTATAGTTACCTTGGGGGTAACCCTTGATGTATGTTTCACATGGTCTCGCTTCCTCAGAAGGCGTGAAACGTACGTTAAGGGGGTCCCCATGGTAATTATATTATCCTCTTTATCTCTGTTTGGCAGCATGTGGTGGACAATGGATACTTTTTAGTATTCCATTGTTTGTTAATTATGTGCACGATTCAGTCGGGATTTATTTGTTTATATAGCTAATTGCTGGACTTTGACTTTGAACAGGGAACTTATTCCTTTAGTCTTATACTATTTGATGTGTAAATTAGGTCCATTGGGGTCTGGCTAATCTAATATCTATTGTTAGCAACAAATTGGCTATTGTGCTGTAAATGTGAAACCCCTGCTGCCATCTTGTGGTTAGGATTGGTACTTCTCTGATTTCCATCTATTATTGAAATTTGGCTATTAAATCTCCTAACCACTACAGGGGTTGTGATTTTTTTCAATTTTCTTCTACTGTTAGTGTAATTTTAACAACTATTACCGCTGGGTGTAATTCTGTATTATTTCTCCTTTATCTTTTAATGTGTTTTTATGGTTAATGTATTGAATAAAGATGGAAACATTTTTTATTAACTACTAGCTGTACTACGCGGGGCTTCGCCCGGGTTAATAACTATTGTTAACAAAATAGAATGTATTAACAAACATTTATTCTGCACACAAACACCACAAAACAGATAGAAATGTAGTTCTTAAAAGGCAAAAACTAAGTTAATAGAAGCATTTCACAACATATATTTCAACACCACAGATATTCCGCACAGATTTAACTAAATTGGCCAAGTAATGTGCTCCGTCTGTCTCTTTCCCCGTCTGCCTGTCTGTGTCGGTCTCTTTTTTGTCTGTCTCTATCGCTGTTTCTTTCCCCATCTGTCTTTTTCCCCGTCTGACTCCCCGTCTCTTTGTCTGTGTCTTTTCCTGTCTGCCTGTCTCTCTCTGTCTATCAAGGTCTGTGTCTTTCCCCATCTATCTTTGTCTGTCTCCTCCTTCCCTGTCTGCCTGTCTCTGTCCCTGTCTGCATGTCTGTCTGTCTCTTTCCAGATCTGTCTCTTTCCCCATCTGTCTCTATCTCTCTGTCCATCTCTCTGTCTGTCTGTCTGTCTCTCTCCGTCTCCCTACCGACATCTTATTACCTCACATATAAGCTTCTTATACTATGAATGTCTTTTGTTCCTATAGCAACCAATCACAGCTCATACTAATAACCTGTAGTTCCAGGCTCCATTTACTTTAATGAAGGCATGTTTTTTGGAGAGTAACTGTAAAGCGCGGGGTTAAATTTTCCTGTCAAAACATAGTCTACGATGTTCCCTGGGTCACAGGAGGTGTCTGTGCAAAATTTCGTGATTGTAAATGCGACAGTGCGGATACACTTTTCGTTTCACTTTTTCCCCATTATGTAGATAGGGGCAAAATTGATTGGTAAATTGGAACGCGCGGGGTTAAAATTTCACCTCACAACATAGCCTATGACGCTCTCGGGGTCCAGACGTGTGAGTGTGCAAACTTTTGTGGCTGTAAATGCGATTTGGCAGATGCCAATCCCGGACATATACACACACATACATACATACATACATACATACATACATACACACATTCATTCACACATTCATTCAGCTTTATATATTAGATTTAGTGGAGTTATTTCTTTAGGTTATCAGTTTCCTCTATTGATTATCTAGCAATCTCATCGTTGCGGTGTGACGCTCATGTAACGTTGCACCAGGCCGGCTAATCAAAAGAACAGCTGCGATTGGCGCCAGTAAAGAGGCGGTGCTCCCTCTCCAGTGCAGCGGCCACAGACCACCATCATAGCCAAGGGACTGGAACATGCAAATAAATCCACACCGACTCTACTTACTACATATGTGGTGAAGATCATTCTTAGAGCTTAAGTATATACATATTATCTACATGTGTGCGCCATTCACATCATATCATTACCTGTATCTTTCTCGAGACCTGTCATTATGCACAAGCTTATATGGATTTCTATGCTAATGATTCTGTAAGGACTTAGATGTAGAAGTTCTATACTATATGGTTAAACTTATGATATATAACATTAAAGGAGCACTCCAGACAAGAATGATCTACTGTGATGTGCCCGGTGCAGGGAGAGACCCAAGCATGGTCCTTGTCCTCGTTGTCATCCTCCGCACCCCTATGCCCTACACTTGGAAGAGCAAAGTTTTGCCTGGAGTGTTCCTTTATATACTGTACGTATTATTTTGAGTGTGTAGGTTGGAATACTATAATATTTACTAATGTACAGCACAAAGCCGAACTAATCGTTTTGAGAACCAAAAATGACTGGAGCGCCAACATCGGATTCTCATAGAGCTGGGTGTCCATACATATCCGATAACATTAGGTCACACTCATTTTGAGTAGTACGGGTTTATTTTTACACATAGCTCATGGACCAATTAATCTCTTGGCCTTTGCACATGTCTTTTTTAATGTGAACTGATTGCTTTTTTGGGTTTTTTTAGGCAGGCAAGCAAACAAACAAAAAAAAACAAACAAAAAACACACATGTCCTAGTTTGATATGTTTGGTGGATAAAACTCACCAATGTAATTCAATGGCTCGCATGAAAGAAAGACAGAAAACTCATGGATGTCATCTATGTACCGTCCATATTTTACTGATTAAGCGGTTAGGAGGAGTTAAAGGGAATCTGTCATCAGATTTTTGCTCCCCATCTGAGAGCAGCATAACGTAGGGGCAGAGATCCTGTTTCCATCGATATGTCACTTACTGAGCTGTTTAATGTCATTTTTGATAAAATCAATTGTTTTCTCTGTAGCTATACAGAGCTCATGACTATGCTGGACTACCTGCAGCACACCAAGTAGTCCGGTAATGATAAGCTACTGCTGATTAAACAGTGATTTTATCAAAACTACACTAAGCAGCCCAGTAAGTGACACATCATTGGAATCAGGATCTCTGCCCCTACGTTATGCTGCTCTCATATTAGAGGGCAAAACCCTGGTGACAGATTACCTTTATGTATTTTAATTAATAAATAAAAAAAAAAAAGAAGTGATACAATAAAGATTGTAAAGACTGACACGATCCATAAATGGATGAACAACAATAATAAAAAAAAAAGACAATTATTCACTTATGTGAAAAAAAAAAATGATGTGAAACTGGAATAAGTGTTGATTTATTATGGAATGTGTTTTTGGCTCTTGCTGTACCCAATGTATCTGATTATAATAAAAGATATTATATATGAATTATAAATCCTGGTTTTTTTTATACTTTGTAATGATACTTTACAGACCGCGCCAATAGGTATGCTCATGTGGATACGCTTCAAAATCCATATTAAAAAACAAATAGTTCATACAATTTTTTGAAGTGGAAAAAAAAAAAAGACATGGTTTTCAAAAAAAACCCCATGTAAGTGTATGTGTACACAATGTCGTTTATATGCCGGCGCACACACAGAACGTTTGAAATGGAAGACACTTGAAGGAAACACCAGAGGTATAAGTCTTCAGACTTGAGAGTCAAGTTTGGAGTGGATTCGACAAGAAATCTGCATCAAAGTGGTGATTTTTTTTTTTTTTTTTTTTAACCCCATGGCGCAGTTTTAACAACCTTGTTCGGGAAAAAAACCACCACAAAAAAAAAACCTCCCTGTGAGTAGCCATCTGGGTTTCTTGTTACAGTCAGATGGGAGCTTATTCAAAGAGGAATTGAAGCAGTTTTGGGTGAAGATTTTGGGGAGGATTTACTGCAAACACTAGACTAAAAAATTGAATGTCATGCAGTGTTCGGCTGGGTGTCATGGCGGCGTCGGACTCTGTTCACACCAGAGTCTGACAAACAACCTGAGGTCTCTAAGGCACTGCGTTTTTTGCCGCGGATTTGCCTCAGTTTTTGCTGCAGAAAACGTGCGGTTTTTGTTCATAACCTTTCTGCAGTCCTTCCCCAGCAAATAGATCAAGGTAAAAAACTGCAGGGACCAACCCGTGGAAAAAACGCAACAAACATAACCACATGCAAATTTGGGTGCGTTTTGGTGCACTTTTTGGAGAAGGTGCGGAATTCTGCTAAAGGGTGAGGATTTTTCTTAAGAAAAAGACATTTCCCAGTGCGCACAGAGCCTGAGGGTATGTGCGCACGTTGCTTTTTACCTGCTTTTTACCTGCTTTTTTGCTGCTTTTTCTTCTGCGCTGTTTAATGCCAACATGGATGTGTTCTTCTATTCAAGCATAGTCTATGGGAATTTGGGTTTCTTGTTCACACTATGTTGTTCAAAATGCTGCCTTTTTGTGGCAGAAATTTGGTCAAAAACTCAGCTTTGCAGTGCAAAACCCAAATGGCAAAAACAATTGACATGTTGCTTCTTTGAAAAGCTGAGTTTTTGACCAAAGTTCTGCCACAAAAAGGCAGCATTTTGAACAACATAGTGTGAACAAGAAACCCAAATTCCCATAGACTTTGCTTGAATAGAAGAACACATCCAATTTGGCATTAAACAGCGCAGAAGAAAAAGCAGCAAAAAAGCAGGTAAAAAGCAACGTGCGCACATACCCTCAGTTGGCTTTTGTTGGGCGTCGGACTAGAGAGCAGTGAAGCTAAAACAGCCAACAGGAGTTAATTCCTGCTGGCTTTGTGAACTTCTGTTAGGCTGGAGTTTAACTTGTATATGACTCTAGCGAGTCTCACATCGAATCCTGTCAGGAGTAGACCGCTGCATGTATTTCTATGCAGCTGTTACATTCGTGTCCGGAGAGCGTCAGGCTGTGCCGGGTGATGTGATGGGAGACTCGCACGAGTCATACACAAGTGGAACTCCGGCCGAAGTGAGAGCTGTGGAGGTTTTTCACCCGTTTGTGGTATTTGTGGGGTTTGCGTCTCCACTCCTGGCCCTCTCTTCGGGCGGGGGAGAGTGGGTGTTAGATCAGGGTTCAGACAGAAGTTAGGGTCACGCTGGCGGCTCAGACCTGGATACCATCAAGCCTACCTCTGGGATAACGGACAGCATAGGATCCCTTGTCTGAGGGTCAGTGTAGGGGTCCCTGCTCCAGTTTGCCCAACACCTTTGTGACATTGAATGTGTATGTACCCTTAGGCTATTCTCAGATTTTTAGAGCAGGTATATTTAAAAGAAGGGAATTTTGTTACTTACCGTAAATTCCTTTTCTTCTAGCTCTTATTGGGAGACCCAGACGATTGACGATTGGGGTATAGCTACTGCCCTCTGGAGGCCACACAAAGCACTACACTAAAAGTGCAAGGCCCCTCCCTCTCTGGCTATACCCCCCCGTGGTATCACGGGTACTCCAGTTTTAGTGCCAAAGCAAGAAGGAGGAAGCCAACAACTGGTTTAAACAAATTAACTCCGAGTAACATCGGAGAACTGAAAAACCGTTCAACATGAACAACATGTGTACCCGCAAACAGCAAAAAACAATCCCGAAGGACAACAGGGCGGGTGCTGGGTCTCCCAATAAGAGCTAGAAGAAAAGGAATTTACGGTAAGTAACAAAATTCCCTTCTTCTTCAGCGCTCTATTGGGAGACCCAGACGATTGGGACGTCCAAAAGCTGTCCCTGGGTGGGTAAAGAAATACCTCATGTTAGAGCTGCAAAACAGCCCCCCCCTACGGGGATGTCACTGCCGCCTGCAGGACTCTTCTACCTAAGCTGGCATCCGCCGAAGCATAGGTATGCACCTGATAATGCTTGGTGAACGTGTGCAGACTCGACCAGGTAGCCGCCTGACACACCTGTTGAGCCGAAGCCTGGTGCCGTAATGCCCAGGACGCACCTACGGCTCTGGTTGAGTGGGCTTTTAGCCCTGAAGGAACCGGAAGCCCAGCAGAACGGTAGGCCTCTATAATTGGTTCTTTGATCCATCGAGCCAAGGTGGCTTTAGAAGCCTGCAACCCCTTGCGCGGACCGGCGACAAGGACAAAAAGTGCATCGGAACGGCGCATGGGCGCCGTGCGGGAAATGTAGATCCTGAGTGCTCTCACCAGATCTAGCAAACGCAAGTCCCTTTCATACCGGTGAACCGGATGAGGATAAAAGGAAGGCAATGATATATCCTGATTAAGATGAAACGAGGATACGACCTTAGGGAGAAACTCCGGAATGGGGCGCAGCACAACCTTGTCCTGGTGGAACACCAAGAAGGGAGCCTTGGATGACAGAGCAGCCAGCTCAGACACTCGCCGAAGCGATGTGATCGCAACAAGAAACGCCACTTTCTGTGACAGGCGAGAAAGAGAAACTTCTTTGAGAGGCTCGAAGGGCGGCTTCTGGAGAGCCACTAGTACCCTGTTCAGATCCCATGGATCCAACGGCCGCTTGTACGGGGGCACAATATGACAGACCCCCTGCAGGAACGTGCGCACCTTAGGAAGACGTGCTAGACGCTTCTGAAAAAACACGGATAGTGCCGAGACTTGCCCTTTAAGGGAGCCGAGCGACAAGCCCTTTTCCAACCCTGATTGCAGGAAAGATAGAAAAGTGGGCAATGCAAATGGCCAGGGAGACACTCCCTGAGCAGAGCACCAGGTTAAGAAAATCTTCCACGTTCTGTGGTAGATCTTAGCAGAAGTTGACTTCCTAGCTTGTCTCATTGTGGCTACCACTCCCTGGGATAATCCTGTTGACGATAGGATCCAGGACTCAATGGCCACACAGTCAGGTTCAGGGCCGCAGAATTCTGATGGAAAAACGGCCCTTGAGACAGCAGGTCTGGACGGTCTGGAAGCGACCACGGTCGGCCGACCGTGAGATGCCACAGATCCGGATACCACGATCTCCTCGGCCAGTCTGGGGCGACGAGTATGATGCGGCTGCAATCGGATCTGATCTTGCGTAGTACTCTGGGCAAGAGTGCCAGAGGCGGGAATACATATGGGAGGCGGAAGTGCGACCAATCTTGCACCAAGGCGTCTGCCGCCAGCGCTCTTTGATCTCGCGACCGCGCCATGAATGCCGGGACCTTGTTGTTGTGCCGAGACGCCATTAGGTCGACGTCCGGCACTCCCCATCGGCGACAGATTTCCTGAAACACGTCCGGGTGAAGGGACCATTCCCCTGCGTCCATGCCCTGGCGACTGAGGAAGTCTGCTTCCCAGTTTTCTACGCCCGGGATGTGAACCGCGGATATGGTGGATGCTGTGTCCTCCACCCAATTCAGAATGCGCCGGACTTCCTGAAAGGCTTGCCGGCTGCGCGTCCCTCCTTGGTGGTTGATGTATGCCACCGCTGTGGAGTTGTCCGATTGGATTCGGATCTGCTTTCCTTCCAGCCACTGTTGGAAGGCCAGTAGGGCAAGATACACTGCCCTGATTTCCAGAACATTGATCTGAAGGGTGGACTCCTGCTGAGTCCACGTCCCCTGAGCCCTGTGGTGTAGAAACACTGCTCCCCACCCCGACAGGCTCGCATCTGTCGTGACTACTGCCCAGGATGGGGGCAGGAAGGATCTTCCCTGAGACAATGAGGTGGGAAGGAGCCACCATTGCAGAGAGTCCTTGGCCGTCTGGGAAAGAGAGACTTTCCTGTCTAGGGAAGTCGTCTTCCCGTCCCATTGGCGGAGAATGTCCCATTGAAGTGGACGCAGATGGAACTGCGCAAAGGGAACTGCTTCCATGGCTGCCACCATCTTCCCTAGGAAGTGCATGAGGCGCCGTAAGGGGTGCGACTGGCCCTGAAGGAGCGATTGCACCCCTGTCTGTAGGGACCGCTGCTTGTTTAGCGGAAGCTTCACTCTCGCTGCTCGAGTATGAAACTCCATGCCAAGATACGTTAGTGACTGTGTCGGTGACAGATTTGACTTTGGAAAGTTGATGATCCATCCAAAAGTCTGGAGAGTCTCCAGCGTAGCCTGTAGACTGAGTTGGCATGCCTCTTGAGAGGGTGCCTTGACAAGTAGATCGTCTAGGTAAGGGATCACCGAGTGTCCCTGAGAGTGCAAGACTGCTACCACCGCCGCCATGACCTTGGTGAAGACCCGTGGGGCTGTCGCCAGACCAAATGGCAGAGCTACGAACTGAAAATGGTCGTCTCCTATCACAAAACGTAGAAAACGTTGATGTTCTGTAGCAATTGGCACGTGGAGATAAGCATCCTTGATGTCTATTGAGGCAAGGAAGTCTCCTTGAGACATTGAGGCAATGACAGAACGGAGGGTTTCCATCCGGAACCTCCTGGCGTGCACATGTTTGTTGAGCAGTTTTAGGTCCAGAACAGGACGGAATGAGCCGTCCTTTTTTGGCACCACAAAGAGATTGGAGTAAAACCCTCTCCCTTGTTCCTGAAACGGTACAGGAACCACTACTCCCTCCGCTCTTAGGGAGTCCACCGCCTGCCGCAGGACATCTACACGGTCTGGGTGTGGGGAGGTTCTGAAGAACCGAGCTGGAGGACGAGAACTGAACTCGATTCTGTACCCGCGCGACAAAATGTCCGTCACCCACCGGTCTTTGACCTGTGACATCCAAGTGTCGTAAAAGCGGGAGAGCCTGCCCCCGACCGGAGATGCGGAGGGAGGGGACTGGAAGTCATGAGGTAGCCGCTTTGGAAGCGGTTCCTCCATTTGCTTTCTTGGGGCGTGAATGAGCCCTCCAGGAATCTGAGTTTCTTTGCGTCCTCTGAGTCCCTTTGGACGAGGAGAATTGTGTTTTGCCCGAACCTCGAAAGGACTGAAACTTCTGCTGCCACTTTCTCTGCTGAGGTTTGCTTGATCTGGGCTGGGGTAAAGAGGAGTCTTTACCCTTGGACTGTTTAATGATGTCAGCCAATGGCTCGCCAAACAGTCTTTCTCTAGACAAAGGCAAGCTGGTTAAACATTTTTTGGAACCAGCATCTGCTTTCCAGTCCTTTAACCACAATGCCCTGCGCAAAACTACCGAATTGGCAGACGCCATTGAGGTGCGGCTGGTAGATTCTAGGACCGCATTGATAGCGTAAGACGCAAACGCGGACATCTGCGAGGTAAGGGACGCCACTTGCGGCACCGCTGGATGTAAGATAGCATCCACTTTCGCTAAACCAGCTGAAATAGCTTGTAGCGCCCATACGGCTGCGAATGCTGGAGCAAACGACGCGCCGATAGCTTCATAGACAGATTTTAACCAAAGGTCCATCTGTCTGTCATTGGCATCCTTAAGTGAAGCGCCATCCTCCACTGCAACTATGGATCTAGCTGCAAGTTTGGAAATCGGGGGATCCACCTTTGGACACTGGGTCCAGCGCTTGACCACCTCAGGGGGGAAAGGATAACGTGTATCCTTAGAACGTTTAGAGAAACGCTTTTCTGGATGAGCATCGTGTTTCTGGATTGATTCTCTGAAGTCAGAGTGATCCAACAGAGCACTTAATTTACGCTTGGGATAGAGGAAACGAAATTTCTCCTGCTCTGCCGCTGCCTCTTCTGCTGAAGGGGTTGGGGGAGAAATATCTAACAGCCTATTGATGGCTGAGATAAGATCGTTTACCATGGCGTCCCCATCCGGGGTATCCAGATTGAGAGGGGTTCCAGGATTAGACTCCTGATCACTCTCTTCAGACACATCACAGGGAGACTGATTGCGCTGAGACCCTGAGCAGTGTGATGACGTTGAGGGTCTTTCCCAGCGAGCCCGCTTGGGGTGGCTGGGGCAATCATCTGAGTCATCATACTCATCCTGAGAGGCCGGGGACCCCCTTGCAGTCTGGATTAAATCCAACTGCGGAGGGTTAGAGGACATAGACCTCGCCGTGTCCATAGACTGAGCCCCAGGCATGGATTGCAAAGTTTCCAGGATTTTTGCCATAGTCACCGACATATTAACCGCAAAAACTGCAAAGTCTGACCCTGACACCGGGGCAGGACTTACAGGCGTCTCAGCCTGGGTCACTATCTCTCCTGACTCCGGCTGGCGAAGCAGCACCGGATCTGAGCATTGCACACAATGGGGGTCTTTGGAACCTGCTGGTAGAGCAGTCCCACAAGCAGCACACACAGTGCACACAGCCCTAGCCTTGGCAGCTTTGCGTCTTGTGGATGACATGCTGCTGCTTCCTCAGAGCGATCTGGGGTATTCAGCCAGGAAGCGACCTCACAGTGCAAGAAATCAATAAATCTCTATGTCCAGTGACACAATACACTAACATACACTGAGGCACTAGAGGGGCCAGCTGAAAAGCCGCTTACCGCCCGCTAAAGAGCGGGTGTGTGGTCTTCCAAAGCCCCTCAGTCTAGGTCTCCCAGAGCCTTGCGTCCTTCTTCCAGCCAGCCATGCATGTAATGGCTGCCGGCGTCCTGAGGGAAGAAGGGGGGCGGGCCCTGGGCGTTCCTGACCAAGAGCGGGAAGCCTGCTCCCTCTGTGCCTAGTGTGAGGGCTGGAGCATGTAAATCAGGCTCCAGCCCTCCTCGCTGCCGTGAAACAGCGTCTCTCCCCTACCCTGATTGACAGGGTGGGGGCGGGAACGATCGGAGCTGCCGGCGTCCTAGGCCCAAAAGCCGGGGACTAGAGTTATAAACGCCGCCGCCGTAAAAGCGCGGACGGCGGATCCCCGGCGCACCACAAGTCACAGCAGCGCCGCCCGGTCCAGTGAGGGTCGGCGCTGCGTTCCCAGAACACAAAGTCCCCCAGATGACTGTAGGAACACCAGCTCAGTGTACGGTCCCCGGCGCACTACAACACCCAGCCAGCCCGGAGTGTGTCTGTGCCTGCCGGGGACACAGAGTACCTGTATGATGCAGGGCCCGGTCCCTGATGGTACTCCTGCTCCGTATCCATCAGGTTCTGATGGGTCTGTGGATGGAGCCCGGCGACAGAGCTTTGAGGCCGGCAGGATCCCACTTCCACAGAACCCCCAAGGGGATGTGGAAGGAAAAACAGCATGTCAGGCTCCAGCCCTGTACCAGCAATAGGTACCTCAACCTTACAACACCATCCAGGGGTGAGAAGGGAGCATGCTGGGAACACTATATGTGTCCTCTTTTCTTCCATCCGAACTAGTCAGCAGCTACTGCTGACTAAAATCTGTGGAGCTATGCATGGAATGTCTGACCTCCTTCGCACACAAAGCTAAAACTGGAGTACCCGTGATACCACGGGGGGGTATAGCCAGAGAGGGAGGGGCCTTGCACTTTTAGTGTAGTGCTTTGTGTGGCCTCCAGAGGGCAGTAGCTATACCCCAATCGTCAATCGTCTGGGTCTCCCAATAGAGCGCTGAAGAAAAATCCTTTTAAAAAAACCCCCCACCTAATTTCCTGGAAAAACATCCTTTCTTTGTCGCTCCATTGGGAGACCCAGACAATTGGGGTGTATAGCTTCTGCCTCCGGAGGCCACACAAAGTATTACACTTTAAAAAGTGTAACCCCTCCCCTCTGCCTATACACCCTCCCGTGGACCACGGGCTCCTCAGTTTTATCCTTTGTGTGGAAGGAGGCACACATCCACTCATGTATTCTCATACTTAGTTATGTCGGTTGGAAGAAAAGAGGGCCCCCACGGGGCCCCCGGCATGTTCCCTTCTCACCCCACTATGTCGGCGGTGTTGATAAGGTTGAGGTACCCATTGCGGGTACGGAGGCTGGAGCCACATGCCGTCTCCTTCACCATCCCTTATGCGGCTCTGGGAGAAGTGGGATCCAGAGCGGTCATCCATTTGCTGGGACCGTGCTCCATCCGCAGCCCCTGGTGGAACCTGCCGGACCGGAGCCTCTTCAACCTCAGGGACCGGGCCCTGCAACTTAAAGGTACTCTGTGTCCCCATAGGGGACTGTGCAGGGAGCGCACCTTCTTCCCGGAAGCCGCGGTAGTTGTGAAATTGAGGAGGCCGGTGGACTTCCGCGCCGACCGTGCCTGCTTGTCGGGCGCGGCCTCAAATTTAGTCCCCGGCTTCACCGCGGCCTAGTCGCGAAAATCCCGCCCCCGGGCCTGCCTGTCAGGGGTAAGGGCGGGATTACCGACATGACGTCGGATGTGAGGGCTGGAGCATCCTGCATGTCTTCCTCCCCCCTCACTGACCACTGTGGGGAGCCCAGATTCCCGCTCTTTGCTGGCGCCGCCCTCGGCCCCACTCCTCCCCTGAGAGCTCCGGCGGCCATTTTCTGGCATTCTGCCGGTGGATGCTTCTCAGTGAAGCAGCTCCGGGGGATCCACGACAGGGAATCTGGAGGACACACTCCGCTCGTTAGCGGTCGGTAAGCCACACCGGTCACCCGGTGCTGGTCCCCCTAGGGTGCCGGAATAGATACATATATATATATATATATATATATATATATATATATATATAAAATAGATATATATGTATCTGTTCGGTCAGGCTGTATACCCTTTTCCCATATACCCTCAGTGGTCACTCTCCTAGGAGACAACAGCATGTCGTCCACAAGGAGCAAAGCTACTAAGGCACAGGTTTTTTTCGCGGCCTGTACCTCTTGTGGGGCTATGTTACCTGCGTGTTCCACCTACCCTCACTGTGAGCAATGCTCGACTCCTGCCTCGCTTGCTCAGCCGGAGCCTCGGGCACTGGTGGGCCCGTCGGCTCATGTAGACCCCCCTGCTCCCCCTGAGCAGGCTGCAGGGCCAAGTATCGGCGCTCTCCGTGTTTTTTCAAAAGCGTCTAGCCAGGCTTCCGCAGGTCCGCACGTTCCTGCAGGGGGTTTGCCACATGGTCCCACCTTACAAACGTCCGCTGGAACCCTGGGATCTTAACAGGGTTCTGTCGGCTCTTCAAAAACCACCTTTCGAGCCGCTGAGGGATGTCTCTCTCTCACGTCTTTCGCAGAAGGTGGCCTTCCTAGTGGCAGTCACATCACTTCGGAGAGTGTCTGAGCTCGCAGCGCTGTCATGCAAAGCCCCCTTCCTGGTTTTTCACCAGGATAAGGTGGTTCTGCGTCCTGTCCCGGAATTTCTCCCTGAGGTGGTATCCCCTTTTCATCTCAATCAGGATATCTCCTTGCCTTCCTTTTGCCCTAATCCAATTCACCAGTGTGAAAAGGATTTGCACTCTTTGGATCTAGTGAGAGCACTCCGATTCTACGTGTCTCGCACGGCGCCCCTGCGCCGTTCAGATGTGCTCTTTGTCCTTGTCGCTGGCCAGCGTAAGGGCTCTCAGGCCTCCAAGTCAACCTTGGCTCGGTGGATCAAGGAACCGATTCTCGAGGCCTACCGCTCCCTTCAGGGCTGAAAGCCCATTCTACCAGAGCCGTGGGTGCGTCCTGGGCATTGCGGCAGCGGGCTACGGTTCAGCAGGTGTGTCAGGCAGCTACGTGGTCTAGTCTGCACACTTTCACGAAACACTATCAAGTGCATACCTATGCTTCGGCAGACGCCAGTCTAGGTAGGCGAGTCCTTCAGGCGGCGGTTGCCCACCTGTAAGAGGGGGCCGTTTTCGGCTCTTTTTATCGAGGTATTCTTTTACCCGCCCAGGGACTGCTCTTGGACGTCCCAATTGTCTGGGTCTCCCAATGGAGCGACAAAGAAAAAGGGAATTTTGTTTACTTACCGTAAATTCCTTTTCTTCTAGCTCCTATTGGGAGACCCAGCACCCGCCCCTGTTCCCTTCGGGCTGTTGTTCTTTTGTGTACACATGTTGTTCATGTTTAATTGTTCTTTTGGTTCATGGTCTTCAGTTCTCCGAACATCCTTCGGATTGAATTTACCCTAGACCAATTTATAAGTTTCCTCCTTCCTGCTTTTGCACCAAAACTGAGGAGCCCGTGATCCACGGGAGGGTGTATAGGCAGAGGGGAGGGGTTACACTTTTTAAAGTGTAATACTTTGTGTGGCCTCCGGAGGCAGAAGCTATACACCCAATTGTCTGGGTCTCCCAATAGGAGCTAGAAGAAAAGGAATTTACGGTAAGTAAACAAAATTCCCTTTATTCATTTCATATGAAATCCAAAAGGAGTTTTTTGGACATTTAATTTTTTTTCCTTGAACAGGTTTTAAACATTATCTTGTGGGACAATTATGTATTTAGTGTGTATGTAGTGTAGCATTGGTAATTAAAATAGAACTTTTATTGTTGTCAATTAAAATATATCAAAACACCTAAAACATGTGATACCACAGGTATTTTAGCACTAAATTCAATATGGATGTACACAAGATAGATCCCAAGGGAGTTATTTATTAGAGCCCGTACTTTCTCATTAAGGCCCCCAATATACTCATGTGCATCCAAATACATTTAAAGTGACACTGTGCAAAAAAACAACCGTTTCTCCTCCATAATTGCACTTTTGGCCAAAGAGTATCACTCTTATAAAGTGGCTATGTGCAAATAGAATATGAACAAATGACCATTTTAAAAGTTCACTATGGACATTGGTATACAACAATAAGGGCCGTTTCACACTTGCGTTCTTTTGACGGAAATGGGTTCCGTCACACATACAGTACAGTTCATTTATTTACAGTGGAAGCGCGACATCATGTGGACACATGCGGGTACTGCATGAAACACACAACCCGCATGGTTTCGCGCTTCAACTGTAAATAAATGAACTGTACGGCATATGTGACGAATCCCGTTTCCGTCAAAACAACGCAAGTGTGAAATGGCCCTAAGAAGGAGCAGAACAGTTTAAGTGACAAAAGTGCTAAATACGTTGCAATCAATGGTAGCAATGGGATTTATGCTCACCACCTATCCCACCACAAACCAATGAGACTGGTGTTACCTTACAATTAGTAGGGGGTGTGTGACCTTTTACACACCACACATTACCTCGGGCAACACCAGTAATACTCAACGTCCTCCTTCCCGACACATTTCCTCAGTAGCGACTCATCAGGGGAGTTGGAGGCTATACTGTCAGAGGCATGTTGAGTTGCCAATTGAAAATCAAGTGATACCTTTATACGTGTGAGACTTATGTAACCTATTGTACCGCCCACCTCATTATTTAGTCCACACCGGCAAATCATGCTGAACGCAGGATTTCCAGTTCGCATGTTAGGCTAAGTTCACACATCCTGTGTTTTCAATCCGTCAGGTCCGTCAGCAACGGATCAGTCATTTTCAAGATGTCAACTGATGCAACTGATGTGTTTTTCACAGGATTCCTTTCACAGGAATCCTGTGAAAAAACCGATCAGTTGCGTCCGTTACATCCGCTGTGCGTCCGTTTTTTGACGGATCAGTCATGATCCGTCTGTGTTTGGGACAGCCCAGTGGGCGTGCCAAGCATGCTGGGCATGCTCAGTAGAGCATGACGGAATCCTGCGCAGGATTCCGTTGTAAGACGGATTACAACGGAATCCTGCACCATAGACATACATTGCAAGTGTGGCGGATGGCGACGGATTCCTGCGCGGCGCGTTAATTTTGACGGCCCAAAAAACGTTACATTCTGCGTTGCTCCCCGTTCAGCGGTCAGTCAAAAACGACGGACCGCGACGCAGCGGATGCAACGCAGGGTCATCAGTCGCAATCCGTCGCTAATATAAGTCTATGGGGAAATACAGGATTCCTGCAAAAAATTTTGCAGGGTACCGTAATTCCCCAAGGCGACGGATTGTGACTGATGCAAAACACAGGATGTGTGAACTTAGCCTTAGTGGGACACACGCTGTGCGTGCCGCAATCAGGGGGCGATACTTTCATCTCAACGAGATGGAAAAAAAAAGTGAATTAAAAAATTGCAGGGCATCATCAATTCAATACGAATCGACACCTTGCATACAGAAATGCTATGATTAGAAGGTGAAAAACTCACAAGGCTGCGGACGTGAAGTGATACCTCATGGAGACCTTCCTACAAGTCATTGGGTATGGTGGCTGCATGGAATGGCCTCCACGCTCACCTGACCTGACCCCATTGGACTTATTTCTGTGAGGTCCCATCAAACAGCAGGTGTATGCGACCCCTCCACCAACATTGCAGGACCCACGACGACATATCACAGATGCTTGTGCAAAGGTGTCACCTACCATTTAGATACAGTATGTTGTTGATTTGTATTGAATTGATGACGCCCTACAATTTTTTAATTCACTTTTTTTTCTCTATCGCGTTCCGTTTTCGAGATAAAAATACTAACTCCGTTTGTTTCCACCGGGTGGCGCTATAGGTGGTTTCATTGCATAGCGCATGGCTACTTTACTATACCTAGACACCACTTCTATGCCTATAGCTGCCACCATTATCAAGTTAATGGCGGTGAACAGTATATTACAGTATATAAGTGGACACACTGTATATACAGTGCCTACAAGTAGTATTCAACCCCCTGCAGATTTAGCAGGTTTGATAAGACGCAAATAAGTTAGAGCCTGCAAACTTCAAACAAGAGCAGGATTTATTAACAGATGCATAAATCTTACAAACCAACAAGTTATGTTGCTCAGTTAAATTTTAATAAATTTTCAACATAAAAGTGTGGGTCAATTATTATTCAACCCCTAGGTTTAATATTTTGTGGAATAACCCTTGTTTGCAATTACAGCTAATAATCGTCTTTTATAAGACCTGATCAGGCCGGCACAGGTCTCTGGAGTTATCTTGGCCCACTCCTCCATGCAGATCTTCTCCAAGTTATCTAGGTTCTTTGGGTGTCTCATGTGGACTTTAATCTTGAGCTCCTTCCACAAGTTTTCAATTGGGTTAAGGTCAGGAGACTGACTAGGCCACTGCAACACCTTGATTTTTTCCCTCTTGAACCAGGCCTTGGTTTTCTTGGCTGTGTGCTTTGGGTCATTGTCTTGTTGGAAGATGAAATGACGACCCATCTTAAGATCCTTGATGGAGGAGCGGAGGTTCTTGGCCAAAATCTACAGGTAGGCCGTGCTATCCATCTTCCCATGGATGCGGACCAGATGGCCAGGCCCCTTGGCTGAGAAACAGCCAAACAGCATGATGCTGCCACCACCATGCTTGACTGTAGGGATGGTATTCTTGGGGTCGTATGCAGTGCCATCCAGTCTCCAAACGTCACGTGTGTGGTTGGCACCAAAGATCTCGATCTTGGTCTCATCAGACCAGAGAACCTTGAACCAGTCTGTCTCAGAGTCCTCCAAGTGATCATGAGCAAACTGTAGACGAGCCTTGACATGATGCTTTGAAAGTAAAGGTACCTTACGGGCTTGTCTGGAATGGAGACCATTGCGGTGGAGTACGTTACTTATGGTATTGACTGAAACCAATGTCCCCACTGCCATGAGATCTTCCCGGAGCTCCTTCCTTGTTGTCCTTTTGGTTAGCCTTGACTCTTCGGACGAGCCTGGCCTCAGCACGGGAGGAAACTTTCAAAGGCTGTCCAGGCCGTGGAAGGCTAACAGTAGTTCCATAAGCCTTCCACTTCCGGATGATGCTCCCAACAGTGGAGACAGGTAGGCCCAACTCCTTGGAAAGGGTTTTGTACCCCTTGCCAGCCTTGTGACCCTCCACGATCTTGTCTCTGATGGCCTTGGAATTCTCCTTTGTCTTTCCCATGTTGACCAAGTATGAGTGCTGTTCACAAGTTTGGGGAGGGTCTTAATTAGTCAGAAAAGGCTGGAAAAAGAGATAATTAATCCAAACATGTGAAGCTCATTGTTCTTTGTGCCTGAAATACTTCTTAATACTTTAGGGGAACCAAACAGAATTCTTGTGGTTTAAGGGGGTTGAATAATAAATGACCCTCTGAATAAACGTTTCACAATTTAAAAAAAAAAAATAAAAAAAGAAATAACATTCTTTTTTGCTGCAGTGCATTTCACACTTCCAGGCTGATCTACAGTCCAAATGTCACAATGCCAAGTTAATTCCGAATGTGTAAACCTACTAAATCTGCAGGGGGTTGAATACTACTTGTAGGCACTGTATAATATATATAACATTTCAAGAAAAATACTCCACCTCGGGAAAACAAAAACCCTTCTCCAGTAGTTTGTTTTAAAAACTGATCTATTTTTCCAGACTCTAAACCTGAGGATAAAGGAAATCTGTCACCATAGTTCTGCAATGTAATCTGAAAGCAGCATGATTGGGGTCAGAGACCATGATTGCAGCAGTGTGTCATTTACTGGGTTGTTAGGTGTAGTTTCAATAAAATCACTGTTTTATCAGCAGGAGATTATCACTACCGGTCTGGTTGTCTCATGCCATGTAGTCCTACTTTGTATGACCACACCTTTACCACTGATTGGCAGCTTCCTGCCTATGCAGCATGTACATAGATATCTGCCAATCATTGGTGAGGGGCGGGGTTATTTAGGGCTCAACATTCAGAGAACTGGTAGCTCTGAAGCAGAGACAACAGGAATTTAATCAGACCAGTAAGTGACACATTGCTGGAAAAAGGGTCTCATCCCCTTCAGATTACATAGCAAAAAAATGGTGACAGATTCCCTTTAACAATTTCTAAATACTTTTTAAATGCTTTTAGTGATTACCAAAGAAAGAAACGGTTTCAGTTACTGCAATGTTTATTTAGAACATGGCAACAAGTATTAACACTAAAAAATATTACAGAGGATAAAAGCAAATATAAAACACAGAGGATAGTAAAAGTATAAACAGTATATACAGGGATAGACAGATCCTACACATCGTGAATGAGTCCGATCCTGCGTGTATTTGGCGGCCAGATACCTTTCTGTGGTGCTGATGGTGTCTGTCTCTTTGTGTCCCAGCGGAGGCAGAAAAGGATGTCTCCTCTCAGGCGACAGCACCATCTTAAAGGGGTTATTTTGTTGACTATCGCCCCAACAAAATACAGGTAGTTGATTCCTCCCTCCCCTGATGAAGATTGAACACCCCCAAAAAAAAAACATCGAAACGTACGTTGGGCGTTTTCCTGAGGTTCCCTCCCGTGACTGATTGTTGACAATGCTTTTTCTGTGTGGCAGCTTGCCTGCAGCTTTAAATTGTATGTATATTGATGCATATGGGACTCTGAAGTTATAGGCCGTTTGGGGCACAGCTCAATATGGTACATATAATATGATTAATGACATCGTTTTGTATTCTGTAAATGGCTTATTCACTGAGAATCCCTAATGAATTGCATTTGATACCTGGTCCGGGTACTTTTTAAGTGCTTTTAATGGATGTTCACCTCATGTTTTAATAAAAATGTTGTATGATTTTGCACTATAAAAACTCTATTCTCATTTTTTTGCATTATTAAGGTAGTTGGTGACTACCTGACTGTTGTGCCTGGCACCGATCTCTGCCGGCACAGACCGCTCCTGACGGCGATTCAGCGGCTTCTACTGACATCACAACACATTCTCCTCCTCGGTTGATGGGACGTGACTGCTGACGTCATGCTGATTGACATCCGGCTTCCTGCTGCCTAATTGCCAGGAGCCGTCAGTCAGCATGATGTCAGCAGTCATGCCCCGTAGACAGAGCAGCACGGAAGAGGAATAGCTGCTCTGTTGGTCTAGTGCGGAGAATCACCGGCAAGAGCAGTCACTGACAGCCCTGAGGCAGTGCTATGCTGCGGTCACGTCCGTCTCCCTGTTTTTAGAGACCAGTGACAGTCTTTGGATAGGAGCCTCTCATCTGGCTCGCTACATCTAAATGGGTGTAGTTTCTTTTGATACTGAAATGGTTAACGCCCGTTTCACACATTCGGCATTTTTCTGGATGTCGGATCCGGCACGCATGCAGTACAGTACATTCATTTACAGTGGAAGCGCGATACCATGCGGTTGTGTGATCATGCACAACCGCACTTGTCCGCATGGTGTTACGCTTCTACTGTAAATTAATGTACTGCGCTGCATGCGTGCCGGATCCAGCGAAATACCAGATGTGTGAAACGGGCCTAAATGTCAGTTTTTCTCTTGCAGCTTTCCCAAGCAGTTTCTAGTCGAGTGCTTCAGCTGCACTTACTTTGAGGTCACGCCCTTCAGGTTTAAATAGTGGTGTTACCCAGCAATCCCTGCTGAAGATACAAAGTCATTTAGTCTCTGCCCGTCTTGGAGGAAGGTTCTGCTGAGGAAGATTCCTGTTCTCAGGCATTATCATTACCCTACCTTGTGTCAGGTTAGTGCAGCAGTGAGGCTTAGTTTACCTCACCTGCCCTCCACTAGTCAGGGTATCTATAGGGTCTAAGGTTCCTGTTCGGCGACAGTTGTGGAGACTGTATAGAGACTGGCTAGGAGAGTAGGCACAGATGCAGGTGAGGATAGGAGGTGTCCCACCATTCCCTCTCACTAGTTCCAGGGCCTCCCGCTGTTTTTGTGTCCCCCGGTGTCCCCTTTTAGTTGAATTTTTGCGTGGTCTGAACGCCCCCACCATGCTTGTCTTACCAGACAAGTGTGACAGGTGCCCTTTAGTTCTCAGGCCCATAGTAAAAAAAAAAAAAA
The DNA here is from genome assembly GCF_048569485.1 of Anomaloglossus baeobatrachus. Classification (NCBI taxonomy): domain Eukaryota; kingdom Metazoa; phylum Chordata; class Amphibia; order Anura; family Aromobatidae; genus Anomaloglossus; species Anomaloglossus baeobatrachus. Next base: position 634,092,100 of record NC_134356.1, on the reverse strand, counting down.
AATATCTATAGTATAGTCCTGGATAACCCCTTTAACATTCTTGATTACGCTGCCTAGTTTCACATACATTTTGAGGCCTAAGGGTGAGGTATAATTTTTGTTTTTATATATATTCCCATAAATAAACTTTGATCCATATTCTTGGATAGGTTTGCCAACTAAAAATGGCTATGGGCAGTGGTTCCTTTGGGGCATAGGTATTTTTTAGGCTACAGTCACACACCCATTTGCTGTCAGTATTTTTCACGAACGCTTCACTGAGCCATAGGGTTCCATTAAGCCAACAACATTTTTTTAAAAAAAATGGCTCAGTGTCTCCGGTCCGTGAGACTCCGAGCATATCCTATTCTTATTTTTAGGATCAAATTTGGACATTAAAGCCTATAGGGATCCGTATAAAATCGAAGACACTTTATACTTCGGATTTCCATCCGTTTTCACTGAACTATTAATAAAAATTGAAAAAAAAAAAAATTCAGACAGACAGTCTATGTGCTTTAGTGATTAAATAAAAAAAAAAAAAAAAAAAAAAAAAAAAAAGTGGAAGCAACAGAGCTGACACCTGAGGAAGCAAATCGTTTCGCTTGTGAATGCAGCATTACCGCGTATTGGCTGGAAATATCTACACGGCCGTTTGGTGTATTGTTATATCATGACTGATTCTACGTATTATTGCAATATTCGGTCTGGCCTTAGTTCAGCAAGTCTTAAAAGGGATGGTCTCGGATTCAGTCGTCTTCCCGTGCTCCCAGCCTAATGATGAAGACAAAGGTCCAAAAGCCTGAACTGAAGATGATTCATTAGGACAGAAGCTACAGGAGCCCAGGGGTGTCCAATTTATTTATATATTTTACAAATTTGCTAAAAATAACACTAAAAGCAACTAATATAGTATTGGTATGACAGTTGGTGCCCAGAAGATTCTATGGAAAGGGGAGGAGCAAGAGACATCCCATTACTAAGATAGATGTCAGTTGGTGCCCACAACATTCTATGGAGAGGGGAGGAGCTACAGAAATCCCATTACTAAGGAGATGATAGTTGATGCTCATAAGATTCTATGGAGAGGGGAGGAGCTACAGAAATCCCATTACTAAGGAGATGATAGTTGATGCTCATAAGATTCTATGGAGAGGGGAGGAGCTACAGAAATCCCATTACTAAGATAGATGTCAGTTGGTGCCCAGAAGATTCTATGGAGAGGGGAGGAGCTACAGCCATCCCATTACTAAGATAGGAGACGTCAGTCGGTGCCCAGAAGATTCTATGGAGAGGGGAGGAGCTACAGCCATCCCATTACTAAGATAGGAGACGTCAGTTGGTGCCCAGAAGATTCTATGGAGAGGGGAGGAGCTACAGAAATCCCATTACTAAGGAGATGCCAGTTGGTGCCCATAAGATTATATGGAGAGGGGAGGAGCTAGAGACACATTTTGCTGCAAGTTCTTCTGAAAACAGTTATATTTTAACTTTTTTTCTACCACAGATTTAACCCCTTCACGATTCACCATACATGTATGGCGCGAGTCGGAAACGTGTGTATGGAGTGGACCCACAGGGTGAGTTCGCCCCATATTGGTCAGGTAATGACAGTTACAGCAGAACCTGTCGCTAACAATGGTAGGTGGACATCTGCCCATGATTGTTAACCTGTTAAAGCCCGCTGTCAAACTCTGACACTGTCATTTAACACATGGCGGTGTGTCATTTTAACTCCTTCACAACCAATGACTGATATATCAGTCATGGATCGTGTGAGGTTAATCCCCGCCCCCTGCCGTGGGCAGGTCACGGCGGTACGCGCACATATCAGCGGTTTTCAACAGCTGACATGTGTGCCTGCATGTTACGAGTGGAATCGCATTCCACCCGCAACTTTTAACCCTTTACATCTCGCTGCCAAAGTCTGGCAGCGAGATGTATATGCGCGCGGCCATTACTTTCACTTACCGCTGCCCCTACCGGAAGTCACATGCATGATTGCGTGACTTTTGGTAGTTGCCATGGTAGCACAGGGTCATGTGATGACGCCTGTAGCTAAAATGAGTCACTTTCTCTCATAGTGCCAGCACGGAGAGTAAAGCAGCATATCTGCAGATCCCGGCTCTGTAGCTGAGATCTACTGATAGGGGGCTATATAGATCAACAATCCGATCGTTCTGCCCTAGGGGGACTAGTTAAATATAAAAAAAAAAAAAAAAAAAAAAAAAAAAAAAAAAGTTCAAATCACCCCCCTTTCACCCCATTAAAAATTAAAGGGTTAAAAAAAATAAAAAAATACACATATTTGGTATCGCCGCGTTCAGAAACGCCTGATCTATCGAACTGTAAAATCAATTAATCTGATCAGTAAAAGGCGTAGCGGCAAAAAAATTCCAAACGCCAAAATTACGTTTTTTGGTCGCCACAAGTTTTGCGCAAAATGCAATAACAGGCGATCAAAACATAGCATCTGCGCAAAAATGGTTCCATTAGAAATGTCAGCTGAAGACGCAAAAAATAAGCCGTCACTGAGCCATGCACCGACCCCGACCTGAGGCATCACAACGACACATCAGTTTTGCCATATAGTGAACAAGGTGAATAAAACATCCCAAAAACTATTGTGCGATCACACTTTTTTTGCAGTTTTTCAGTACACCATATGGTAAAACTTATGGTTTCATTTAAAAGTAAAACTCGTCCCGCAAAAAACAAGCCCTCATATGGCAAGATTGACGGAAAAATAAAAAGGTTACGGCTCTCGGAAGAAAGGGAGCAAAAAAACAAAAAAAAAACAAAACGCAAAAACGGAAAACGTCCTAGAGCTGATGGGGTTAAGAGAACTTGCAGTAGAGTGTCTATGATGGGCTCTAGCTCCACCCTCTGCCTCTAGCTCCTCCTCCCCACAGAACATTATGAGCACCAATTGTCACCCCTTATCTCAGTAAGGCAAGTCTGTCTTCAAGGAGCACAAATTATACGTCTTATCTGTGAATTGAGATTGAAAGATCAATCCTAGAGGGGAGAAAAGCAAATCTCTCTAGTAAGATTCATATATTACAAAAGTTACTTACTTTAAAATTTACTATTGGTTTATGAAATAAAAACTAGTGATGAGCGGGCACTAGCATGCTCGGGTGCTCAGTACTAGTAATTAGTGATGAGCGAGCACTACCATGCTCTGAGCAGTTGGATGGGCGCGACTTGAATACCCGAATATAATCAAACGCAATGGGGAACTCGAGAATTATTCTGGGAACATTTCTGGAAAAATGCTGGAATTCCCCATTGACTTCTATTATGCGAGCGTCCGACTGCTGGGTACGAGTACCGAGCACCTGAGCATGGTAGTGCCCGCTCATCACTAGTTTACGAGTATCAAGCATGGTAGTGCCCACTCATCACTAGTTACAAGTACTGAGCATGGTAGTGCCCACTCATCACTAGTTACGAGTACTGAGCACCCGAGCATGGTAGTGCCCGCTCATCACTAGTTTACGAGTACCAAGCATGGTAGTGCCCACTCATCACTAGTTATGAGTACTGAGCACCCGAGCATGGTAGTGCCCACTCATCACTAGTTTACGAGTACCAAGCATGGTAGTGCCCACTCATCACTAGTTATGAGTACTGAGCACCCGAGCATGGTAGTGCCCACTCATCACTAGTTATGAGTACCGAGCACCCGAGCATGGTAGTGCTCGCTCATCACTAGTTACAAGTACCGAGCATGGTAGTGCCCGCTCATCCGTAGATACGAGTACCGAGCACCCGAGCATTGTAGGGCCCACTCATCACTAGTTACCAGTACCAAGCACCCGAGCATGGTAGTGGTCGCTCATCACTAGTTACAAGCACTACCATGCTCGCTCATCACCAGTAAAAACCAGTTACACTATAACCTCTGTAGTGAAAAATGCCTTTGTGAAGTCCCTACATGTCCGCTCCCTTCTCTCAGATTAGTAAAGGTAGACTTGTCCATAAATGATTTTGGGCACTTGCTGCCGGCATAAAATGTGTTCTCAGATGTTTTAGCAGCCCAGAACTTTCTGTGAAGCTTTTGTCACATTCATTACAAGCATAGGGCCGCCATCCTGTGTGAATCCGCTGATGGCGCACCAGATGGGACCTCTGAATAAAACATTTTTTCACAATGAGAGCACGAGTATGGCTTCTCCCCAGTGTGGGTTCTTGAGTGAGTGAAGAGTTTGGACCTCTGAGCGAAACTTTTGCTACATTTGTTGCACACGTTTGGCCGCTCCCCTGTGTGTGATCTCTGATGTCTCACAAGGTGCAACTTACATATGAACCTCTTGTCACAGTCACTACAGGCAAATGGCTTCTCCCCAGTGTGCGTCCCTCTATGTATGACAAGCTGGGAGCTTTCTATAAAACGTTTCCCACAGGAATATGGCCTCTTGCCTGCATGGATTCTCTGGTGTCTTTATAGATTTGAGCTACGGTGGAAGCATTTTCCGCAGTGCATTTGTAGGGTCTCTCAGTGAGGTGGGATTTACGTTCAGACATTACTTCAGAGCTTGGCGCTTCTTGACCCAATCCACGTCGTTCCTTCAGACACATTCATAACCTGTAGATTAATTTTTGTCTGTCATGTAAAGTCTCTTGAACAATAGACCGAAAGCTAAACTTCATCGCGTTTTTAGACTTGTAGCTTAAGTTCCTGTTCGCCGCACACAGAACTTTCCACTTTCCAATATCTAGTGGACACATCGGTGTCTGAACCAGAGTTCGGCTCCTCTTTGATTGTGATGGGGAGCACATCTGCAACAGAAAACAAGAAGGTTCTTACATGAAATTTGTTTTATATACGCCACATGCCGGGAGAAGTCCAACCACCCAGGGAGGGGTCTTCCTGTAGAATAGTTGGGAGGACACAGTATCATTATATGGCGTCTCCAAAAGTGCACATAGATAGGGCGCCAGTCACACAGGTACGTGTAGTGCATAGTGTCCGGCTTACAGCTTATTGATGACACCCATACTATTAGATCAGTCGGGCTGTCCAGCCCTATATAAGTGCACCCCACAGGACAAACACCCCAATTTACCCAGCAATAAAGCGCCTGGCTGCGCCCTGTAAGTAAGGAGACATTTGCAATAAAAAGAGGACGTCGTGTGAGTCATTACACTAAATTGACATATCTGTGAGAAGCCTTATCTGTGTACACAAGTAATACTAGGAACCTATGTGTGGACGTCATTAAACTTAATATTTGCAGAATATGGTAATCCATACCTTCACTGGGCAGCGCACCACCGCCTTCTGCCTATTCCAACCATTGATTGGCTGCATTCTGTGTACACTGTACATAGGCAGAAAGCTGCCAATCAGTGGTGTGGTGGGGTTATATAGAGCTCAGCATTCAGAGAACTGATAGATCTGCAGCAGAGAAAACAGTCTAATCAAAACTGCAGCAAGCAGCCAAGTACACCGACGAGGAAAGGGGTATCAATGTTTTGAACCTTTGACTTTCAGGCGCCATATCTCACTATCCGCTACAGCTTTGAACGTGAGACTACCTTCATGTTATAAACCAGGAGTGGGAACCTCCGGCCCGTGAGCCAAATGTGGCCCACGATGACCTTTTCTGCAGCCCCCGGTCACATTCCGGGGACCGCAGTGCTCAAGCGGCAGCCGCGTCTTGCTGGCTGCTGGCCCTGTAAACCTCCTCGTGTGCTTCAAACACACGCAAGCAGTATTCATCACTGAATGCTACGTGTGCATACACTGAAGGATTAGATCGCATGAGGACGTACTTTGGGGCAGGGCTAGCATGTGATGAAAAGGAGGTGCAGCCCCATCATCCCCAGTACTATTTGTGCCCCCAGGGATGTATATACCAGTACCTCTCAGTGATGTATATGCTAAAGCCCCTCCTGTGCTGTGTCTATCTTGTGATGTATATATGCCCCCCAGCCCCTCCAGGGACGCATGTATGCCCCCCAGCCCCCCCAGGGGCGCTTGTATGCCCCCCAGCCCCCCCAGGGGCGCTTGTATGCCCCCCAGCCCCCCCAGGGGCGCTTGTATGCCCCCCAGCCCCTCCAGGGGCGCATGTATGCCCCCCCAGCCCCTCCAGGGGCGCATGTATGCCCCCCCAGCCCCTCCAGGGGCGCATGTATGCCCCCCCAGCCCCTCCAGGGGCGCATGTATGCCCCCCCAGCCCCTCCAGGGGCGCATGTATGCCCCCCCAGCCCCTCCAGGGGCGCATGTATGCCCCCCCAGCCCCTCCAGGGGCGCATGTATGCCCCCCAGCCCCTCCAGGGGCGCATGTATGCCCCCCAGCCCCTCCAAGGGACGCATATATGCCCCCAGTCACTCCTGTGATCTATATGCCCACACTTGCCCCTGTGATGTATATGCCCCCAGCCCCTCCTGTGCTGTATATACAACAGACCTAGCGTCTCCTATGATATTTATGATTTACAAAACTTATTATGACAAAGAATTGACTGTGCTCCAGACCGAGAAACCTGGAAAAGCAGTTGTGAAAAGCAACGTGATCAAAATCACCGAACATCACAGCAGCACCAAAGAGAAACAGCTCCAGCCAGCACAGTAGGGGTGAGTTAATTGCTTGACCAAATGCAGCAGGGTAATTTTTCAGTTGATGATTTTGAGTGGCCCCTCGAACGATGTTGTAAATTTCCACATGGCCCAAGGCAGAAAAAAGGTTCCCCACCCGTTATAGACAGTCACATTTGCTATCTCATACATAAATGTTTAGTTATGCAGATTCTTGTCATGTCACTGCATTGTTAATGTTCTGCTCCAAAAAAAAAAAAAAAAAATATCTAAATTATTATTTTTTAAATTCACCTTTGGCTTTCAAGACAGTCCTTCTGGGCTCGCCATCAGATTCAAGTATGTCCTGACCGAAATCTGATCCCAGGTCTCTTCGACACGGTCCCAATGTTGGTGCACACTGATCGGCTCACTTGGGTATGTATACAGATTTCCTTCAGTGTTGGATTGGGTTGAGGTCTGAACTGTGGGAACAATCCAGCTCCTCTACTACATTGTCATGAACCATTTCTTCTCTAATCTCGACTTATGCTTTGGGTCAGTGTTCTGTGGGACACTGTCATTCTTCTCATACCCATAATACCCGAGTGTAAGAAGTAACTCATCTCGTAGGATCCTCACATATAGCTCAGCATTGAGACCATCATCAATCCTGGCCAAGTATCCAACGTCTTTGGCTGTGAATCACCCCCATATCATCAGGCTTCCTCCATCGAACTTGACAGTTCCTTCAATTTCTCGATCCGTTAGCGCCTTGTTCCCTTGTTTCTTCCAGACCCATTTACCCCCATCAGAGCCGTCTATTGACTTTCGTCTCATCGCTCCAAATCACCCGTTTCCAATCTTCTATTCTCCACTTTTTATACTTCTTTGTAAACTCGAGCTGACGCTTCTTATGACGATATTGAAGTCGAGGCTTCTTCACCTTTTTTCGGGCCACCATTCCAGACTTGTGTTATGTGAGTCACACGGTGTTTGCACGGACGTCTGTGATCTCACTATTATGAAGCAGATGAGCCGCCTCCACTGCCAGGTTTGTCTCCCCAAAACTGATAGACCTTGTGATGAGGTGACTTGTTGACGCCAATATTTTGCCTGGACATCACCTCTTGGCTTTTAAATGGATGGATGTTATTTCTTACCTCTTCCAACGGTCATGGCCTCACATGATGCAGTTTGGCAGTTTTCTTGGTCTATACACCGCTATCGATGAGCTGGATGATGCGGTTTCTTTTTTCTTGGGAAATCTTCTTCATGGCTGCTCCTTGATTTGATCCAGTGACTTTTCTCTTGAGAATCAACCTAATAACACACTGAGCTATTAGGGAATGTGAGAACAGGTTGTAATTTGTAGTATACAGGAAGAAAAAGATTTTTCAAACACCAAGAGCAAAACAGTAACAATGCAGTGACATGACAAGAATCTGCATAACTATGCATATGCTAAATAGATGCAAGTCACAATTATGCATGAGATAGCCAAGATGATGGTCTATAAAATAAGGGTCGTCTCACGCACGCTCAAAGCTGTAGTGGATGATGAGATATGGAGCCTGAAAGTCAAAAGTTCAAAACATTGTTACCCTTTTGCTTGTCAATGTAAGTAACACATCGCTGAAATCAGGGTCACCGTCTCTACATTATGCTGCTCTCAGATGGGGGAGCAAAAACCTGGTGACAGATTCCCCTAAACAAAAAAAAAACCCCAAAAAAAAAAAAAAACCACACACAATCTAATAATATAGCAACATGATACAGGACTAGAGGCCCTGATTCCAGCGATGTGTCACTTACTGGGCTGTGTACTGTCATTGTAATACAATCAATGTTATCTAGTATACTGTGCACAGAAAGCTGCTAATTAATGGTGGTGGCTGGGTTACAAAAAGAGGATAACTATGAGGCAAAAGACACCTAGTCCTGTAGTGATAATCTCCTGCTGATAAAACACTGATTTTTTTTTTTTGCCCCCAACATTCTAGGTGACTGTATATAAATGGGGTCTCACTGAGGAGACCTCACCAGTTTTGTCTCAATAAAGGGGCCACGGTGAGAGCTTTGTTGCCGGGTCCCACCTGTGCAGACGAGGCCAGGGCCGAGGAAACTGCTCAGAAGAAGGGAACCTGAGATGCTGACTGTGCATTTGACAAGAAATGTGAAATGTTTTATTTGATCTACAAGGTGAGACATGGAGGAGACAAAAATGGAATATCTTGATACATACCGGACGAGGGAGCTCTATCCAGAATGTCATCTCCCATTGGTTGACAGTCTTTAAAAACCAGAATTGAATTTAATAGCGTGTGATCTGTCTGGGTCCCTACATCTCGATATTCAATTTCTGACCACGCTGAATCCTGAAGATATTCGTCCTCAACTTTTATTATCCTAAGTGATCCATTATCAAAGCCCGTTGCGTAGTCCTGAAACATGTCTTCTTCGGCTTTTAGCCTGTCCATGATTGGAAGATGATGGAAGCTGTTGGTGGTCGAATCAAAACGTCTTTTTCGGTTTTTGTCTCGGTCCTTCCTCAAATTTTCCTCGATGATACATTCTCCTTCTGTGACGACGGGAAAGATGGAGGGAACGGCGTCGACTCTTAACGACCTCCCGCTGGTGTTGATGATGTAGGAATCGATGGTGAAGTGGCACGAGCACAGACGATATTTGTTCTGTTTGTTCTCGTCAAATATCTTCTGGGCCAAAGCGTTAAGATCTTTAAAGGTCTGTCCGGTCTGCTGCAGCCATGCTTTTATTCTGGAGACATTCTTCGGAAAGGGGTGCAAAATGGCCTGGTAGTTCTGGCCCGCTTTCCCCCTTTTTCCAGTATTGCTAACACATTGGTTTACCAAGCAGCTAGGCATGATTATGGTAAAAAGTGCCCTATATAACAAGAGAAAAAAAAACAAAAAACAGATTTGTAACATGTACCAAAATGTTATAGAGGTCATTATAAGGTTTTAAATAAGATCCCTCGTTATCCAACAGCGTAAGGTAAAAACTAGAGCGAGCGCAGTGCCGTGTGTGGTGTTAATCAATAGAAAGCCACAGACAGGTTGGATTAACTACCAACCCCTCCATAAAGGGGCAATGTGTGAACCGTCATGTCGTAGACTCATACAACTTACTACAGTGGAACCTTGGTTTACGAGATCAATCCCTTCTGGGACTGTGCTTGTTAACCAAGTTACTTGTCTATCAAAGCAAGATTTCCCATAGGAAATAATGGAAGCTCAGAAAATTCATTCCACAACTTGTTCAATGTCCCATCCTGGTCCCCTATTGTGCCAACACACACAGACACACCTCACTTTACCTTCCATTCCCTTGCTGGCCTCCTGGTTCTTGTAGTTCGCCGGTACAGGCTCTGTATCGGGTAACCATCGCAACCGATGCCAGAGATTCCGCTGCCAGCGCGCTGACATCAAAGGCACAAGCCGCTTGCTTCTCATTGGTCAGCGCACTGCCTTTGAGAAGCGGCTGACAGCGGAAGTTCCTCCATCGTCGCGATGGTTACCGGATACACATCCTGTACGGGCGAACTGCAAAAACCAGGAGGCCGGCGACGGAACAGAAGGTAAGGTGAGCATATGTGTGTTTGTGCATATTTGTGCGGAATGTAAGAGCGGGTCAGAGCGTGGTGAAAGTGCGGAACCGGAAGTGTGTGCGGTGAGTATTTGCTCGTACAGCAAAGCTTTGCTCGTAAACTGAGTTACAAATTTACAGAAAGCTTTGCTCGTATAGCGAAATACTCGCAAACTGAGGTTCCACTGTACTAGACTTCAACTATCGCAGGTGCCTGGATCTTTGGATATCTATTCTGTTCTTGGATCCCAGCAGGTCAACGTCTGACTTGTGATAGCAATTCATCCTTCTGGTTAAAGGGGTGGTCCACTACAAAGCATAGTGGCTACATCAATGTAAAGCTGTGACAGAATGCTTTTTTTAAATACCTTCGGTTGTCCATTCTGCCTGTGAGCGGCGCTATGGCTGTTCGTTCATCCCCCATCATGTGACCGGGGCTGATGTCCGGTGATGTCACGTAAACGTCCGAAATTGGAAGGTGACCCAGTGTTACCGGTGAGGGTCCCTGTCACCAGATTTGTGTGTGGACCAAGACTACCACTTTCACTAGCACTGCATTCCATGAAGGTGTATATGATCCGCTGACTCCCCTTGTATACCCCCAAAAACCTTTTTATATTTATCTGCGCTGAATATAAATCTGGATAGTCCAGTCCGATGGGCGTTCTTGTTACGTTGTCTATCCCTCCTCTTCGAGCTGATTTTCATCCTTTTCCTCTGATTGACGTTGATGATGCCTCTGTGTCATCCACATAGCCCAGGATAATCTGGTGCCTGCACAGAGACATCGCCGATTAGCGCATGAGCACTTTTGTTTTAGGCTCTACCCGCAGTAGGGCAGGGTAAAGTGCTCATTCACTAGTCGGCGAGGTCTCTGTGCAGGCACCAGATTACCCTCGGCTAAGTGGATGACACATAAGGCATCATCCACGTCAATCAGGGGAGAAAGACAGCAGTCAGCGGAGGGGGAGGGGCAGGCACCACAGCAAGGACGCCCAGCAGACCAGATTTACATGCAGAGAAGGAAACTATAAAAAGATTTTGGGGTATACAGGAGGGAGTCAGGGGATGATATAATCCTTTATAGAATGCAGCACAGGCGCTCTTGAAGGTGCTAGTCATTGTTCATACATGAAAAATTTGGTAACAGGTTCCCTTTAACTGCTTCAGGGTTTGGAAGAAGTAACATTTCCATTCTTCATTCTTTGTTTGGAAGCCGCCTGCTCTTTTATAGTTAAAGGGACTCTGTCAGGACGATTTTGCTATGTAATCTGAAGCCTGCATGCTGATTACAGCCCTGCATCTCTTATCACAAAGTGTGCTTTTGTTTACCTGCAATGTTAGTGTAAGCCTCTTAGCTTTATCATTAGCGGGTCTCAGCAGAGCATGAGCTCTAGTCCGACTCCGGCCCCTTCTGCAATTAGCAGTTTCGGTCTATAGAAATGTACACTGAAAGCTTGGTGTGGGTAGCTCTCAGAGCTCTGCTACATGCAAACAATTATATCTTTCGCTGTGTCAGAACGGCTGCAGCCAGTAATCTAAGTGATACATCGTTAGATTCAGAATCTCTGCCTACATCATGCTGCTCTCAAATGAGGAAGCAAAATCTGCTGACAAATTCCCTTTAAATGCATAAAAGGGAAAAAAAAAGCTGCCAAAAGACACCAAAAAAAAAAAAAAAAAAAAAATTGATAAAACCTTCAGAGAAGATTCTTCATATCCTCCATCCTGTGTGACCACAGAAATTGGAGGTAATCCGAGTGCAGTCTGATGATTTCCATGCATCCGTAGACTGCTATTTTCAGCATGCTGAATCGACATGAAGAAAAAAGTGCTGGTCGTCCCTGCCCCATAGTATAATATTGGAGCGAGGGCTGTCCGATATAATATCCGATAGCACTCGTCCGAGGTATACAGTAATGTGAGCGAGCCCTTTACATGCTGCACCTATCAGATGCCCAGCGCCCCTGCCCTCAACGCGACTGTGTGGTGCCGCCATGACGGTCTCGGTTGCTGCAGTGTTTGCTCTCCTAAAAAACTTGGAGATTGGAAATCTCACTAGATCGTACAACGCTGAAGTATTGTCTGAAACAGTACGAATAAACAATGTTAAAAAGGTAAAAAGAAAATAGCTCATAAAAGTTTAAAAAAAAAAAAAATCACAACTCCTTTCCCAAAACGATTATCACACTGATTACATGTTTCCCATGCAGATATGCTCTGCTACAGTCCGACCTATTTGGCATCGCCACGTCCAACAGTCTGACCTATTAAAATGTGAACAATGTAATCATTACAGTAACTGCCAACCCCCCCCCCCCCCAAAAAAAACCAAACCAAAAACCCACCAGAGTTAGTTTTCCCAAGTACCACACCTTCACCCCCCTACCCTCTAAAAATGCAATAAAAAGTGATTAAAAAAAACTTGTACGCGTACCCTGAAATACCAGCAATGACACCTACAAGTTCTATATTTTATATTTTTTTTTTAACAACTAGAGTGTGTGTGTGTGTGTGTGTGTGTGTGTGTGTGTGTGTGTGTGTGTGTGTGTGTGTGTGTGTGTAAGGCCGGGGCCACAAGGGGATTACTACGATCCCCTCGCATGACACTCGGCTCACGCTGGCAGTACAGAGTGTCATGCGAGTGTCCCTGCAACTGAGAGCCGATCATGCGAGCGGACCTCAGCTGCGGGGGGTGGGCCGGCTCTGATGGGGGGTGGGCTGGCTCTGATGAGGGGCGGGCCGGCTCCGAGGAGGGGAGGGAGGGATTTCTCTCCCTCCTTCGCCGGCTATTGCAATTCTCACTCTGCACGCGCGGTACACCGGTGTACCGCGAGTGCAGTGCGATTTTTCTCTCGCCCCATAGACTTGAATGGGTACGAGAGAGTCTCGCCTTACAATCGCAGCATGCTGCGTTTGTTTTCTCGGTCCGATTGTTGCTGAAAAAATAATCGCTCGTGGGTGCTGACACACAGGCTAATATTGGTCCGAGTGGAACGCGATGTTTTATCGCACTCCACTTGCACCGATTTTCATGCCATGTGGCTTAGACCTTATAACAAAGACCACATATATTCGGTATCAGTCATTATACTGTTCTGGACATTTCGTGCACAATGGATGTCCTACAAAACAGAAAGCAAAACAAACCCAAACGCGTTGGAACTGTATCTTTCTTCATCATTTCACCCTGCTTGAAATGTGGTAAATAAATGGTGGAATTCTAAATTACAACTCGTTCTGCAAAAAGTTATGTCTTCTGGGAGAAGGGAAGGAAGAGAGGAAAGGTTTAAGGCGATGTACACACCCATAGAGGGAACCTGAATGGCATTCTATGCTCTCCAACTCCACAGCATTCATACCTTTACGCCCAAATTCCCTCCCTAACCAGCCCTGTATAACTATTTACTAATATTAATGTTTAAAGGGAACTAACCATCTAAATTTTCATATATAAAGTAAAGCCGGTGCTATACTGGCACTAGGATGCTGAATGTAAGCAGAGCTTTTGTTCAGAGATTGGATGTTTCAATTTAGAAATATGTCCAAGTAAAGTTCCAGCAATGCACTGATTTGATTGACAGGTGCAACAGGAAGGGGATATGTGGGTTGGGTCTTGCTATTTCTGCCCCTGTCTAGCCTTCCTCTCCCTGTCGCCGTCATAGATGTTATTTCAGGCGCAGGCAGGCAGACAGGGGCGGGAATAGATAGCAAGACCCGACCAACATATTCTCTTCCTGTTGCACCTGTCAATCAAATAGCAGTGCATTGCTAGAACTTTACTTGCACATACAGTATAAAACCTCCAATTACTGAACAAAAGCTCTGCTTACATTCAGCATCCTAGCACCAGTATAGCACTGGCTTTACTTTATATATGAAAATCCTACTGGTTGGTGCCTTTTAAAAAGTGACTTATAAACATCTACTGTCCCTATGCTAATTATGGCCTTGACTAGTCGCAGAGGCATTGTTTCCCCAGACTAGTCAGCCCTCTTTCCATAAGATCACTCCTCTGTGGGTGAGATAACATGATTTCCACCGCCAGCTAATGGAAATCCTGTGGCTCATTTCGGCAGTGTCGGTGTGCCTCAGAAGCAGAGTGTACGTGTCCGGCTTCATTAGGCGCACTGTGCATGACCAGAAGTTCAGAAGACATGTCCATGAGCAGTCTTCTGTAGTGATGGGTAGTTCGTGAGTGAGTAGTTCAAAATGAACTAATCTTCAGAGTGAACTAGTTCATCTAGTTCACCATCCTGACAGAGATTAGTTCATTATGAACTAGAGTGGGAGGAGACAGACAGTGATCCTCATACAGCTCCAGGAGGCTCCTGCTCTCACACTTGAAGGTAGTAAAACACTAGCACACATCAAATACAAATATAATAGTAATAATAATATTAATAAAAACTGAAATTGCACAGTAGACAGACACAGCTCATATGTGTGTATGAGAGAGTTTTTCTGTGTGTGGTTTATGCTCCTCACCTGTCTGTGTGATAGGATCAGCCTCCTGTAGAGGATCAGTCTCCTGTAGAGGATCAGCCTCCTGTAGAGGATCAGCCTCCTGTAGAGGATCAGCCTCCTGTAGAGGATCAGCCTCCTGTAGTCTAGAAGATCAGTCTTGCTAAAAACTTTACCACTGTCTCCTGTTCTGTTCTCAAAATGGTGAATGCTGAACTGCTCCTCAGCTCCCTCATCCACATTCATTATGAGTCAGTACTCTACACTACCACATGGGGCGCTGCTGGGCTCAGTGAGATGCATCAGATTGAACTAGACTGTCCTGAGTCATTCTCAGTAGAACATTTAGTTCAGCAGCTCATCTAGTTCATCTAGTTCACAGGTCACATGATGCATTTCCTGTCAGCTCATAGGACAGGGTGGAGAGAAATACTGAACTAAACAGCAGTGTGAGGAGACAGAGAGTGATTCCTCTACAGCTCCAGGAGGCTCCTGCCCTCACACTTGCTCTTTATAGCTCCTGATGCTGGAAAAGAAGGGAGTAACACTATACCACACATCAAATATAAATATAATAGTAATAATAATATTAATAAATACTGAAATTGCACAGTAGACAGACACAGCTCATATGTGTGTATGAGAGAGAGTTTTTCTGTGTGTGGTTCATGCCCCTCACCTGTCTGTGTGATAGGATCAGCCTCCTGTAGAGGATCACCCTCCTGTAGAGGATCAGCCTCCTGTAGAGGATCAGCCTCCTGTAGCCTAGATCAGTCTTGCTAAAATCTTTACCATTGGCTCCTGTTCTGTTCTCAAAATGGTGGCTGCTGAACTGCTTCTCAGCTCCCTCATACACATTCATTATGGGTCAGTACTCTACACTCTACACAGGGGGCGCTGCTGGGCTGAGTGAGATGCATCAGACTGAACTAGACTGTCCTGAGTCATTCTCAGTAGAACATTCAGTTCAGCAGCTCATCTAGTTCATTTAGTTCACAGGTCACATGATGCATTTCCTATCAGCTCCTCAGGATAGAGTGGAGAGAAATACTGAACTAGATGAACTAAATGAGCTAATCTTATGAACTAAGGCTGGTTTCACACTACGTCTTTTTAACATCCGCTGAAAACGTTTTTTTAGCGGAAGTACGGATCCTGCTTTTACAGCAAATAACGTATGCAAACGCATATGTTATTTTGCAGGATCCTGCACTGGATATTTAGGGGCGGGCATTGGAGTCATGTGATCGGGAGTGAGGGGAACTAGACTGGGAGCCGGCATCTGACAGCTGCAGACGCTGGTAACCAAAGGTAAACATCGGCCTTGGATACCCGATATTTATCTTGGTTACGAGTGTCTGCAGCTGCTAGGAGCAGGGCTGCCTGCACACGTAACCAACGTAAACATCGGGTAACTAAGATAAGTGGTTACCCGATATTTACCTTGGTTACGAGTGTCCGCAGCTCTCAGGCAGGGGAGAGAGGGAGGGGAGGAAGGGGGAAAGACAGAGATAGAGAGAGAGGGGGTGAGGGAGGGAGTAGAGAGATAGACAGATCACGCGAGACTGGTTCTGGGCATGCTCAGTACTTTCTGGGCATGCTCAGTACAAAAGCAGGATCCTGTTACAACGCAACTGAACGCATTCTGCTAGGCAGGATCCAGCACTCATTGAAATGCATTGCAGCTCGCGGCGCAATGTGAAGGATCCTGTGAGATGCGTTATTTTGACAAAGCAAAAAAACGCTACATGTTGCGTTTTTGAAACATGTCAAAATAACGCATCTCACAGGATCCTGCGTCTAACGGACGCAAACGCATGCAAACGCAGGTGGACGCGAGTCCATTGAAAATGCATTGCAGTGAAAACGGATTTGCACAGGATCCGTACTTCCGTTAAAAAAACGTTTTTAACGGATGTTAAAAAGACGTAGTGTGAAACCAGCCTAATCTTTTCAGTGAACTAGTTCATGGTGAACTAAGGCTAGTTTCACACTACGTCTTTTTAACATCCGCTGAAAACGTTTTTTTAGCGGAAGTACGGATCCTGCTTTTACAGCAAATAACGTATGCAAACGCATATGTTATTTTGCAGGATCCTGCACTGGATGTTAGGGGCGGGCAAAGGAGTCATGTGATCGGGATTGAGGGGAGCTAGACTGGGAGGAGGCTTCTGACAGCTGCATACGCTGGTAACCAAGGTAAACATCGGCCTTGGATACCCGATATTTACCTTGGTTACGAGTGTCTACAGCTGCTAGGAGCAGGGCTGCCTGCACATAGCAGAGCCGGGCTGCGTGCACATAGCAGAGCCGGGCAGCGTGCACATAGCAGAGCCGGGCAGCGTGCACATGAGAGAGAGAGAGAGAGAGAGAGAGAGAGAGAGACCGACCGACCGACCCTGTCCCTGTACCGGGCATGCTCAGTAGAGAATCAGGATCCTGTTATAACGCAACTGAACGACTTTTGGTAGGCAGGATCCAGCACTCATTGACATGCATTGCAGCTCGCGGCGCAATGTCAAGGATCCTGTGACATACGTTAATTTGACAAAGCCAAAAAACGCTACATGTTGCGTTTTTGAAACATGTTAAATTAACGCAAAATGACGGATCCTGCATCTAACGGACGCAAACGAATGCAAACGGAAGTGGACGTGAGTCCATTGAAAATGCATTAAACACAAAACGGATTTGCACAGGATCCGTACTTCCGTTAAAAAAACGTTTTCAACGGATGTTAAAAAGACGTAGTGTGAAACCAGCCTAATCACCAAAATGAACTAGATTTCCCATCACTAGTCTTCTGAACTTCTTGTCACGTGTGCCTAATGAAGCCATGAAGTGTCCACCCTGCTTCGGAGGAGCACCGACACTGCTGAAATGAGCTGCACACATGCGTGAGATTTCCATTCACTGGCGGTGGAAATCACGTTATGTCACCCATAGGGCAGTGATCATATGGAGAGAAGGCCGACTAGTCTAGGGAAACAACGCCTCTGCGACTAGTCAAGGCCATACTTAGCATAGGGACAGCAGAGGTTAGAAGACACTTTTGTAAAACATTGATATGAGTGAATGGCGTTATACAGGGCTGGATAGGGAGGGGGAAGGGTATACAGCCATCCATGCCGCTGGGGTGGAGGCGCAGAGGACCTGACAGCTTCCCTGTAACAGCACAAGGAGCGTTATGTTTCTTCCCCTCCCTGGTTCCAAGCTCTCTGCTTCCTGGTCACAGACAGAGGCGGCAGCTCCGCTCCAGGTGACACAGGTGGGGGCTGTGACTACAGAGCCCTGTGCACACCTGCGTCCTATCCTCACACCCGTCTACACAGGTCACACACAAGCGCTGCACGTGCGGGGCCCCGGGACCCCAACGTGAGCGACACACTTTACCTGAAGGCAGATGAAAGAAATCCTACTGGGCTAAAGGACCTTCGATGATGTCATGAACATGTGATCAGTCACGTGTGTGGGAGGTGTCAGCTTTTATGTTCAGACTGTGCTGCGTTGCTATAGGACCTTTGATGATGTCATGAGCACGTGATCAGTCACATGTGGGAGGAGTCAGAGCTCAGGCTTGTGCTGCAGGAGACGCCAAAGTACCTATGTGATGTCATGAGCACGTGATCAGTCACACGTGGGAGGAGTAAGAGCTTAGCTTTGTGCTGAAGGAGGCGCCAAAGTACCTCTGATGATGTCATGAGCACGTGATCAGTCACCTGTGGGAGGAGTCAGCGCTCAGGCTTGTGGTACAGGAGGCGCCAAACTACCTATGTGATGTCATGAGCACGTGATCATTCACATATGGGAGGAGTCAGAGCTCAGGCTTGTGCTGCAGACTTGAGGCTCGGAGACGCGGCCAGATCCACAGTAGTGTTGGCGAAAGGAGGCGTGGCAGGAGAGGAGGGGGCGGAGGCTGCGCATGCTCAGTACGCGATGCTAATGCGCGACTGTCGATCATTTAGCCGCTAGTGTGCTGCAGGAGGCGCCAAAGTACCTCTGATGATGTCATGAGCACGTGATCAGTCACATGTGGGAGGAGTCTGCTTCAGTCTCCTTGTGTCAGAGAACGCAAAGAGCAGGACAGGAACCTCTAGTGCCACCTAGTGGAAGTAGGAGTCACAGCCAGAAGAAACCCTTCAGTGCTCTCTGCTCCCTCCTTCCCTATATCCTGCTCCCATTCCTTCATTTTTCCTCCTCCCCTCCCTCATTATGGCTACTGAAAACAGGAGGAAAAACAAACAAAAGGTCTGGTGATTAAGGGTTAAAAAAAAAAAAAAAAATAATCATGCACCCTGAAGCATCACCAATAAAAAACATAACTGTTCCATAGCTTCCAACTTTAGGGAAAGAGGGACAAAGTAGCAGAAAATGTTAGGCCACGCCCCTAACCACACCCATTCAGCAATGCCAATCATTCTTTTATAAACAATACTTTTTATAAGATCTACATAGATTTATTTCTAATAAGTAGTAAATGTAAATATAAATACAATCTTGGTGTTATGCTTAAATTAGAATATTTTAACCCCTTCCCTCCAGTGATTTTCCATTTTTCCATTTTTTTTTCCCTCCCATTCTTCTGAGAGTCGTAACTTTTTTATTTTTCCGTCAACCTTGCCATATGAGGTTGTACTTTTGAATGAAACCATTAATTTTACCATATAGTGTACTGGAAAATGGCAAAAAAAAATTGTAAAAAAAAAAGTGCGACTCCATGATTGTTTTTGGGATATTTTAATCACTGTGGTCACTATATGGTAAAACTGATGTGTGGGTGTGATGCCTGAGGTCGGTGCGAGTTCGTAGACACCAAACATGTATAGGTTTACTTTTATCTAACGGGTAAAAAAAATTCACAAGTTTGTAAAAAAAAATAAAATAAATGGCCACTTTTTGCGCCATATTCCGCGATTCGTAGTGTTCTAAATTTCGGGATCTATGGCTCAGTGACGGCTTATTTTTTGCGTCTCGAGCTGCTGTTTTTAACGGCATCATTTTTGCGTAGATGTTACGTTTTGATTGCCTGTTATCGCATTTTGCGCAAAATAAGTGGCGACCAAAAAAAAATGTAATTTTGGCCTTTGGATTTTTTTGCCGCTACGCTGTTTGCAGATCAAATTAATTGATTTTATATTTTGATAGATCGGGCATTTGTGAACATGGCGATACCAAATATGTGTATTTTTTAAACCTTTTAATTTTCAATGGGGTGATCTGAACTTTTAGATTTTTTTTAAATTTTTTACAACTTTCTTTTTTACTTTTTTAAAATTTTACTAGTTCCCTTAGGGGGCTACAACAATCAGCAGTCTGATCATTTGTTCCTTTCTGTGGATCACAGCTACACAGCTGAGATCTGCAGAAAAGCTGCTCTCCTCTGAGGCTGGTGTCAGACGTCCGTGTTTCAGGTACGCGTGACATCCGTTTTTAACACGGATGCCACACATACCCATGTTATTATTTGCTGTTAATCACACGCCTGTGTTTTCACACGAACCGTATGACCTCTCATGACCACGCACATGCAGGCATGTCCGTTTTTTCGCTGATAGCACTGGTATCACACGGATCGCACACTGATGTGATCCGTGTGACACGTACCGGGGAAAACACGGGTCTTTTTAATAAAAAGATTTTCTATATTCACCTCTCTGCAGCGCTGCTACCTCCCGCTCCTGACCACCACTCATTATACTCACTGAATATTCAGTGCCCTGTGGAGCTGGAAGCGGGGACAGCGCTGGGGACTTCAGTGCCGGGGACCGCATCGCTGGGTGAGTGTACAGCAGAGAGTGTGTGTGTTCAGTGTATACATGCATGTGTGCTATGTGTGTGTAAGTGCTCGGTGTATATGTCGCGGGCGGGGAGGAGGGTGTCAGCACACTGCGCTCACCCCTTCTGCTCGGGTCCGGCGGCCGCTGCTCAGTGGTGGCTCGAGCCGTAGGCCGGATCCCGGGGGGTCTCTCGAGCGGCACTCCTCGCCCGTGAGTGAAAGGGGGTTTGTTGGGTGTGGGAATTGTTATAGTTCGTGACGCCACCCACGGTTGTGGTGATTGCACCACCGCTGCTCTGGATGGGGATCCCGGGGATGGTGATGGGGAGCAGCCAGGTGTTGTGTTGCCCCTCCGTGGGTAGGGGTTGGTGATCCCGGGGCCTGGTGATGGTTTGTGAGGTGCGGGGCCTGGTGGGCGCAGGGACGCGGGGGCAGCGCTGTGCCTTGCGGCACTGTGGTACTCACTCAGCCTGAGACACGGACACAGTTTGTACGGTAAACCAAACGGCTGGTAGGACGGTCCCACAGACGGCTGCACCTGCACTCCCGGTAGTTGACGGTGATGTCCCTTTTCCTTGCACCTATGGTTGACTTGTGGTAGCGGTGGATTCCCTCCGGTTACCCGCTCCCCGACTACAATCTGGGCCGGAGGAGCTCTACACTTTGCCCGCAGGCGCTGGCCCTGAGAAACTGGTGCCTTGGCGGTGGCGGTGTCTCTCTGCTTCAGGTTGAGCTGTTGCCTTCAATCGAGACTTGGTTGCTGGGGGATCTACGTCCCCTTCACTGACGGATTCGGCAAATTTGGCGACTCCTAGCCTTGCCGGGGTCCGAGAGGCCCCTGCCCTGGTGCTGACTGTCCTTCAGAACACTGCTCCAGACCACCGGGCACACAGCCAACGGGGTCCTTCCAGGAACTTCCAAACGGTCCCACTCCAGACAGTCACCGCCGTCGCTGACCTTGCTGATCTGGCCCTACACAAAGCTGGACCCTTCAGGCTTTCCTTCTCTCTTGTCACCTCACTTGCTTTCCTCCTTTTCCACTTTTCCACTTTCACTACTTGTTTACTCCTTTCTAGCCCTCAGCTAGACTTCACTCTTGCCCTGCCTGGGCTTAACTGCCTGGTCCTTCCTGCCTCCAGCACTGTGACCTCCTCGGTGGGCGGAGCCAACCGCCTGGCCCACCCCCTGGTGTGAATCATCAGCCTCTGGAGGAAGGCAACAAGGATTTGTAGTTTAGCTGTGATGTGCCTACCTGGAGTGTGGGGTGTGGTGGTGTTGTGACCTGTGACCCCTGGCTTGCCCAGGGCGTCACATATACATGTGTCTGCTATGTGTGTATATGTGCTCAATATGTGTGTGTGTGTAGTGAGAACCTGGAAGTCAGAGCATCGCGGGGACAGCATCGGGGACTCATCACAGTTCCTAATGAACTCTGATGAACCCGTGAAGCTGTAGAGCGGGTCTCGCGCGGGGGGGGGGTCATCAGAATGTCATCAGAGTTCATTGGGAACTCCAATGACCTCCTGGATGTCACTGTGCTGACTAATACTCACCTGTCCCCACGGTTGTCCTTGGCAGTGCTGTCCCTGATGCTGTCCCCGCGATGCTCTGGCTCCCAGGTCCTGAGTGCGGTGAATAATCGATGAACATAATGAGCGGCAGTCAGGAGCGGGAGGTCACAGGTAAATATGGAAAATCTTTTTATTTCACAGACACGTGTTTTCTCTGGTACCTGTCACACGTATGCAAATACGGATGTCACACGTGTGACACATGTCTGACCATAACCATGCGTGTGACTGGTACCTGATTAAACACGGACGTCTGAAACCGGCCTAACACACAGCTTTCTGCCGGGTGTAAGAGGCAGTGAGTTACGATAGCTACAGTAGCCATCACATGACCCTATGCTACCATGCCAACCATCGGCTCCGCATGATCACGTCACGTGACTTCCAATGGCGCCGGGTAAGTGAATGCTTACCGCGGCACACTGTTTCATCTCCCACTGTGACAGCGAGATGCAAGGGGTTAACAGGCACAAGTGGGTAGCGGATCCACTCGTGCCTGATAGCCGCACATGTCAGCTGTTTAAATCAGTTAACACGCGTAGGGATTGCTGCCGGCTGTTCGCGACAGCCGGCGGGGATTAACCTGACACGATCCATGATGTACGTCATGTGTCGTGAACAGGTTAAACTACAAAACTCTATTTTAAAGCAGAAGTCACCTAAATTTGCACCCTGTACAACACTGCAGACTTCATGACAGATCCACTCTATTTGATAAAATCATGAGAAGCATTACCCCAGTCTACCACCTGATATGACAGAGTGTGGAGGGCAGTCTACCATCCGATATGACACTGGGGTGTGGAGGGCAGTCTACCACCCTATATGACACTGAGTGTGGAGAATGCTCTACCACCGGTATGACACTGAATGTGGAGGGCAGTGTACCACCCAATATGACACTGAGTGTGGAGGGCAGTCTTCCATCCGATATGACACTGAGTGTGGAGGGCAGTCTACCATCCGACATGACACTGAGGGTGGAGGGCAGTCTATCATCCGATATGACACTGGGGTGTGGAGGGCAGTCTACCACCCTATATGACACTGAGCGTAGAGGGCAGTCTACCATCCGATATGACACTCCATCCGATATGACACTGGGAGTGTGGCGGGTACTCTACCATCCATCATGACACTGAATGTGGAGGGCACTCTACCACCTGAAATGACACTAAATGTGGAGGGCACTCTACCATCCGTTATGCCACTCACTGAGTGTGGAGGGCACTCTACCATCCGATATGACACAGTGTGGAGAGACACGAGTACTAGGCAGCAGAGTTAAAGGGGTCGTCCACTACTTAGTCAAATAAAACCAGTCCGTACGCACCTCCAGTGCAGGCATTGTTCCAGCATTGTTAGCGCCTTGTCACATGTGGCTGCAGACAATCAGCGTTGTGCCACTCTCACTTCCTTCACATGTAATGTACATCAGGAAGCAGGAGAGCAGCAGCCGTTCTCATTTCTTCTGGATGTCAGATTTGTCCGAAGAAGAGAAAGTGAAGCAACTGCAGGGGTCACATAGCATAATGTCATGCGAGTCCCGGGAAACCTGGCGCCGACGTCTCTGGAACTGTGTCAGTAAGAGAAGTGAAAATAGGGTGTCCAGGTAGTGGATAACCTCTTTACATTCGTATCTGGCCCTTTAATGTGGCCCTTTACATGGCAAGCCCGCATTATTCCCCGCAGATGTCTGCTGCTCTGATCAGCCAACATGTGCAGTTAACAGGCACGGGTGGATCAGATATCAGAGATCTACCTGTGCCTGTTATCCAGCTAGATCGTGCCGTCATACTCTGACAGAACAATCTAAAACCCACTGGTGGGGAACGTGCTGTTGACAGAAAAATAAACAAGTTATGGCTTTTGGAAGAAAAGGAGGAAAAAAAGAAAATGAAACCTGGAAAATCGCCAGGTGGTGAAGGGGTTAATATGTAATAAAATTCTTTTAGGTCTTAAAGGGGTTGTCTAGGCTTGAGGTTAGGCTAGAGTCATATTTGCGTGTGACTTGCACGATGATCACATCATATTGCCCGAATCGGCCACCTGCTTTCCTGACAGGAGTGTGCAGCTGCATAGATATACATGAAGATGACATGCTCCTGCCAGGAGAGCCAGCGGCCAATCCGGGAGATGTGATGTGATCCTCGCCCGAGTCACACAGTCACACGATCATGAAAACTTGGTACCATCATCTTCCAGGAGAATAGGATGAGTGGTATCCGTGTGTCATCTGAGTGTTATGTGAGTGGTGATTTTTTTCTCCGTTTGCTGTCAGTGTGCAATCCGTTTTTCTCTATCGCTTCATTGGGGGACACAGGAAACCATGGGT
Organism: Anomaloglossus baeobatrachus; assembly: GCF_048569485.1. Classification (NCBI taxonomy): domain Eukaryota; kingdom Metazoa; phylum Chordata; class Amphibia; order Anura; family Aromobatidae; genus Anomaloglossus; species Anomaloglossus baeobatrachus. Next base: position 634,067,843 of record NC_134356.1, on the reverse strand, counting down.
GTATGCTGCTGGGACTAGGAGGTGACACTATGCAAATAAGAAAGTTGACTCCTCCCACACAGTATACACCCACTGACCGGAGCTGAGGAGATCAGTTTTTGCTTAGTGTCCGAGGAGGTTGGACACGCAGGGGCTGCTCACAGCTCCTCAGGTTTGTATTGTTGTGTTTTATTAATCTTTTCCCTTTGTTTTTCAGACACAGCTCGTCGGGCGACAGAGTGTAATCGCTCACCCTGCTCTCCCCCCTAGAGACCGGTCGCACAGAAGTGGGGTCCGTCCGCCACTTCCGTTGTCCTCCGTGTCTGTCTGGCAGGACCCTACCCCCCTAACACTCTCAAGACTGTTTGGGGGGCATCTGCACAGAGGGACAGGCGGATGGTCCTTGTCCCCCTCCCCAAACTCTCTCGCTCCCGAGCCTGATTGTGGGGTAGGAGGACGAAGACCGTACCAAGGATGGAGAGGTACCCTTCCGGTCTCCCCTCGACTATGCCCGGGACGACCGTCGAGATGTCTTCTTCGCTCGTCTTCACATGAAGGGTGTCATTTTTAAACCAGCAGACAAGGGGGGTAACGTGGTAGTGTGGCCTGTGGACCTCTATGAGAAAGAGGTCTTCAGACAGCTCCACGACCCCCTCTGCTATCAACAACTCCCTAAGGATCCCACGGAATGCTTTCAAAATGAATTATATGATATACTTGATGAAGCTCTTGAAGTGGGAGTCTTACCCAAGAAAGTATGGGAAGGTTTAAAGATCAAATTTCCTTGTGTACCAACGTTATATCTATTACCTAAGGTACACAAGGACCTAAAGAACCCCCCTGGGAGACCGATTGTCTCAGGGATGGGCAGTCTGGTGGAACCTGTATCCAAATTATTGGATCACTTTCTAAAGCCCATAGTCATGGAATTACCATCTTATGTAAGGGACTCCACTGAAGTCTTACAAAGACTAGATGGGATACACATGGACGAGGACATGTTCCTCGTCACATGTGATGTGGAGTCCCTGTACACTAGTATCCTTCATCCCCTGGGACTCTCGGCACTAAGATTTTTCCTAACTAATAGGGATATGGAGAATGATCTTGTTGACTTTCTTCTTACTGTGATGAAATTTATCCTCTCCCACAATTATTTTGTTTTCAAGGATCGCTTTTTCCTACAGAAAAGAGGCGTAGCGATGGGGGTGGCATGTGCCCCATCCTACGCTAATCTTTTCATGGGAATGTGGGAGAGGGAATTTGTGCAAAACAGCGAGGCAATGTTTTCTGGTTCAGTGGTGCTCTGGCTAAGATTCATAGATGACGTTCTATTCATTTGGCAGGGCTCCAGAACAGTGTTGGAAGAATTCCTGAACCATTTGAATAACAACTCGTGGAACGTCAAATTAACATACTCGGTCAGCAAGACCAGAATCAGCTTTTTGGATTTGGATATCATGGTGGACAACCAGGGAGACCTACACACCAACATACATCGTAAGGAGACAAGTGTCAATTCATTTTTACACGCTAAGTCAGCTCACCCTTCACATGTAATACGTGCCATTCCTACTGGCCAATTTATCAGAGCGCGACGCATCTGTGACAGAGTTGAGGACTTTGAACAACAGGCAGGAGATCTCCAGACAAGATTTCTCCAACGTGGATATAGGAGTAAATACATTAACCAAGCCTACCAGCGAGCGAAAACTGCGGAGAGATCAACACTTCTTATTCCTCATCACAAGGGAACCTCTGATAACAAACTCCGGTTCATCACCACCTACCACTCCAGATGGGCGGAATTAACAGATGTCATTTCAAGACATTGGTCCATCCTAAAACAAGATCCTTATCTGTGTAAAATTGTCACTAACGAACCTTCCTTTGTAGCCAGGAGAAGCAAAACGATACGTGAGTTTCTGGTACATAGTCACCATGTGACTACAACATCTCAATTTATTTTTGATTCTAAGGGACCAAAATGGGGTTCTTGGAAATGCGGTAGCTGTTCAGCATGTAAATATGTCTTAAAAACCCAGAATTTTTCAGATGCGCTAAATGGTAGAACATTCAAAATTCTCCAATACATCAACTGCAGAACCACACATGTCATTTATTTGGCATGTTGTCCGTGCAAAAAATTATATGTGGGCATGACTACACGCGAACTTCGGGTTCGCATTTTGGAACACATCAGAGACATCAAGAATGCTGAAACAGTTACCGCAGACCAAACCGAGAAACTCGCTAAATTGAAACCGATTGCGAAACATTTTCGCGAATGCCACCCTGGTCAGGGACATAATCTTCAATTCTCAGGCATTGATAAATTGCATGTGGGAAACAGAAGGGGCGACACGGGGAAGAAACTGGGACAAATGGAATGCAAATGGATTACCTTATTGAGAACTATGAAACCAATAGGCCTCAATGAACAATGGGGATTTTCTAATTTCTTATAGGATTATCCATTTGTCCCTCCCATTTGACATCCATTGAATGATCTAATATGAATGTCACTTTTCTTCCCGTGTCGCCTTGGCATAACATCAGATCACATGCAGCTGAAAATATGTCTCAGAGTTGAGGTAAAATTGTGACCCTATATATGGAGTTGTGACATCATATGTTATGAGTACCATCACATATATCCATATATGATATAATAATGATTGATAACTTATATTATCTTTTGTCACAATGCTAGCCTGATAAAAATTAATACCTACTTTTTCTATCTATGCCATGGGTAGCGGGTGGCGACATTCTCTGTCGCCTCTCTCCACCTCATTGCTATAGATGAGTCCGCTATGGACTTCCCCTGACACTCTTATGACTGATGAGGACTTGAGAATAAAGACTGTTAAGGACTGAAATCTGAATCCCCCCGCCCCTTTGATGCTATACATGATGAGTGGTGTCAATAATTGATGTCTATTTCCACTATGAGTATCATTGCATATACTCATATATGAATGAACAATGATCGACAACATACATAATCTTCTGTTGCAATGTTAGTCTGATAAAAATGCATACTGGCTTCTTTTTTCTATCTATGCCATGGGTAGCAGGTGGTGATATTCTTTATCACCTCTTTCTACATCATTACCATAGATGAGTCCTATATGGACTTCCTCTGACACTCCTATGATTGGTGAGGACCTGAAAATGAAGACTGTCAAGGATTGAGATTTGTATCTCTCCACCTCTTTGATATTATGTACAGTAGGTGGTGCCAATATGTGACACCCCTTTCTGGTACATTGTCTCTGATACTCTACGCCTTCTGTGTACAACATCCACATTGGAGTGGACATAATTAATATGAATTTCATTGAATGCGCGGATATATACTTTCTAATTACTATACCATATTTGGAGAGCGATGACACCCTTGTGTCACCCCTCTCTGTAATGTCGCCTTAGTAGGGTCTAATATGATCTTTCATGACCAAAAAGTTCAAACTCCTAATTGTGATATTCCTCTGAATGTGTCTGTCTGCGGCACCATTACTTTAGATTTGTGTTTTAATTATTTTAATTGAGGGAATGACATGGACACCTTATATGCAGCAACTATGTACATAATGGATATAATTAATATGGGATATTGCTGATAATTGTTTGACACACATACCCCTTCTTTGTCACAAATGTATAGATATATGAATGGTACATTATAAAAATTGATGCAATCTCTATGAATATAAGATTGAATATTAGAGTTGTGCCCTTTTAGATCTATGAATAGAATATATGGGGTTTCGCTATCTACTTGTTGTCCTATATACCTTATTATCCATATGGAGAAGACTGATTTCTGGTATACAACAAAATGGAGCTGTTTCCCCCTGTACACAGCACTATGAGCACTGACGCTGCGATGCGCATGCGCGCTCCCGTCCCTGCGGCCTCGTGGCGTGGGTGCGTCATCACATGCGACTTCGGTCGCGTCTGGTGACGCGCCCGTGCCTCGTGGCGGCCGGGGGGGAGTTTTCGCGTCCGCACCAGCAGCGTCCGGTAAAAACAGTGTTCATCATTAATAGCAATCAGCTGTTTGGGGGGTATATGAGGCTGGCCAGCATTCCCTCACATCACTCCCTGACGAAGAGACGTGAAACGATCGTTGGAGTGGTGTGAGGGAGGCTCTATCCATTAGGTAACTATACCATCTTTCTGCATGTTTAGTCCACATGGACCTTGAAATACTGGCTTGTGAAATGCTATCGGGTCTCCTTCTTTGTGAGATCTGAAACCTCTGCAATATGCTTTATTGTTGTGTCCATTATATAGAACTCTTTTGCAAAATATAAACGATAGACCTATATGTAACGGGACAAATGCATTTTGCTTATAAACCAGAGCACCTTGAATTGTATTTACATGCAGATTTTTTATTTACCATTTGAGGGTTATCTCTCTTGCCCTTTTCAGTAAAAAGCTTCATTACTATTATCTACAGATTATATGCAAGGAGAATTGTACGAAAACCCTTTATATGTTTGCACAAATTCATCCCAGTATATAGGGTATGATAGATGATGGTTTCAATATACTAAATGATATTATGAATGAAATTGTTAAAATCATGCCTTCTTGATAGACTCCTCTTTCTACACCTTTGTTCATACTTTTTTTATTATGTCTTTGTGTCTTTTGTGTACATGTTTTTTAATCATGTTAATAAAGATGGAATATTTTGTACTATAATATGGTCTTTTGAAGTGTTTGTAGGGATATATCACAAGACAAGCCGGGACCTCAGATAAGTACTCCCCCCTCCTTCTTCCCCGTCCCGGGTCATGGGGAGGGATCCCGGGTATAGAATCCCCACGGTCTTTTCCACCTGGGTCAGGGGGTCCTATATCTCTCCTAGAACCCCCCACCATAGGCCCCTCGGTAGCTTTTTTTCCCGGTTCCGTGACCTCCCTGCACTCCCCCGACCGGCCCCCCTGCCGTGGCGTCCTCTATCCGGCGTCCCCTCCGGTGGCCTACCCTCAAAAACTTAACCCCCGGCTCCTTTGCGGCCCGGTGTCCCCTCCGGCGGCCTACTCCGTTGCGGCCCGGCGTCCCCTCCGGCGGCCTGCCCTTAAAATTTAGGCCCCGGCTCCATTGCGGCCCGGCGTCCCCTCCGGCGGCCTACCTTAAAATTTAGCCCCCGGCTTCATTGCGGCCCTCTCAGGGGCCGCGCGTTCTCCTGGCCACGCCCCCAGCTGGGGTTTCTGCCCGCGCGCGCAGGCTTTTCAAACTCTGGCCCATTTGCTGCAAGCGCCGCCCCCCTACTCTTCCCGGCGCCGAGACTCCCGGGGAACGTCTTCTCTGCCCGCACTTCCAGCCTCCCGGCCTGGTAAGTAGCTCTGCCGCCGCAGCTTCAGCGCCCCCCGCAGGCAGCCAGTGCGACTCAGGGCCCAGTGAGCCCCCGCAGGCAGACGGATCTCTGCACTACCTGAAGCCTAGCTCCCCCGCAGTCACACCGGGCTGCCCAGACACCACTACTCCCAGTCTCTTCTAGACTGATATGTAAAAAAAAAAAAAAAAAGAAGAAGAAAGCCTTAAGCATACCTCAAAACCGGCTCTCATATTATTTTTACTTCCATGGGCACCTACCCCGGATTCTGGAGTGCAGTTCACTTAGTGAGCTGTCCCCCCTCTAACACATAGTGCATGTCTATAGAGCTACTTCAGCCCAGGAGTATTAACAACCCCCCCCCCCTCTTCTGCAGATGCGAGATGACACTCTCCCACACGCACTCCATGCTACGGGCCACCGGTTCCCTGGCAGGTCACCTTTCTCCATTTCTAGGGGTATTCCAGTGTTCTGTGGTCCTATCCACTTCCACTGTCAGTGTGTCTCCTGCCCCTGCCTACTCTCCTGTACCCACTATCTAGTGTGTCAGTGTTCCTCATGTCCCTATCTACCGTAGGGTCACTATCTGTGGGTTAATGTTCCTCATGTCCTATCTGCTACAGGGTCATTGACCTGTCCACTATCCAGTGTGCCAGTGTCTCCACGTACCTGTCCTCTCTCCAGTGTACCAGTGTTTTCTCTATGCACCGCTTTACACCAGCGCGCCTGGGTCCCCATTTACCTGTCTACTATACAGTGTGCCAGTGTCCCCATGTACCTGTTCAGGCGGGTATCCACAGAAGACATGAAGTTCAGCATGTGGGTCTGGGTCTCGCGCTGGCGTGTGAGTTCCTGCTGCAAGGCCGCTAGTGCTTCGGCGGGATCCATGGCCTGTTCTAGCTGTTACGTCCGGGTGGTGGAAGCACTGGACCGTACACCGATGTCCCCTGAGGAGGCATCCCCTGAGGAGGCAAAATATTTTAGTGTAGGACTGCCTCTAATGAGATTTGCCATGACGTGGCGAGGCAGCTCAAGAAATTGCAATTTTTTGCCAAAAATCTCAAAATTTTTATAATAAGTACAGTTTGGAATGTTTAGTGCTGAAGTGCACATTTGGTGCTGGCTTTTTGTTTTTTCTTCATTGAATTGGTCGGTGGTTGACCTCCACCTTGCTATGCACCCCAATTTGGGATGTATTCCATCTGTCTAGATTTTGGCGGTTGGTGACTGTTCACATTGAGTCATCAGGCTTTGTCCACAGGCTATTTACTTCATGCAGCATTTGCTTGGACCTGTCCCGCCCACAGCCATGACTCAGTCATGGGTACGGGATTGAAATAGACCAGGTGAGTGCTGCTAAGAGCAGTTCTACTATTCATATGTGAGGCCGTATGGCACATTTTATAAAAATATTTTAGTGTAGGACTGCCTCTAATGAGATTTGCCGTGACGTGGCGAGGCAGCTCAAGAAATTGCAATTTTTTGCCAAAAATCTCAAAATTTTTATAATAAGTACAGTTTGGAATGTTTAGTGCTGAAGTGCACATTTGGTGCTGACTTCTGGTATCTGCCTATTATTTGGCTTAGACCAGCCTTGGCTGCGCCCTTCACTAGGGTTCCGGCCAGGTACTGTATATGTTTAAAACCATAGGTCGTTTCTTACATTCTCTCTCTTTCAGATAGAGTTCATATTCCTCAGTCCCTTCTCAGTCAACAGATGAAGTTAAGAACCAGACACAGGATCGTCCAATCATCGATTCCACGGAGGACCAGTTTCCCCAAGGGACTTCTAGTATCCTGATGGCCCGGTCATTGGGCCCACTCTTCCAGACAGGCTGTAGGTTCCAATGATTGTCTTCTGTCCTCTTTCCGCAACAGAATCCTCCAGGGAGCCCTGATTACTCAGGCCACTGGGTGTTTCCACCCGAACACTCCACACTACAGCGAGTGGTCCCCGTCTGATCTACCAGTCTTCACCAACACCTAGACATGACCTGCTTCAGTTTCAGGCCAAGAGGGGTCTTCATTTCCCCTGTCCCGGGCCTGCCTCACTTCCCTTGTAGCCATTCTAGATGGCTCTTGGAGATATTTTAGATCTCTCCGTAGTCTCAAATTCCACATCCGCTCTCCACAGCTCGGTCTCAGTCGCTTGTGCATCCCTGCACTTTTCAAGCAGAGTTCCTGCCAGACCACTTAAACTCACATATTCTCGCTCATCCCCTTCCCTTTGTCGTCACTTCTAGTTGTGACGTGATGACGCGTTTTATAATAATAATGAGAAGATTTTATTTATCCTTCCGTCAATCTTCCTTGCCACCTTCCAGGGATATGCGTCCCTCCCCTGGTCGGCTAGCGCTTAAGCCAACGACATAGTCCGAGCCCTTTCTCGAAGTCCCCCTCGAAAGGGTCTTCCTTCTCCCACTTCAGGTCATACTTCCCAGGTCTTGTGCCTTTTTGTCATTCTCAGGAGCCCTCCACCATGGGGGGTTCTCCTTCCCATAATTCACTGCAATGGTCACCCAGTACTTGTCACGCTTCCCGGTCCCCTGGTCCCGTTCTCCGGTCCCCGTGGCCCGCTTCCCGCTCCCCGGCGGCGTCCCCTGCTCACCACTCCGGTCCCGGCATCCTCGTCCCCGTCTGCAGCCTCCATACGTCCAGCTCCCCGCTCCCGGCGCTCCTCTGCGACGTGGGACTCCCAGCCGGGCGCTCCTGCTTCCTCCTCACCGCTTCCTGGACTGGCTTCTGGCACACGGGCCTCGCGCATGCGCATTAGGGCGCGCGCGCGGTCATTGACCCTTTCTTAAAGGGCCAGCACCCAGAAACAGGATATTGCATAGACAGGTACAGGGTAAATAAGGTTTCTCTTCCTGGTGGGCGGGGCCTGTTCTACGTGTTTAGCAAGCTAGTGTTCAGGTCCCCGTGTTGCTTTACCTTGTGTTTTGCCTTGCATTAACCCTGTCCTGTCTCGTAGAGCCTGTCCTGCCACGCCAGTCGCTCCGAACCAAGTCCATCCCTGGACCCTGACGGTGACTTCGGCGGATGCCCCACCACCTCTGCAGCTCCGCCAGTCTCCAGTCCCTGGCTCCGTTCGGTGACCCGTTCCATCGCTCAGCAGGTTCCGGATCCCGCCTGACCCTACAACCCGGCCTCGGACCCTGAGCCTCATCACCCGGACTACCGTCCAGAACTCCGTGGGTTCAGCATCATCCACCTTTCCTGCTCCTCTACGGACTGTCCAGCTACCTATAGTGCTTCGGCTGCCGTGCATCAGGACCCTCTGGCGGGGTGATCGGCCTGGCTGCCTCCTCAGGGGACATCGGTGTACGGTCCAGTGCTTCCACCACCCGGACGTAACAGCTAGAACAGGCCATGGATCCCGCCGAAGCACTAGCGGCCTTGCAGCAGGAACTCACACGCCAGCGCGAGACCCAGACCCACATGCTGAACTTCATGTCTTCTGTGGATACCCGCCTGAACACGCTACAAGCGACGGCCACATCCTTGGCATCTCAGGTTTCCACTGTACAATCCACGGCCACAGCTCCCGTGGCAGCCTCCTCGGATACTTCCAAACTTCGTTTGGCCTCACCACCCCGGTACGCCGGAGATCCCAAGACCTGCAGGGGATTCATCAACCAATGCTCTCTCCATTTCAAGCTGCTGCCGCACCTTTTTGCCTCTGACCAAGCCAAGGTCGCGTTCATGATGTCCCATCTAGAGGGAGAGGCACTGGCATGGATGAACCCCTTGTGGGAGAAGGAGGATCCAGTAACCACCAACATCCAGGAATTCCTGCAGGCATTTCGTGGCACCTTTGACGAGCCCGGACGCGCCTCCGCGTCTGCCTCATCTCTCCTCCGGCTACGTCAGGGGACTCTGACGGTGGGCCAATATGCCATTCGTTTTCGCACCTTGGCTTCGGAACTCGGATGGAACAATGAGGCCCTAACCGCCGCCTTCTGGGAGGGACTCTCGGGTCGTATTAAAGATGAGCTGGCTGGTCGTGACGTGCCGTCCACCCTGGATGCCCTGATTGCCCTAGCGACTCGAGTGGATCTTCGCTTTCAGGAACGATCCAAAGAAGTGTCCCGCGAGAGGCGTCCGATACGGCACTCCTCCCCACCACAGAAGTCCATCTCTCCCCAGTTGGCGTCACCTGGCGTGTCTACCTCCGAGCCCATGCAGATTGACCGCCTGAAGCAGTCGGAACAACGCCGAGCAGAACGACTAGCAAAGGGTCTCTGCTTCTACTGCGGTGATGGCACACACCTGCTACGCTCTTGTCCCGAGAAGCCTGGAAACTCCAAAGCCTAGGCTTGGTAGGAGAGGCCACCCTAGGTGCTGGGACTCTCTCAGACTCCGCTACCTGGACTATTCAAGTCACTACAGAAGAGACCCGGTTCACGGCAGAGGCGTATCTCGATTCCGGAGCAGCAGGCAACTTCATCCAGCAGGCCACGGTGGATAAGTACCAGGTGCCTGTCCTTCCACTAGAAAAACCGCTTGTGATCGCCTCTGTTGATGGGAAACCCCTCTCTGACACCGTCTCACTGATCACCAAGCCTGTGGAAGTACGGATCGGTGCCCTGCACACCGAGAAGATCACCTTCTACGTCCTCCCGCGCATGTCTCATCAGATCCTGCTGGGACTTCCATGGTTACGGACACACGAACCATCGGTCAGCTGGAGTACAGGGGAAATCACCCGATGGGGCTCCTCGTGTCACGAGAGATGTCTGAAATCCATCCAGCCCGTCCGACGCCCTCCGGTTCCAGAGTCTCTACCAGGACTGCCTTCTGCCTACTGGTCCTTCACAGACGTGTTTGATAAAAAGGAGTCAGAGGTACTACCGCCTCATCGTCCCTATGACTGTGCCATTGATTTACTGCCAGGAACTACGCCTCCTCGAGGACGGATATACCCCTTGTCCCCTGCTGAAGCACGAGCTATGTCTGCCTATATCACCGAGAGCCTAGCTAAGGGGTTCATTCGGAGGTCCTCGTCCCCTGCCGGAGCAGGGTTTTTCTTCGTCAAAAAGAAGGAAGGTGACCTGCGCCCTTGCATTGACTACCGGGGATTAAACCAGATCACCGTAAAGAACAAATACCCTCTGCCGCTTATCCCCGAACTATTCGATCGGCTCCGAGGAGCCCGTGTATTCACCAAGTTGGACCTCCGTGGGGCTTATAACCTGGTTCGCATTCGCTCTGGAGACGAATGGAAAACCGCATTCAACACTGGGGATGGGCACTACGAGTATTGTGTCATGCCCTTTGGTCTGTGTAATGCTCTGGCAGTCTTCCAAGAACTGGTGAACGACGTGTTCAGAGATCTCCTCTATGTCTGTGTCGTGGTGTATCTGGACGACATCCTGGTCTTCTCTCCGGATCTACAAACCCACCGAGAGAACGTGCAGCTAGTCCTCCAGAGGCTTAGAGAGAATCGTCTGTACGCCAAGTACGAGAAATGCATCTTTGAAAAGTCGTCTCTTCCCTTCCTGGGTTATGTAATCTCGGACACTGGCCTGCAGATGGACCCAGAGAAAGTGTCTGCCATCATCAACTGGCCTCCTCCTTCCGGACTGAAGGCTATCCAACGCTTTCTCGGCTTTGCGAACTACTACCGTCAATTCATCCCGCATTTCTCTGCCTTGACTGCACCTCTCTCTGCCTTGACTAAGAAAGGAGCTAATCCTAAGGACTGGTCCCCGGCGGCCGATGCCGCGTTCTGCTCCTTGAAACAGGCGTTTGCTTCTTCCCCGGTTCTCCATCGCCCTGAATTGAACCGACAGTTCACCTTAGAGGTGGATGCCTCCTCCTCAGGAGCCGGGGCAGCGTTAATGCAAAACTCCCCCTCCGGAAAGATGGTCACTTGTGGATTCTTCTCCAAGAGCTTTTCGGCACCCGAACGTAACTACACCATTGGGGATCGGGAGCTACTGGCCGTGAAGCTGGCCTTGGAGGAATGGCGCTACCTCTTGGAGGGAGCTGTATACCCTGTAATCATATACACGGACCACAAGAATCTGGAGTACCTGCGGTCTGCCCAAAGACTGAATCCACGACAAGCCCGCTGGTCCCTGTTCTTTGCTCGATTTGATTTCCAACTCCATTTCCGGCCTGCGGATAAGAACGTGCGGGCAGACGCTCTGTCCAGGTCCTTCGTGCCCGTGGAGTTGGAGGAGGAGACGTTCCAGCCCATCATCAACCCCAGTAAAGTCATTTCGGTGACTCCTGTCGCTCTAACGCAGATACCCCCTGGGAAAACCTATGTCCCAGATACTGACAGACAGAGTCCTGCACTGGGGCCATGCTTCTAAGATCGCCGGCCATGCTGGTCAGAAGAAGACTTGGAGTACGATTATCCGTCACTACTGGTGGCCGTCCCTCCGTAAAGATGTCGCAACCTAAGTCTCAGCCTGTCCATCCTGTGCCCGGAACAAGACACCCAAGCACCTACCCTATGGACGTCTTCTGCCTTTGCCCATTCTTTCCGTTCCGTGGCAACATATCGCAATGGACTTCATTACGGACTTACCCATATCCTCCGGACACACGGTCATATGGGTTGTGGTGGATCGCTTCTCAAAGATGGCCCACTTCGTTCCCATGGCAGGGCTGCCCTCTGCCCAGGAGCTAGCTGACTCCTTCATACAGCACATATTCCGCTTGCATGGCTTCCCCGCACACATTGTGTCTGACAGAGGAACTCAGTTTACCTCGCGCTTCTGGAGGGCTCTCTGCAAACATCTGGGAGTGTCCTTGGACTTTTCTTCGGCCTACCATCCTCAGTCGAATGGCCAAGTGGAACGGGTCAATCAGATCCTGACCTCCTTCCTGCGCCACTACGTCAACATCCATCATGACGATTGGTCCACGCTCCTACCTTGGGCTGAGTTCTCCCATAACCAGCACATCAGTGCGTCCACTTCCAGCTCTCCCTTTCAGATCGTTTATGGACTGCAGCCTTCTGTCCCGTTGCCAGTATCCTCGGCTTCCGACGTCCCCGCAGCAGATTCCCTGGTTCGGGACTTTTCAGCCATATGGAATTCTGTCAAGTCGTCCCTAGAACGTGCTTCATTACGGATGAAGAGACATGCGGACAAGAGGCGCCTGGATCCCCCGTGTTTCTCCCCAGGTGATCTGGTCTGGCTTGCATCCAGATATGTCCGATTGAAGTTACCCTCGTACAAGTTGGGTCCTCGCTACATCGGGCCGTTTAAGGTCATCAGCAAGATCAATGCAGTCTCCTACAAGCTGCAGCTCCCGGCCACGATGCGGATACCCAACTCCTTCCATGTCTCCTTGCTCAAGCCTGTTGTCCTTGGTCCCTTCTCCGCTGAGGTCGGTACTGCTCCCCCTCCTATTGCTGACGATGACATCTATGCGGTAAGGGATATCGTGGCCATGAGGACCGTGCGAGGTCGGCAATACTTCTTGGTGGACTGGGCGGGTTATGGTCCCGATCGGTCCTGGGAGCCCCGGGAGAATGTTGGCACTCCTCTGATTCGTGCCTTCCTGTCCCGCTTTGCGGGGGGGGGGGGCGTGGGGGAGGGGGTACTGTCACGCTTCCCGGTCCCCTGGTCCCGTTCTCCGGTCCCCGTGGCCCGCTTCCCGCTCCCCGGCGGCGTCCCCTGCTCACCACTCCGGTCCCGGCCTCCTCGTCCCCGTCTGCAGCCTCCATGCGTCCAGCTCCCCGCTCCCGGCGCTCCTCTGCGACGTGGGACTCCCAGCCGGGCGCTCCTGCTTCCTCCTCACCGCTTCCTGGACTTGCTTCTGGCACACGGGCCTCGCGCATGCGCATTAGGGCGCGCGCGCGGTCATTGACCCTTTCTTAAAGGGCCAGCACCCAGAAACAGGATATTGCATAGACAGGTACAGGGTATATAAGGTTTCTCTTCCTGGTGGGCGGGGCCTGTTCTACGTGTTTAGCAAGCTAGTGTTCAGGTCCCCGTGTTGCTTTACCTTGTGTTTTGCCTTGCATTAACCCTGTCCTGTCTCGTAGAGCCTGTCCTGCCACGCCAGTCGCTCCGAACCAAGTCCATCCCTGGACCCTGACGGTGACTTCGGCGGATGCCCCACCACCTCTGCAGCTCCGCCAGTCTCCAGTCCCTGGCTCCGTTCGGTGACCCGTTCCATCGCTCAGCAGGTTCCGGATCCCGCCTGACCCTACAACCCGGCCTCGGACCCTGAGCCTCGTCACCTGGACTACCGTCCAGAACTCCGTGGGTTCAGCATCATCCACCTTTCCTGCTCCTCTACGGACTGTCCAGCTACCTATAGTGCTTCGGCTGCCGTGCATCAGGACCCTCTGGCGGGGTGATCGGCCTGGCTGCCTCCTCAGGGGACATCGGTGTACGGTCCAGTGCTTCCACCACCCGGACGTAACAGTACCCGACTCCAGAGTTCGAGTTTTTCCCAGTCACGTCATTGTAGATGCTCAGACTACCTTCTCCTGTCTGTCACGTCATAGTGGAAATTGGTCCTGGGAATTCCCTTGCTTCCTTAACCGTGTCATTTTTCTCTGAACCTCACAGGTTCTCTGGACCCCTCAATGCACAGGAGAATTATCTCCCGTACTATTTTCCCCGCCTGCAAGCTGTTCGTCCACTAGGGTCAGATCACTTCCTCAGGTGCTGTGGAATCAACAGGTCAGGTTCCCCTATGGCGGGATTCCCTTGCACTCTTCTCGAGTATCTCGACTCCCTTGCAATCTTTTAGGCAGTCGGTTTCCCTTTTAGTCTTCCTGCGGCAATAAGGGGCCAAGGCTCCTTTGGCCTCCGCTTCCTGGCACCTACCTCTACCAGGTGCCCTAGTTCTTCGCTCATTCTTCCACTCTCCAACGTAGTACCAGGGCCTGTCGGGTTCTTTCTCTCTTAGCCCGACCTATTGCTGTCAGTCGCCTTAGATCCTTAGCTTCTTAGGTACAGACCTCAGAGGATGCAGCTTCTCCCTGATCATCCTATTCCCCAGCACACGCTTTTTACACTAGCTCTTAGTACTCCCTAGTACTCTAACTCTTCTCCTGTACTTCGGCCCCTGGCCGGGTAGGGTTTCCTTACGGGGTCTAGGACCAGGTTCCGGTCTTAGAATCTTGTCTTTGCTAACCCTGTTTTCGGGTCCTTCTCTTCCCACCCTTGGGGACTGCTTTAGGACGTCCCATGGTTTCCGGTGTCCCCCAATGAAGCGATAGAGAAAAGTAGATTTTGGATACTCACCGTAAAATCTCTTTCTCGGAGCCTTCATTGGGGGACACAGCACCCGCCCTTTTCTAAGACTTCAATGGGTCCGGAATGTTATAGTTTTCAAGCTTCTCCTCGTACTGCTTTTACACAAACTGATCTCCTCAGCTCCGGTCAGTGGGTGTATACTGCGTGGGAGGAGTCAACTTTCTTATTTGCATAGTGTCACCTCCTAGTCCCAGGAGCATACACCCATGGTTTACTGTGTCCCCCAATGAAGGCTCCGAGAAAGATTTTACGGTGAGTACCCAAAATCTACTTTTTTTCTCAGCAACTATTATTAATTTACTGTCATTTACAGGACCATTTACAGTGTTCTCTGCTACATGATAGTAATGTACGAGGGGCTGCTGATCACATGAAAGCCTTATGTGTCTAATATATGTTTTCAAAATTTTGTGTTTGTTGCTTATGGCAACAGTGTTCTACGCACGCTGGAAAACAAAATGGCGGAGTCTAATGAGATATTCACAGCAACTGAGAGCAGAGGAGGGATAAAAAGTAGATTTTGGGTACTCACCGTAAAATCTCTTTCTTGGAGCCTTCATTGGGGGACACAGAGACCATGGGTTGTATGCTGCTGCCACTAGGAGGCAACACTAAGCAAAACAAGGAAAACTCCTCCTATGCAGTATACACCCACCAACTGGCAATCATTCCTCAGTTTAGTGAGAAAGCAATAGGAGATAACAAGAAAGAACGAACAATTTTACAGAAGTGAACATTAAAATCAACATTCAACAGTAACATTGAACAGTAACATATGTCCAACACAAGGGCGGGTGCTGTGTCCCCCAATGAAGGCTCCAAGAAAGAGATTTTACGGTGAGTACCCAAAATCTACTTTTCTTTATCGCTTCATTGGGGGACACAGAGACCATGGGACGTCCTAAAGCAGTCCCACGGGTGGGTCTAATGTTACTCTCAGGGCTGACCTCGGTCCACTGCAGCCTGCAGAACTCGTCTACCGAGGCTCGCATCGGAGGATGCGAAAGTGTGGACCCTGTAGAACCTTGTGAAAGTGTGGAGCGAAGACCAGGTGGCCGCTTTGCAAAGCTGCGACGCTGGAGCGTGGTGACGGACCGCCCACGAGGCTCCCACCGCCCTGGTGGAATGGGCCGTAATCCTGAGTGGGCGCGTTCTCCCTCTTACCCGGTAGGCTTCCAGTATGGCAGAGCGAATCCATCGCGCAATGGAGGACTTGGAGGCAGGTAGGCCTCTGCGGGGGCCGGACGGAAGCACAAAGAGGGAATCCGACCGTCTGAAATGAGACGTCCTTGAAATGTACCAGCGGAGAGCTCTGACCAAGTCCAGCCTGTGGAGAAGAACCTCACGAGGGTGCGAAGGGTTCGGACAAAAGGAAGGAAGAACAATGTCCTCGTTAAGATGAAAAGAGGAGACCACCTTGGGCAGAAAGGACGGTACCGGACGAAGGACTACCTTATCCTGGTGAAAGACAAGATATGGAGAGCGGCAGGAAAGCGCCGCTAGTTCAGATACCCGCCTGATTGACGTGATGGCAACTAAGAAGGCGACCTTCCAAGAGAGGAACGTTAGAGACACCTCCTGCATAGGTTCAAAAGGAGAATGCTGAAGAACAGACAGAACCAGGTTGAGGTCCCAGGGCTCCACCGGAGGTTGAACGGGGGGCACCGCATGCGCAGCCCCCTGAATGAATGTGCGAACCTGTGAGCGAGAGGCAATTCTCTTTTGAAAGAGAATGGAAAGAGCAGACACTTGGCCCTTGAGGGAGCTGAGTGCTAAACCAGCATCCAGACCAGACTGCAGGAAGGACAACAGAACTGGCAAGGAGAAGGTCATGGCTGTGACCTGGTTAGCTTCGCACCAGCGGAAATAGGCCTTCCACGTCCGGTGGTAGATGCGGGAAGAGGAAGGCTTCCGTGCCTTGATCATTGTCTGGACGACCCTTTCTGAGAAACCCGAGGAAGTTAGTATGGGGCTTCAACAGCCATGCCGTTAAATTGAGCGACTGTGAATTCTGGTGAAGAAAAGGCCCCTGAGTGAGAAGGTCCTGGACGTCTGGAAGTCTCCACGGAACGTCGGTGAGAAGTTGCACGAGCTCTGCGTACCACGGGCGACGGGGCCAATCTGGGGCCATGAGAATCACCGGAACTCCTTCCGCTTTGATCTTCCTGACTAGCTTGGGGATAAGAGGAAGCGGAGGAAAGAGGTACGGCAGAGAGAACTGCGACCAGGGGATCGCTAGGGCGTCCGTTGCGAGCGCCAGTGGGTCTCTTGCTCTGGAGACGAACTGGGGCACCTTGTGATTCCACCTGGAGGCCAGGGGATCCACGTCGGGGGTTCCCCACCTGGAACAGATCTGCTGGAAGATTCTGGGATTGAGGGACCACTCTCCCGCGTCGAGGCCTTCTCGGCTGAGGAAGTTGGTGGCCCAATTGTCCACACCCGGGATGTGGACCGCCGAAATCGCTGGGATGTTCTGTTCGGCCCAGTCGAGGATTTGAGATACCTCTCTCATCGCCGCTCGGCTGCGTGTTCCGCCCTGATGGTTTATGTAGGCCACGGTGGTTGCATTGTCGGACTGCACCCGAACTGGGTGTCCGCGAAGCAGAGCCTTCCAATGAAAGAGAGCCAGGCGAACTGACCTGAGTTCCAAGATGTTGATGGGAAGCTTGGTTTCCGGCTCGGTCCAGCGACCCTGACCTGTGAGGTCCTGGAATGTGGCTCCCCATCCCAGCAGGCTGGCGTCTGTCGTGATGACCTTCCATCGAAGTGGAAGAAATGATCTCCCTTGGAGGGTGAGGGGAGAGCATTTCCACCATTCCAATGACTCTCTGACTCGAGGAGGGATCGCAATTGGCCGATCCAGGGAGTGAAGAGACTTGTCCCATGCTGCGAGAAGGAGACCCTGAAGAGGGCGAGTATGGAATTGACTGTAGGGCACCGCTTCCATTGACGCCACCATCTTTCCGAGAATGCTGATGCAGTACCGAAGGGAGCAACGGGGTGCGCGTTGGAGCTTCCGAATCCCCCTGAGGATAGCTGAGAGCTTGTCCTTGGGCAGAAGAACCCTCGCTTGCGTGGTGTCGAAGATCATGCCGAGGAATGAGATGCGTTGAGTCGGGATCAGAGATGACTTTGGTCTGTTGATCAACCAGCCGAGACGAGTTAGAGTATCCAGAGTGATGTTGAGACTGTCGCGGCACTCCGACGCCGAGGGAGCCTTGATCAAAATTCCGTCCAGATACGGAATGGCTAGAATTCCCCGGGTCCGAAGAATAGCCATGACAGTAGCCATCACCTTGGTGAAGACTCTGGGAGCTGTCGAGAGCCCGAATGGGAGAGCCGTGAACTGAAAGTGTTGCCCCTGAACCATGAAGCGTAAAAATCTGATGAGCTGGAAAGATTTGGATGTGGAGATAGGCGTCCTGGATGTCCACCGAGCAAAGGAACTCCCTGGGTTCCATGGACGCTATCACTGAGCGGAGAGACTCCATGCGGAATCGCCGGAGACGGACCCGCCTGTTGAGGCGCTTGAGATCCAGAATGGGGCGGACTGTGCCATTCTTCTTTGGTACCATGAAGAGGTTTGAATAAAAATCCCGGAATTTGTCTTGAGGGGGGATGGGGGTGATGACCCCAGAGTCTCGCATGGACTGGATGGCTGCGAAGAAGCCCTTGGTGAGGAATGGATCCTTGGGGGGTTTGGACTGGACGAAGCGTGAGCATGGGAGCGAAGAAAACTATTTTGTAGCCGTGAGAGACGACGTCTCGAACCCAGGCGTCGTCTATCACGGAAAGCCACGTGCTTCTGAACATGTGGAGACGACCGCCGACCCTGGATGAGGAGCCGGGGACGGGAGCCCAGTCATGCGGAGGAGAATCTGTTCGATCTGGAGCTGGAGGGCTTGGACTGCTGGCCACGGGAACGCCAGGAACGCCAGTGCGGTGTTGCCTTAAAGGAGGGCTTCCGTCTCTCCTGACGTGCTGGGGACCGCTCCCGACGTGTGTTGGTGTTGGTAGAGAATTGACGAAAGGGGCGAAAGGGAAAAGCCCGCAGCTTTGGAGGGGCACGGGAAATCCTCTGTTGGGGGAGGAAGGTACTCTTGCCCCCCGTAGCCTCAGAGATGATCTTGTCCAGTTTTTCTCCGAAGAGTCTGGCACCAACAAAAGGGAAGACTGGTGAGGGACTTTTTGGATGCTGAGTCCGCGTTCCATGCTTTAAGCCACAGGGCTCTGCGGATTGCAGTGATGTTGCCGGCTGCCAGGGCAGCGGAAGCAGCAGAGTCGAGGGACGCAGCGACTAGATATTTTCCGGCATGTGTGATCTGATCTGCCAGATCTGCCAGCTCGGGTCTGGGAGCGTCAGCTAGGATACCACGCCGAAGGAGCTTTGCCCAGGCGAGACAGCCTTGGAAACCCAGGTGGCTGCAAAGGCTGGAGTGATGGCAGAGCCGGAGGCTTCAAAGGCCGACCTGGCTAAGGATTCTATGGTCCTGTCCGAGAGATCCTTCAGGGAGGCGCCATCAGACAGCGGCAAGGTGGTGCTGGACGAGAGTCGGGAGATCGGAGGATCCACTGAAGGGGCCACTGACCACTTCTGAAGAAGTTCCGGTGGAAAGGGATAAAGGACCTGTGCCCGCTTGCGCTTCTGGAAACGCTTGTCGGGATGTTCCCACTGTCTGGAGAAAATATCCTCAAACTCCCTGTGGTTGCCAAAGCTTCTTGGCAGCTTCTTGGCTCTTTTGAAAGGGACTGATTGACTGATAGGCGCCGGATCAACATCCTTCACCTCTAGGGTCTGATTGACAGCAATGACCAGACTGTCCATCATACCGGTCAGCTTGGATATATGTTCAGAGTCCAGATCGGAGTCAGAAACAGAGTCCTGGTCCGAATCTGGAGCTGCCGCAGAAGAGGCAGGAGACAGAGAGCGTGATGCTCTGGAGGCCATAGCGGGGCTAGGAGACCTGGAGGATGACCCCGAGAGGGACCGCTTCCTAGACCTCCTGTGAGTTCTGCCCTGCCGGGCTGGAGCCGCTGCGGGCTCAGACTCACTCTGGATCACCGGGGGGACTCCAGAGGAGGAGGCGGGCAGACGGTCTATGGCCGAGGCTAAGGTCTGAGACATCTTGGTTAAGTTGTCCACGGACTGAGAGAGAGCTGAGGCCCACCCAGGCATGGGGGCCGAGTCCTCGTTACAGGCGGTGGGGGGCTGCGTAGTAGTCATGGTAGGGGTGCTACAGGCTAGGCAGGTGAAGGAGGACTGCCCTGAGGGAAACTTTTTTAGACAAGAGGTGCAGGCGAAGTGAAGCACTATGGCCTGTGGCTGAGAGCGGGTTGCTCTTGTGCTGGACATGGGACAGCAGAGAGGGGGAGAGAGCAGAGGATGCCAGGAGGATGGGGACTGGGGAAGGAGCTGCCTCCCAGTGGCAGAGATTACCCAGACTCTGGCGTCCTGTGTGTGCTGATGCTGCTGTCTGAAGCCGGTGTCCTGAAGCTGCAGGCTGAGGGAGCAGAGGTGGGGGCTCAGGGGAGCTGCAGGTTAGTCTGTGGGGAGCTGAACCGGAACGCTGCCGCTGCCCAGAGGCGCCTCAGGCTGTAATGGCGCTGCTGAGGAGTCCGGGCTGGGGGAGGAGCGGTAAAGAAGCGCGAAAAAAACGGCGCTCCCGGGAGCCGGGATTGGCTGAGAGAAAGGAGCGCCGGGATTGGGCAGAAAAAGAGCGCGCAGAGGCTTGCAGGGAATGGCTGCTGGAGCGGGCGGGCCTGTTGGAAAGTAAGGACCCGTGCGATAGGCCGGCCGGGAGGGGGCGTGAAGAGAAGCCGGGGGCTAAATTTTAAGGCTGAGACCGCAGGGGGAGCCGGAGAACGGCGCCGAGGACGAGAGCGGGGGCAGAGCCTGTATGAAGGGGGATCTGACCAGGGGTAAGTGCTAAGGGTCCAAATTCCTTCTTTTCCCTCTTTTTTTTTTTTTTAAGACGGAGCCCCCCATGATCCGGGACAAGGGATGGATACCTGTCCCGACGGCTGATAGTCCTCCTGATCCTGGCTTGATCCTGGCCTCCTGGGAAATACCTAGGGAGACGAGTATCTTCCGGAGATTTTTTCGTCTCCCCTCCCTGATTAGGCCGGCTGTGGAGGGCGAGCGTGCAGGGGGAGGGGGGCAAGGGCCATCCGCCTGTCCCTCTGTGCGGATGCCCCCCAAACAGTCTTGAGAGTGTTAGGGGGGGTAGGGTCCTGCCAGACAGACACGGAGGACAACGGAAGTGGCGAACGGACCCCACTTCTGTGCCACCGGTCTCTAGGGGGGAGAGCAGGGTGAGCGATTACACCCTGTCGCCCGACGAGCTGTGTCTGAAACGAAAAAGGGGAAAAAAATTAAAAATACAAACCTAAGGGGCTGGGAGCAGCCCCAAGTATGTCCACCTCCTATGGACACTAAACTTAAACTGAGGAATGATTGCCAGTTGGTGGGTGTATACTGCATAGGAGGAGTTTTCCTTGTTTTGCTTAGTGTCGCCTCCTAGTGGTAGCAGCATACAACCCAT
The DNA here is from genome assembly GCF_048569485.1 of Anomaloglossus baeobatrachus. Classification (NCBI taxonomy): domain Eukaryota; kingdom Metazoa; phylum Chordata; class Amphibia; order Anura; family Aromobatidae; genus Anomaloglossus; species Anomaloglossus baeobatrachus. The sequence goes on along the minus strand of NC_134356.1, from coordinate 634,046,736 downwards.
GGTCTCTGTGTCCCCCAATGAAGCGATAAAGAAATTCTTGTTTCTGCTAGGAAAGTCCATGAAGGATATTGATGTTGATATGTCGCAGACATTGGGGGATCAATGCCCTTCATATTCCATAGTTAAGAACTGGGTTGCCAAATTTAAAATAGGCCACTTCAGCACCAATGATGAGGAACGTCCTGGACGACCGAGTGGTTGTTGTTCCGGAGATCGTCCATGCTGTGCACAACCCCATACTGGAGAATCGACGAGTTTCAGCTAAAGCAAAAGCAGACATCATGGGGATTTCCTGTGAACGTGTTTGTGTCATTATCCATGAACATTTGGACATAAGGAAGCTTCTGCAAAGTGGGTCCTCAAATGTTTGACCACAGATCAGAGAAGAATGCGAGTGACAACTTCCCGGTCCATTTGTCAGTGTTTCCGGACTGATGAGAACTTCTTGGATCACCTGGTCACTATGGATGAGACCTGGAATTATTTGTATGACCCTGAAAACAAAGAGCAGTCAAAAGAGTGGAGGCAACATGGTTCACCTCGTCCAAAAAAGGTCAGGGTGCAAAAATCAGCCACTAAGGTGATGACATCTGTGTATGGGATAAGGAGGGCGTGCTGCTAGTGAACTACCTTCAATAGGGTTCCACCATCAATGCAAGGTATTACATTGAACTTTTGGACCAATTAAAAGGCAGCTCTGAAGGCCAAAAGGCACGGCAAGCTGTCCAAAGGAATCTTGTTCCTGCAAGACAACCCCTCCACTCACACTGGACATGCGACAAAATTGGCAGAGCTGGGCTTCCAGCTGGTTGACCACCCACCTTATTCACCAGATCTAGCTCCCTCCGACTATCATCTGTTTCCAAACCCGAAGAAACACCTCAAGGGTACCAAATTTCACACCATATCTGATGCCATGGCTGCTACGGATGCCTGGTTTGAGGCACAACCAAAATCCTTCTTTTTGCTAGGCTTACAGAACTTGGAATACCGATGTAAGAAGTGTGCTGACATCAGTGGAGAGTATGTGGAATAAATGTAAAGTTTCATCATCCTACCTCATTTCCTTCTGGGTAAAGCCCAAAACTTATCAGCAGCCCCTTGTATCCATAAAAACGGACGTCACTTGGATCGTCCGTGTGACGTCTGTTTTTTTCTCGCACCCATTGACCCATTGTATTGACGAGCCTCACACGATTTTGGCATCCACTCACAGCATGCTGCAACTTTTTTCTCATCCAGAATCTGGATGAGAAAAAAAAACTGACCATCTGCTCTCCCTCATTGACTAACATTGGTCAGAGTGCAACGAGAGATTTTCTGGCATTGCACTTGTCCGATTCATACGCTCGTGTGAGTGTACCCTTAACCTCTTATCGACATTGGACGTACTGGATATGTCCTGCCTCATGTCAGTATACTCACTATTTACTGTGCACCAGTTCAGACTATGAAAGTAGAGGCAATTTTTTCTAGTTTGTATTATGGAGTCATGTCCTTTGTCTGCGCGTTCCTCCCAGTTATTTCAGGTGTTTTTCATTTTCCTTTTGCAGATTCTATTCTAGCCCATATAAAAGGTCAGTTTGGACAAGAGAGGCCTAGCAATTAGAGTAGGACCCAGATGAGAGTTACACCTTGACGTGGTATCTCGGCACAAGTAAATTTGGCCACCTTTATTTGGTAAGTAACGCCTATTTTCCCCCCAAAGTTTTTTTTTCATGTTTTCTTAGCAGTAATGCAGATTCATATTTGAGTGTTCACCATCTACATTCTTGTTTTTTTCTCCTTCCCTTTACTTGAGTGCAATTGCTATTTTTGAATATTGTATGTCATGTTCAGTGTGCACCAGTTCAGACTATGAGATTAGGAAGTGCAGGCAATTTTTTCTAGTATAGTCACTGCTGGCTGTCGCAGGCAGCCAGCGGTGAGTCACGCACATGTCAGCTGATTTAAACAGCTGACATGTGCAGCGATCACGTACAAGTGGATCCGCTCTCTACTCAGGTCTATTAACCCCTTGCACTGCGCTGTCAAAATTTCACAGCGTGGTGTACATTGCAGCCATAGTAAGCACTCATTCACCCGACTCCATCGGAAGTCACGTAATGTGATCACGTGGATCCGATGGTTGCCATGGTAGCACAGGGACATGTGATGACTCCTGTAGCTATCATGAGTGAGTCTTGTTACACCTGGCAGACTGCGTGTGAGATACTGCTCTGATCTCCATAAATAAATGAACAATCAGACTGCTGATTCTTATAGTCCCCAAAGGGGACTAGTAAAATTAAAAAAAAAATAAAAAGTTAAAAAAAGTTTTAAAAATTAAAAAAATAAAAAAACCTAAAAGGTCAAATCATACCCCCATTTGCCCCATTGAAAATTAAAGGGTTCGAGAAAAAAAAAATATACACATATTTGGTATTGCCGCGTTCAGGAATGCCCAATCTATCAAAACATGAAATCAATTAATCTGATCAGTAAATGGCGTAGCGGCAAAAAAATTACAAAAAACGAAATTGCAATTTTTAGTTGCCGCAAATTTTGCGCAAAATGCAATAACAGGTGATCAAAACGTAACATTTGTGCAAAAATGGTACAGTTAAAGATGTCAGCTTGAGGCGCAAAAAGTAAGCCATCAATGAGCCTCAGATCCTGTAAAAAGGAAAACGCTACAGTTTTTGGAAAATGATGCAAAAAGTGCGCCCCTTTTTTGGACAAACATCTGAATTTTTTTTAACCCTTTAGGTAACCGTAAACATATAGATGTGTGGGGTCTACGAACTTGTACTGACCTGAGGCATAACACAGACATCAGTTTTACCATATAGTGACCACTGTGAATAAAATATCCATAAAAACGATCGTGCAATCACACTTTTTTTTTGCAATTTTTCCGCACTTGGATTTTTTTTTTGCTGTTTTTCAGTACACTACATGGTAAAACTTATGCTCTCATTTAAAAGTGAAACTCATCCCGCAAAAAAATAAGGCCTCGTATGGGAAGATTGAATGAAAAATAAAAAACGTTACGGCTCTCTGAAGAAGGGGAGCAAAATGGAAAAATGGAAAATTGCCCGAAGGTGAAGGGGTTCAAGTCAGACTTTTGAATCCTCCCAGGACCATGCGCTGTGCCTGCTGGACATGTGACCACTACTGGTGCGACACTATGAGGACTCTACAGTCTGCAGTCACATACAGTGACCTCAATCCTGGACAGCCCCTTTGACCCGGCTATTTTCTGTTTTATTTCCTCCCTTTCTGCCATAACTTTTTTATTTTTCCATCAATATAGCCATATGAGGGCTTGTTTTTAGGGTAGAGTTGTACTTTTGAATATCATTAATTGTGCCCCATAGTGTAATGGAAAAATTCAAAGCGAGTTGAAATTGCAAAAAAATGTGCAATTCCACAATGTTCTTTTTTTATTTTTTTTTATTTACAGAGTACACTATATGGTAAAAGTGACCTGGCAGTATTATTCCCCAGGTCAGTACGAGTATGCAGCCACCAAACGTAGTTTGGTTTTTTTAAGTGGTGAAAAAAAATGGAAATTTGTAAAGAAAAAGTTGCTTTTTTTGTTATTTTCTGTGACCCATAACGTTTTCATTTTTCTGGATCTGGGGCTCAGTGAGGGGTTATTTTTTGTGCCCAGAGCTGAACTGGGTGTGCAGCCATGACCCAGCAGCTCTGCTCTGCCAAGCAGGCGATTGTGTGATCGCTGGTCTAAAGGGGGCTTTACACACTACGATATTGTTAATATTTTATCGTCGGGGTCACGTTGTGACGCACATCCGGCATCATTAACGATATCGCAGCGTGTGACACTTACCAGCGACCTTAACCGACCTCAAAAATGGTGAAAATCATTCACCATGGAGAGGTCGTCCCAAAACCAAAAATTGGTAATGGTTGATTATCGATGTGGTTTGTCACTCCTGCGGCAGCACACATCGCTGTGTGTGACACCGCATGAGCGAGGAACGTCTCCTTACCTGCCGCCGGCCGCAATGCGGAAGGAAAGAGGTGGGCGGGATGTTACGTCCCGCTCATTTCCTCCCCTCCGCTTTGATTGGCCGGCCGATTAGGGACGTCGCAGTGACGTCGCTGTGATGCCGAACGTCCCTCTCCCTTGAGGGAGGGATTGTTCGGCAGTCACAGCGAAGCCGCCGTCAAGGTAAGTGCGTGTGACGCTGCCGTAGCGATAATGTTCGCTACGGCAGCGATCACACGAAATCGCATGCACGACGGGGGCAGGTGCTTTTGCGTACGATATCGCTAGCAATTGCTACCGATATCATAGCGTGTAAAGCCCGCTTTAGAGTATGTGCACACGATCAGGACACGCTGTATCATTTTCCTTGTCTGTCTCTGTCTCTTTCCCTGTGTCTCTCTCTATCTCTTTCCCTATTTATATAAAGTGAAAGCTGCAAATCAAATTCATTCTTTCTTTCCCTGTCTGTCTCTTTCCCTGTCTGCCTCTTTCCCTGTCTGCCTCTTTCCCTCCTCTTTCCCTGTCTCTGTCTCTTTCCCGGCCTGTCTCTTTCCCTGTCTGTGTCTGTCTCTTTCCCTGACTGCATTGTCACACGCCAACATTCCATTTAAGGGCGTGATTGCGCATCCTTCTGAAGTTCTGGCTACACTGTAGCTCCCAGCTTCATTGACTTTAATGGAGGCAGTTTTTTTGGCAAATAACTGTAAACCAAGGGCTTAAAATTTCCCTTGAAAACATAGTCTATGACGTTCCCTGAGTCAAATGGAGTGTCTGTGAAAAATGTTGTGATTGTACATGCGACGGTGCGAATTCCTTTAGCGGACACACACACACACACACACACACACACACACACAGCTTTATATAGTACAAGATATAACTTGTTTTATATAAAGTGCCAAGGTGCTATATATATTAAACAAAATAACCCACCAATTATATGTAACTCCGGTCAAGGTGTACAAGACTATATTTATAAATAAAATTCTATAATATATATTAGTGACTTGAATAATTTTAGAGTAGTTCTAAAATAAATAATATAATAACTATAATCAATTTAAGGTGCTCAATAAATAACTATCAAACAACTAAGATTAGTGAAAAGGGCCTAGTGCTTTATCAACTTCCCCCTGTCCAACACCAAACAATTCAGGAATTCATATACCAAATAAGTGGAAAAAAAAAGTGCCAAATGTTTAGATACTTCCCCCTATCCAACTCCTAACCATTAAATTCAACTGATTGCTCAGATATGCAAGTACAATATATGGGTTTAATAGAAATAAATATATGCTTACTGATCTAGGCTGTGCTTTGTGCGCCCCCCTCACGCTCCTATGTACGTTTTGCTCTTTTCTTCTTCAGGGAGCAAAGAAGAAAAGAAGAGCGAAACGTACGTAGGACCGTGAGGGGGGGGGGGGTCGCACAAAGCACAGCCTAAACCAGTAAGCACTTATTTATTTTTATTAAACCCGTATCTTGCACATGCATATTGTATATAGCTCAGCAATTAATTTACTATTTAATGGTTAGGTGTTGGATAGGGGGAAGTATCCATAAGCATTTGGCACTTTTTTTCCACTTATTTGGTATATGAATTCCTGAATTGTTTGGTGTTGGATAGGGGGATGTTGATAAAGCACTAGGCCATTTTCACTAATATTACTCTAAAGGGGGCTTTACACACAACGACATCGCTATTGAGATGTTGTTGGGGTGACGGAATTCGTGACGCACATCCGGCCTTGTTAGCGATGTTGTTGCGTGTGAAACGTACGAACGACCACTAACGAGCAAAAATACTCACCTAATCGTTGATCGTTGACGCGTCGTTCTAATCCCAAATATCGTTGATGGTGCAGGACGCAGGTTGTTCGTCGTTCCTGAGGCAGCACACAACGCTAGGTGTGACACCCCAGGAACGACGAACAAGAGCTTACCTGCGTTCTCCAGCAATGGGGTGGGCGACACTTTTTCAGCTGCTCTCCGCTCCACCGCTTCTATTGGACAGCTGCCGTGTGACGTCGCTGTGCCGCTGCTTGAACCGCCCCCTTAGAAAGGAGGCGGTTCGCCGGCCACAGCGACGTTGCTAGGAAGGTAAGTATGTGTGACGGGTGTAAGTGATGTTGTGCGCCACGGGCAGCAATTTGCCCGTGACGCACAAACGTCAGCGGCGGGTGCTTTCATAAGCGACATCGCTAGCGATGTCGCTGCGTGTAAAGCCCCCTTAACTGTTAGTTGTTTGATAGTTATTTATTGAGCACCTTAAATTGATTATAGTTATTATATTATTTATTTTAGAACTACTCTAAATTATTCAAGTCACTAATATATATATTATATATATATACACACATATAGATATATATATATTATAATAGAATTTTAGTTATAAATATAGTCTTGTACACCTTGACCTGAGTTACATATAATTGGTGGGTTATTTAGTTTAATATGCATGTGTATATTATAATATATATATATAGCACTTTGGCACTTTATACAAAATAACTTAAATTAAGGTAATACTAAAATATAATAAAATCTAAGGCATTAATATATAACTGTATGGTTATTAAGTTTATCATATATAGCACTTTGGTAGTTTACTTAAGATATATTATACTATTTTTTAGAACCACTGTAATTAATTCAAGTTATTAATGTATATATTGGTGTTTGAATTTATAAATATAAATTTTATACTTGGACATGGGTCATTTTTTACTTGTTGGTTATTAAATTTAATATATGTAGCACCCTGGCACTTTACACTCAATAAATTCTATTTTAATATTTTCACTAAGGATTTAATTTATGGTCGTTCACTATAAAATTTAATTTTGTTACATTTCTTATTAAATTATTGGATGAATGTCACCTCACTATAGCAATTACTAACTATTTATAGTTTTAGGGTCTTTTTAATTACCATAATTATGCGTTGGGCATAATACTTGTATGTCGTTGAGTTTGTGCAACCCTTATGTTTTGTGGTTTTGGTTTCTGTCGGTGTAAGACGGTAACATGGTGGTGTTCGGAATGTACTGTAGTGATTACTTCCAGACAAATGTATTTTTTTTTATTAATTAACGATACTTATACTTAATTACAATTTCTTTCTTTCGTTATTCCTGGAGAGCCCATTTAAGTTAACGGGCTATGTCTCCCTTTTATCTAACTCTGGCACACTCTGTTAAAGGTTGTTAAAGGGAACCTGTCACCACTTTTTTGGCGTATAAGCTGCGGCCACCACCACCGGGCTCTTATATACAGCATTATAACATGCTGTATATAAGAGCCCAGGCCGCTGTGAGAACATAAAAAACGCCTGTAATACTTAAATAACGGTCGCGCGGTGGGCCTAATGGGCGTCTCCGTTGTCTGGCGCCGGCACCGCCTCTTTTGGCCATCTTTGTTCTCCTTCTCTAGCCGCGGTGCATGACGGGTCCGACGTTATACACACTCGTCGGCATTCCGGTCCTGAGCAGGCGCACTTTGATCTGCCCTGACTTTTTTTTCTAGTCAACAGTTGTGTTTTTTAATATTTGTATGAGATATTTATTATGCTCTTTTAATGTATATGAATAAAGAATTAATTTTTCATGACCTCTTGTTCGGCTTTCTCTTTTGGTGATATACATGATAAATCCGAATGATCCTTATAGTCCAAGGTACCCCCACACCTGCTATAACCTTTTGACAGTAATTATTGTCATATATATATCTGTTGGTGTGGTACGGGTTATTTTCTTACTATTGGTGTTCATTTATAATTAAGCAATGTGTTATTTTTTGTGCGTCCTCTCATGTTTGACAAGCACTGAGCTGTATGTAAAACTCTTCCCACACTGTCCGCACGTGTATGGCCTCACTCCCGTGTGAGTCCGCTGGTGTTTTACAAGGGAGGACATTTGTGTAAAACACTTCCCACAGTCAGAGCACGAAAACGGCTTTTGTCCGGTGTGAGTTCTCTCGTGATTCACAAGGGCCGAGGTCTGAGAAAAGCTTTTCCCGCATTTTTTGCATGCATACGGCTTTTCACCAGTATGAATACGGACATGCTTCACCAGAGCAGAGCTATGAGAGAACGTTTTCCCGCAGTCTACACAAGAATATGGCCTCTCCCCTGTATGTGTTCTCTTATGATTAGCCAATGCAGACTTGTCCATGAATGATTTTTGGCATTCGCTGCAAGCATAAGGTTTCTCTCCTGTGTGTGTTCTCAGATGTTTTAGCAGCCCAGAACTTTCTGTGAAGCTTTTGTCACATTCATTACAAGCATAGGGCCCCTGTCCTGTGTGAATCCGCTGATGGCGCACCAGATGGGACCTCCGAATAAAACATTTTTCGCAATGAGAGCACGAGTATGGCTTCTCACCCGTGTGGGTTCTCGAGTGAGTGAGAAGATTGGAGCTCTGAGCAAACCTTTTGCCACATTTGCTGCACACGTACGGCCGCTCCCCTGTGTGTGATCTATGGTGTCTCACAAGGTGCAACTTACATATGAACCTCTTGTCACATTCACTACAGGCAAATGGCTTCTCCCCGGTGTGCGTCCTTTTATGTATGACAAGCTGGGAACTTTCAATAAAACTTTTTCCACATTTCCCACAGGAATATGGCCTCTCGCCTGCATGGATTCTCTGGTGTCTTAATAGATGGGAGCTACGGTTGAAGCATTTTCCGCAGTCCATGCATTTGTAGGATCTCTCAGTGATGTGGGACTTATGCTCAGACGTCACTTCAGACTTGGTGGTTCTTGACCCAATCCATGTCATTCCTTCAGATTGGTGACCAATGTCCTGAACTAAAAATTTATCACCATTATTGAAGCTTTGGTTTACCAGGTCTCGTCTTGTAGACTCTTCTGAATACATCGGCTGCTCGATACCATTGCACTTTTGCCCTTGTAACATAAGTTCCTGTTCGTTGGACACAGAACTTTCCACTTTCCAATCTTTAGTGGACACATCAGTCTCATCAGAAAAACACTCCTGCTCCCTTTTCACTGCGATGGATGACAGATCTAAAACAGAAAAACAGAAGAGTCACATGTAACTTATATGCACCATGGTCGGTAGACACCTAATCAACCAGGGTGAGAGTTTCATTTAGACAATGACCAATTTCCTATGATAGGTGACGAAGGAAAGGACTCAACCAAAAAGCAGTAAATGGGGACCATAATGGGATTAAATATTTAATTTAAGGAATCCTTTCCCTAGAGGCACACAAGCCACCAGGTGTCTGAATTAAAAATGTATTACCATTATAGAAACTTCGGTCTACTGGGTCTTGTCTGGCAGAGTCTCTGGGAAGACAGACCGATGTCTCAACTCCATTGCACATTTGCTCTTGTAACATAAGTTCCTGTTTGCAGCCTACAGAATTTTCCGCTATCCAATAAGTGGTGGACATATCAGTCTGAGAAAAATACTCTGACTCCTCTTTTACTGTGATGGATTGTGCAGCTGAAACAAGAAATACAAAAGATTTACAGTATTTGATCCTTGCCGATTTTGCAAGTTTTTCCACCTAAAAAGAATGAAGAGGTCTGTAATTTTTATATTAGGTACACTTCAACAGTGACAGACAGAATCACCCCCCCCAAAAAAATCCAGAAAATCACATAATTCCGCCAACAGTTGTTGCCTTCTCACCAAGCTGCTTGCCTATTGTCCTGTAGCCTTCATAGCCTTGTGCAGGAACACAATTTTGTCCCTGGTATTGTTAGAAAGCTCTTTGGTCATGGCCATGGTGGAGAGGTTGGAATGTGATTGAGTGTGTAGACAGGTGTCTTTTATACAGGTAAAGAGATTGCTGTGCACATGTTCCATCTTACGTCACTTCTTTTTACATGGTCATTTGTCTGGTGGCCCCTGCTTGGAAGCTGCCCGCTCTCTACACTTCACAGGATCGACCCAAAGACTCCGGTGGGGAGTCCGCTGGAAGAACGATCACAAAGCTTATTCAGGAAAGCAATTGCCTGGATTTTCCTGATGTGACTGTCTGGAAAAACTCAGCAGCTAAATCTGCGTCTAAAAAAAACAAAACAAAAACAACCCAACAAAAACGCTGTGTGCACTTAGCCTTAGGGTAAGTTTTAGGGTATGTTCACACAGTTTTTTTCAAGAAGTTCAAAACCCATGACTTTTCAAGTAGAAACTGCTTCAGGAAATTCCTTTTAGGGAAGGCTTTGTGGTGGTTTTTCTTTTCCTGAAGCTTTTTTGAAGAATTTATTTTTTTTTAGGACTAAAAGGGTTTTTTTGCAGCTTTTTTTATTGGACAGTTCTTAGTTTTTAGAATTTTCCATCAGGGGCCGTTAAATAAAATTGACATGCTATGGAAGAAAACAAGGTTGAAAACTTCTTATATGAACAGCAAAGTGGATTTCCTATAGAAATTCCCTTTGCTATAGTTTTTCAAACAGTTTTTGAAGTTTCTGCTCCAAAAATTCCTGCAACCCCCCCCCCAGTGTGAATGTTGTCTTATTGTACGTACACGAAGATAAATAGAAGTCTATACAATCAGGGTGGGATTCTGATTTAGATGAACTTGTAAAGTTGAAAATCAGGATTCTATGAACTTTGTAGGGGATTGAAAATTCCGTAATTTCGAGACTAGATATTGGCTCGATCACGTAATCTGTTTTCTATATTGAAATAAGTTGCATGTAATTGGGAACAGAGATGGAAAAAAACTACTGAGTAGCTTGTATGGCTTTGTCTAGGACCATCATGCATTCCCAGAAAGGGGTGTCTCCTGACCCCATTACAGCACTTTGAAAAAAAGAAAAGGAGTTGGAAACATGGCCATGCGTGAAGTTTTATGGCAGTAGTAAGGGCTGGGGGTGAGTTGTATGAAGAGTATGGGTCTTCTATTTTATATATTACCTGTGGAATATAAATACTAGATCACATAAATTAAGTACAAAATAGCTTTATTACCATTATAACAATTTGGGTCTGCCAGCTCTTGCCTTGTAGAGTCTTTTGCATGAAAGATCGGCTGCTCAAGTCCAGTGCAATTTTGCGATTTTACCGAAAACTCCTGCTCCCGACTCATAGAACTTTCCGCCTTCCAAAATTTTGTGGACACATCGGTCTCTGAATAATACTCAGGTTCCTCTTTCACTAAAAATGGTGGCATATCTGCAACAGAGAAATAGAAGACTCATACGAGGCCTTTGTTGTTTGTACATCACGATCAGAAGATATCTACCCAATCCTGGTGGGATGTCCATTATTTCCCTTTGATGACACCCCTGTTGCTTTCGGCAAAGCGCGTTTCCATGATCTTTTCTCCATCCATAGGTGCCCCTGGTTTGCCATGCTGTCTACTACCACAGCATCAATTCTGCCTGAGGGGTTTCCATTGACCCTTTTCCTTGTTTGGACTCCTTATACCTATAGATCCTTGTAACATGCACCTTCTTAGCTTGCATTACACGTCCGTCATGCTCCACATGGATTTGTGTTTGTTATTCTGTATAGGTTTTTGGGATTTATACATTTATTGATCTAGGCCATTCCCCTTTTCCTTGAAACAGCATTTGACATATCTTGCATGTGTTTCTTTCATACTGGTGGTTCTGGGATTATCTTTACTCATATACCTCCTGGGGGAACTGCTTATTGCGCCATTATGGACCCATAGGGTTTTCAAGCATAATGTGATGACTGTCACAAGGTGGCACTAGACACTACTTATATGCAGTAAATGGAGTAGTAGTCAGACAGGCCGGGATCATAAACCAGGAGGGCACGACAGTACATGGGGGGCACGACAGTACACGGGGGGCAGACAGAGACGAGGTCAGGATACAAGCTAAAAGTCATGGTTCCAGGAGAGTATGTACAAAATAAAGGTAGCAGGCAGGGACATGGTCAGGAGGAAGTCCGAGGTCAGAAGCCAGGAAGTCACAACAGACACTGCGGAGTACAGGCAGACATGGATAAACAATAGTCCGGAGTCGAGAGACCAAGATCTGAACACTGAGCATCACGGGAGTCAACAGCACAACTGTAACCAGCAAGTATGACTGGTGGCCTACTGAGCTAACACGCTCCCTAAAGAAGGAGAGGAATAACCGGGAACGAGAAGCATCTGCGAAAACACCTCCCAGGACAGCGTGAAACCCAGTGCTGTGAAACAAGCCGCAGAGCATTCATCCTGCAAAATGCTCTGCACCATAGGCAACACATACCGGCTCTGCAGGTGAGCACAGCAGAACAATACATAATGTTCTGCACATAGGAATCGTGACACATACTAAAAAAAACCCAAAACATTTAAAACTGAGTGGTACTATGTGTTTTCTATAGTTACCAATACAATTGTATAATGTTAACAGAATCTAGGTGTGCACATCGTTTATGCAATGTCTCGTTCTTCCTTTGTCATACATGGTTTAAAACTTTGCATGATGTGGCACCCTATATTATTTATTTAAATAGTGGAGCAAACTGCTCTATATATCAATGTAAGAAAGAAATCCGGCGATGTAAAAGGAGTCTTGTGTCAAGGATGTAGAAAAAGTTTCTGTAATGTGTCCACTAATAAAAATAATAAGACACAGACATCCAAAATAGTATAGAAAAAAAACAGAATAAAAAGACACCCCCTAAGAAAACCAACGCGTTTCGGCTTATGCCTTAACCATGATTAAGGCATAAGCCAAAACGCGTCAGTTTTCTTGAGGGTGCCTTTTAAATCTATTCTTCTATACTATTTTATATGTTGTTGATCGTTTTTATTAGTGGATACATTACAGAGCCTTTTTCTACGTCCTTGACACAAGACTCCTTTATGTCGCTGGCTTTCTCTCTTTCGTTGATATTGGACCTTAGTCGAAATCGGGGCTTATCCATGTGGAGTGGGAGCAAATCCACAAGGGTAGAATGCTGAGCTGACTCGCTCTCTTAGATAGATATTTTATATATATATATATATATATATATATATATATATATATATATATAGTACAGACCAAAGGTTTGGACACACCTTCTCATTTCTAGAATAACTATTAAGAGGAGACTTTGTGCAGCAGGCCTTCATGATAAAATAGCTGCTAGGAAACCACTGCTAAGGACAGGCAACAAGCAGAAGAGACTTGTTTGGGCTAAAGAACACAAGGAATGGATATTAGACCAGTGGAAATCTGTGCTTTGGTCTGATGAGTCCAAATTTGAGATCTTTGGATCCAACCACCGTGTCGTTGTAGAAAAGGTGAACGGATGGACTCTACATGGCTGGTTCCCACCGTGAAGGATGGAGGAGGAGGTGTGATGGTGTGGGGGTGCTTTGCTGGTGACACTGTTGGGGATTTATTCAAAATTGAAGGCATACTGAACCAGCATGGCTACCACAGCATCTTGCAGCGGCATGCTATTCCATCCGGTTTACGTTTAGTTGGACCATCATTTATTTTTCAACAGGGCAATGACCCCAAACACACCTCCAGGCTGTGTAAGGGCTAGTTGACTAAGAAGGAGAGTGATGGGGTGCTACGCCAGATGACCTGGCCTCCACAGTCACCAGACCTGAACCCATTCGAGATGGTTTGGGGTCAGCTGGACCGCAGAGTGAAGGCAAAAGGGCCAACAAGTGCTAAGCATCTCTAGGAACTCCTTCAAGATTGTTGTAAAAACATTTCCGGTGACTACCTCTTGAAGCTCATCAAGAGAATGCCAAGAGTGTGCAAAGCAGTAATCAGAGCAAAAGGTGGCTACTTTGAAGAACCTAGAAAACAAGACATATTTTCAGTTGTTTCGCACTTTTTTAAGTATTTCATTCCACATGTTTTAATTCATAGTTTTGATGCCTTCAATGTGAATCTACAATTTTCAGAGCCATGAAAATAAACAAAACTCTTAGAATGAGAAGGGGTGTCCAAACCTTTGGTCTGTACTGTATACATACACACACATATAATATATATTATATTATACACACATATACATATATACACACACACACACACACACACACACACACACACACACACACACACACACACACACACACATACATACATACATACATATATATATATATATATATATATATACACACACATATACATACATATTATATATACACACACACACACACACACACATATATTACACACACACACACACACCCCGTTTATACTAGAGTATAAGCTGTGGCCCCTAATTTACCACAAAACACTGGGAAAACGTATTGACTCGAGTATAAGCCTAGTATGAGAAATGCAACAGCTAGTGGAGAATTTAAAAAATAAAAGTGTATACCACTAAAATGTAATGTGCTCATATTTTCTCCTGTCGTCATATGCCCCATCCTTCTGCCCCAAAGTAATGTGACCCAAAGTAATGTGACCATCCTTTAGTAATGTGCCCTGCAGTAATGTGCCCATCATTTTAGTAATGTTCTCATTCCGGTCCCCTTCTTGTCCCCTATTCCGTTGTTCTCACACACACACACACAAAATTATACTCACCTGTCCTCTGTTCCCGCGGTCTCCTCGGCTGCTTCTTGCAGTCCGCAGACACGTAGACCCCTCAGTTATCTCTCCTGGAGCCGCCGCTGTAGGCTATTATTATAGCCTTACTGCAGTTGAATGCTTTGCAGCGCCGTAAAGTATTCAACTACAGTGAAACCATGACGGCAGCGGCCCTGTGCAGCGGACACGATCATTGAGGGGGGCTTCTTGCAGTCCGCAGGCACACAGACCCTTTGGTGATCTTGTCCGGTGCACATAGCCGCCGCTGCTGTCATGGATTTACTGCAGTTGAATGCTTTAAAGCACCACAAAGCATTCAACTGCAGTAAAGAGACGACAGCAGCCTGCAGCGGCGGCTCTGGGCGAGATCACCAAGAGGTCTATATGCCTGCAGACTGCAAGAAGCAGCCGAGGACATCGCAGGAATAGAGGACAGGTGAGTATAATTTTTATATGGGAACCTCACTTGAGTATAAGCCGAGGGGAGAGTTTTCAGTATAAAACAAAAATGGGCTGAAAAACTCGGCTTCTACTTAAGTCTATACGGTATATATTACGAAAGCACAGTGTTGTGAAGCACAAGGTCACCTGCCCTGCTGGTGCACTGTTGCTGCGGTGGTGGTTGGCATGCGGCGCCGCACCTTTAAGGCTTAAAATAAGTTATGGACCCATTCAGGGGTTCGCTGTGACATGTCTGTGGGCTTCATACAGTCTTGATCAGAATGTTAAACCAAGAATCTCATATTCAGATATATAAATTTTTGCCTAGCGGCATTAAAGTATGATTTTGGATGTACGGTTCATGCCTTTTTCTACAGTTATTGCATATAACGGATATAAATACTAGATCACAGCAATAAATAAAAAATAGCTTTATTACCATTATAAAAACTCGGGTCTGCCAGCTCTTGCCTTGTAGAGTCTTCTGCATGAAAGATCGGCTGCTCAAGTCCAGTGCAATTTTGCGATTGTACCAAAAGTTCCTGTTCACGGCTCATAGAACTTTCCGCTGCCCAATATCTCATGGACACATCGGTCTCTGAATTATACTCAGGTTCCTCTTTCACTACAAACGGTGGGCTATCTGCAACACAAGAATAGATTCATACAAGGCCTTTGTTGCATGTACACCGTGATCAGGAGAGATCTACCCAACCCTGGTGGGATGTTCATGAAGGCAATAGAGGTCTAAGAGCAAGTGCGTTATTTTCCTAAAATTGGGGAAGATGTAAAGGGGCTCTCTCTCTACAGAAGGGATATTCTGAAGCAAAAGAAGTAAAATGTGTAGAGGATAAAAGGGAGTCCCAATAAACATTTCTTGACCAGGAAACCACAGATGAAGCGGGGGGGGGGGGGGGGGAATAAATAATAGTACAATACACAGTATACTCATAGTTCTCATTGACAACAGGCTTTCCTGTATCAATAGGTTTAAAGAGGCACCCAAATTGAAAAATAGTTTAAATAAATATATTTTTATTTACTTCTAACAAACAATCAATTGAGTGATTCATGTAGAAGACCCAATGCGCGTTTCGCACGTAGCTTCATCGGGAGTTAACGGGGTTCTTCCAGTACAATGACATTGAGGACCTATCAAGATCAGATCGGTCGGAGTCTGAGGCACCTCCTCTCCTCAATCAGCTATTATTATCTTCAACGGCACTGGCACCGGAGATAATAGCTGATTTGTGAAGGTAATTCTACCCAAGAGGAGGGTTATGGGTGTTGGTTATGTACTATGGGTATATTTGATTTATATATATTGGTGAAATAAAAACATTGAATGAATGTATGAAGTAAAAAAAAAAATAAGTATTACCATTATATAAGCTTTGGTCTTCTTCTGATTGACAGGTCGGCTGCTCCACTCCATTGCTCATTGGCGTTTGTAACACAGAATTTTCCGACGTCCAGTACGCAGAGGACCCTTCAGTCTCTGATTGATAGTCCGGTTCCTCTTTCACGCTGACGAGCTGCAGATCTGCAAAAGCAAAAGAAGATTCATATGTTTTATATTATATATGCCATGGTCAGCCCAAAATTCAACTAATCATGGAGAGATTTTCATGTACACCAGGGTGGTCCACGAGCTGAGTTTCTTTCCTATCAATGGTGATGAGAAAATGGGCTCAAATCAAGGAGGACAGGGTTAAATATAATTTGTAAAAGGCAAGAGCTAGAAAAGAGGTGGGTCCTCACTCCTTTGTCAAAGATTACACAGTAGCGGTGGCCCAGAGAAGGATATTTTACTAAAGTAATATGCAACGACATGGTAAAAAGGTGAACTGAAGTTGGGTGGCACCACTGGAGAAGACCCAAAGAAGCCACCGCATTTTTAGGTTTGCACTTAACCAAACTAATGTCAATGGGGAGATATTGGAGACAGGACAGGATCAGCTTTCATCATGGGCCACCAAGGAGGTGTCTTAGCGGATCTTCGTTTCAGATAACATTACTTTAGGAACTGCGACAGCCAGGATCGTGACGATTTTCAAATTGCAAAACAGAAGGAACTGGGGAGAATGGGGCCGAAATAACGATGGAATGGTACAAAGACACAAAACCGGTGAGGTGAAGGAATTTACATGACGTCAGATTTCCTTTGTCATCTACACTCACCTGTTGTACAGTAATGGTCTTGAAATTCTTCAATTATGGAGATTATTTTAGGTTTTTCAAAGATGAATCCTGTGGAAGCAAATTGGAGAAAAATCTTAGGTCAGACGTTAAAATGGAGCTCATCATGAAGTTCAGAGATTGCAGTGACTTACAAGTGCAAGGAAGAGAGTAGAGCTGTGTGTCATTACGTACACCTCTCTGCATTCTCTGTGATTACAAGTGCCAGGAGGAAAGTAGAGCTGTGTGTCATTACATACACCTCTCTGCATTCTCTGTGATTACAAGTGCCAGGAGGAGAGCAGAGCTGTGTGATTACATACACCTTTCTGCATTGTGATTACAAGTGCCAGGAGGAGAGCAGAGTTGTGTGTCATTACATACACCTCTCTGCATTGTGATTACAAGTGCAAGGAAGAGAGTAGAGCTGTGTGTCATTACATACACCTCTCTGCATTATCTGTGATTACAAGTGCCAGGAGGAGAGCAGAGCTGTGTGTCATTACATACACCTCTCTGAAATATCTGTGATTACAAATGCCAGGAGGAGAGCAGAGCTGTGTGTCATTACAAACACCTCTCTGCATTATCTGTGATTACAAGTGCCAGGTGGAGAGCAGAGCTGTGTATCATTATATACACCTCTCTGCAATATCTGTGAATACAAGTGCCAGGAGGAGAGCAGAGCTGTGTGTCATTACATACACCTCTCTGCATTGTGATTACAAGTGCCAGGAGGAGAGCAGAGCTGTGTGTCTGGGATAGATGCAGAATGGTGTAATAAGCTTCTGACACTCAGTGTAACATTGTTGGACATATCAGTCTTATCATAACACACAGAGAAATCCAGTTCTGACCTTCTCTTGGGCATGTGTTCCCATATTTCCCCCCATATGCCTCCTGCTTATAATTGGGGAATGTCATGAAAAAAGAAAAAAAAAAAAAGAAGTTAATGCCCCAGAGAAGAATCTCTGCCAACGGCGCAAAGGTTATAGTGGAAAAAGAGAATTTTGTTACTTACCGTAAATTCTTTTTCTTATAGTTCCGTCATGGGAGACCCAGACCATGGGTGTATAGCTTCTGCCTCCGGAGGACACACAAAGTACTACACTCAAACGTGTAGCTCCTCCCTCTTAGCATATACACCCCCTGCTAGCCAGTCCTAGCCAGTTTAGTGCAAAAGCTGAAGGAGGACATCCACCCACAAGTAGAGACAGAGTAAAACCCGGAACAACCGGAACCTCTGTCTGCAACAACAACAGCCGGTGAAGACACACGGAACAAGAAACCTGCCAACAGGCAATAGGGAGGGTGCTGGGTCTCCCATGACGGAACTATAAGAAAAAGAATTTACGGTAAGTAACAAAATTCTCTTTTTCTTTATCGTTCCTATGGGAGACCCAGACCATGGGACGTTCTAAAGCAGTCCATGGGTGGGAATAAACAGACAAACTGAGAAGTAGGCGAAACCTAACTTCACAAATGGGCGACAGCCGCCTGAAAAAAGCGTCTGCCCAAGCCCGCGTCTGCCGAAGCATGAGCCTGCATTGGGTAGTGCTTCGAAAAGGTATGCAGACTAATCCAAGTGGCAGTCTGAAAGACCTGGTGAGCCGTAGCCTGGTGCCTGAAAGCCTAAGAGGCACCGACAGCTCTGGTCAAGTGTGCCCTGATCCCAGGCAGGGAAGGCACTTGAGTACACTGGTAGGCATCGGAAATGGCCGACCTAAGACGAAGCAGGGTCGGCGTAGATGCCGAGAGACCGCTACGCTGACTAGTGGTCAGCACCAGAGAGAGGTGCACCGCCTAATAACAGCGGTGCGAGACACATAGATCCGGAGCGCCCGCACCAGATCCAGGATATGCAACGCTTTTTCAAAGCGATGAACAGGAGCCGGACAAAAGGAAGGCAGGGAAAATGCCCCGGTTAAGGTGGAAGCAGCAACCACCTTAGGGAGAAAGTCCGGAGTCGGACGGAGACCACCTTGTCTTGATGAAAAACCAAAAAAGGGGGTGACTCAGAAGAGAGTGCAGCCAAAACAGAGACTCTCTTGAGGGAAATTATGGACTAGAAAGACCACTTTCTGTGAAAAACGAAACAAAGAAACCTCAATAAGAGGCTCAAAGGGGGGTTTCCGGAACCCGTGAGGACCGGATTAAGGTCCCAGGGCTCCATAGGCCGCCGGTAAGGCGGAATAATGTGAGATGCGCCCTTGAAGGAGCGCACCTGAGCCAGTCTGATGATACGCCGCTGGCACACACTGACAGAGCCAAGAGCTGTCCCTTAAAGAGGGATAGTCCTAAGCTGTAGACCGGACTGTAGAAGGGACAGGAGGGTCGGCAAGGCCAAAAGGCCAAGGACACTTTGGAGCTCGAGTCATAGTGGAGATGACTTCAGGAGGGATACCAGAAGTCGTCAAGATCCAGGACTCAAGAGCCACGCCGTCAATCTGGGAATCCAGAATTCTGGCGGAAAAAACGGACCCTTTGAAAGAAGGTCTGGACGGTCCGGAAGATGCCATGGCAACACTACGGACAGATGGAGCAGGTCAGGGTACCAAGCTTGCCTGGGCCAGTCTGGAGTATGAGAATGACCCGACGGCCCTCCTTACTGATCTTGCGCAGGATTCTGGGCAAGAGCTAGAGGGTGAAACACGTAAGACAGACGAAGCTGGGACCAAACGTGCACCAGTGCGTCTGCCGCAAAAAAACCTGAGGATCGTGGACCGCGGATGGACAGCTGAGATAATCTGCCTCGCAGTCTTCACGTCTTGGATGTGGGCTGCGGATATGGTGGACTAGGAGTCCTTCGTCCACTGAAGAATGCGTTGAGCCTCCAACATTGCCAGGCGGCGGAGTGTGCCGCCCTGGAGGTTGATGTAGGTAAACGCTGTCCCGTCGTCTGACTGGACTCGAATGTGCCCAGCCGCCATGAAAGGCTTAAAGAGCTAGAAACACAGCTCTGATTTCCAGCACATGGATCCAGAGGGCTGATTCGGACAGAGTCCAAGCGCCCTGCGCTCCGTGGTGGAGAAACACTGCTCCCCAGACGGATAGGCTAGTATCCTGGTGAGGATCACCCGGGACGGGGCCAGGAAGGAGCGTCCCTGAGACAGAGTGGCCGAAGCCACCACAGAAACGAGCCCCTGGTCTGTGGCGAAGCCACCACCCCGTGGAAGGAGGAAGTTCGCTTGTTCCAACAGCGGAAAATATCCAGCCTCCGAGGAGGAGAAACTGGGCAAGGGAATCGCTTCCCTTGACGCCACCATATGATCCAGTACCTGTATTCTGATGGAACGACGTCGACCGCCAGCAGAGGGACTACTGTTTGACTAAGGCAGCTTCACAAGTGCCGACAGAGTCTCGAATTGCGTCCCTGGGTCGAAGTCAGAGTGGTCTTGACAGAATGACAAGCCACCCGAATTGGTTAGCGTGGCGAGAGTGAGCGAGGCACTCTGCTAAGAGTCTGTACTGGATGAAGCCCCGACAAGAAGGCCGTTCAGGGCAAAAGATCACTGCCAACCCCTAGAGGTGCAGGACCCTAATCACAGCTGCCCCAACCTTGAGAGTACTCGAGGGGCCGTGACCAACCCCAAGGGAAGAGCCACGAATTGGACCACTCCGATTGCAAAACGTAGCCAACGCTGATGAGAGGCTGCGATTGGCACCTGCAGATAGACATCTCTGATGTCGATGGATGCTAGGGAATGTCCTTGGGTTATCAATTGAGCCGGTTCGGAACAAGACCGAGACACCATGTGAAAACGCCGCACCTGAACATGCTTGAAAAGCTTGAGATCCAGGTCGGAAGTACCCGCCCTCTACGGGGACTAGGAATAGATTTAAGCAGAAATCTCAGAACCGTTCCCAATTGGGAACCGGTACAATTACTCCATTGGCCTGCAAGAATGCCACGGCCTGCGAGAAGGCGGCGGCCTTGGAGCAGGGGGGAGTTGACAGAAAAAATCTGTTTGGCGGGTGGATAGAATTCTATCCTGTAGCCATGGAGATGTAATCCCGCACCCACTGATCGGAGACGTGTTAAAATCATACGTCGCCAAAGTGGGAGAGCCTGCCACCGACCTAGGACGTTGCTTGCGTGGCCAGATAGCCCGGAGGAAGCTGACTTAGTGGCAGCATCTCCTGCGGTTTCTGAAGACGCGGCTTCGAGCGCCATTTGGGTTTACGATCCTTGGCCGAACTAGTGGACGAGGCCGAGGGCTTAGAAAACGCTCAGATGGAGGAACGCAAGAACGAAAACCTCCACTGATTCCTGCCCTGGACAGGTTTCCTGGTTTGAGATTGTGGCATGGAAGAACTCTTCCCGCCAAAAGCTTCCTTAACAATTTCATCCAGTTGTTTTCGAAAGACTGGTCCCAACAAAAGGGAGCCCAGCAAGGAACTTCTATAGAAGCATCTGCCTTCCACTTCCGAAGCCACAGGAGCCTGCGGATAGCGAGGAAATTAGCCGAGGCCACCGCGGTGCGGTGAGAGTCTCCAGCATGGCAGACATGGCATAGGATGAAAAAGCTGAATCTGGAAGTTCAGGCAACCATTTCGGGCATAGAGTCCCTGTGAGGGAATGCATCTCCTCTAGAGAAGCAGAGAAGGCTACGAAAGCCCGCACTGCTATAAAGCTGAGGAGAACGAGGCTCCTGCTGCCCCTATACAGATTTGGCCAGAAGGACAACCTGGTGGACAGCAAAACTATAAATGAGGAGCCATCAGCCACTGATATAACGGTCCGTGCTGAACCACCCTTGGTGAATGAGCCCACTCCTTGACCACCACTGGTGGAAAGGGAAAAAGTCATGAGACCCACACTTCATGGGAAGCGTCTGTCCGAGCAGACTCTGGGCTTGGTCACAGAGGCCTGAAAAACTGGAGTGGTTAAGGAACACACTCCTTGTTCTCTTAGGCAAGGTAACTCCGGCGGATTAAGGTCCAGTACAAAATTAATGTACAGTGGGATCCTTATAGAGGTGCCGTCAGCCACTGATACAACTATCCGGGCTGAAAGTCTAGACACCGGATGGACCACCCTTGGCGAATTAGCTCACTCCTTGACCACCTCTGGTGGGAGGGAGAAACAGTCATCAGAACTCCGCTTTGGGGTCTGACAGGACAGGCTGTGGGCCTGGACACAGTGGGCTGAAAACTAGAGAGGTTAAGGAACACACTCCTTGTTCTGTTTAAGGTATACTGATGCCTTTCTGCCAGCGGGGAATGCTCTCCTGATACAGGCGGATGGAGGTGCAGTACAAGTATAATGGACGCAATCCAATCATTAGCATCTGCGTCACCTTCGGACAGATCAATGGTACATAAAGTAGCGTCCGAGCCCCTGGTAGGGACATCCTCCTCATCCAGTGAGTCAGCTCGTGAATCAGAGCTGCGGAACGGGGAAGGACAGGGGACCCTGCGTCTCCATTTTAGGAGGACGGGGTCTGAGACCAGAAGGAGAGTCCTCCGTGAGCTTTGCTGAGCGAGTAGCAGCAGAAACACCCTGAGAAGGGGCCTAATGCATGCTCAGCAGAGTCCGGGACAGTCATCCCTTGGAAACAGCGGATTCTGCCCAAACCGGGGGTTCAGCCACCGAAGCCGGAGCAGCTGGAGGGACCACTGATGAGCCTCCAGGCTGACCCTGCGTCTCCTGTGTCTATGTGCTCGGTACAGGCCGTACGAGTCTTCATACAGTGCAAAATAAACACAGCCCTGCAGCCTTGCTCTGATGTGAGACATGCTGCAGAGGTGGGGGCTCTGACCAGAGCGGCCCCCAGCAGAGTATATAACAGATAAAATAAGCAGCTGCACAAACCGGAGGTTGTGGCTGCCAGACCGTTTAACAGATATTTCTGTTCCCCCAGTCCCTCAGCCCAGGCCCCCACTTGTCACAATGTGGAATCTCTGTGCCTATGCAGGCACAGAGAACGCTGAGAAAATGGCGACCGGAGCGAGGAGAGGGGGCGGGGCCTACTCTGAGAGCGGCAAATGAGGTAGACAGGGGAGGGAATCCTTCCTCAGTGAGGAGTGTCCCTTCCCTGTGCTGCACAGCCGCTGGGCGGAGCCGCACTGTCCCTCTGCATGACTGACATGCAGAGGCAGTGGAAACCGAAACTAGGCCTCAGGCGAAGCCGGGGCCTAGATTTAAACATGCGGCCGGCGTGCAGGCACCATCGGCGCGGTTCTCCAGTGAAAACTGGAGGACCGGCCGGAAATGTTAACACAAACATAAAACACACTCTCCCCAAAAAATAAAGTATAAAGGACCCCTGGAAAGACCACTTTCTGTGGTAATAACGTCTCATGTACTTAGCTTGTGAGACGCAGGTGCCAGGTCCCTGGGGGATGAGCGCTCCGTCCGACAGGATCCTGAACAGGGCTGTGGATGGAGACCGGTCTCCTGCAAAGCAGTGAGAACCGTGTTGGCTCCCACTTCAAGCCAGAACCCCAGGGGATGGCGAAGGAGCGCGGCATGTGAAGGCTCCAGCCTTATAAAATCAACCTTAACAGCACCGCCGACACAGTGGGGTGAGAAGGGACATGCCGGGAGTCCAGACTGGACCCGCTTTTCTTCCAAATCTTTGAGAAAAAATCAAAAATCAGAGAATGCATGTGTGTGTGACCTCCTGAAACACAAAGCATTGAACTGGCTAGGACTGGCTAGCAGGGGGTGTATATGCTAAGAGGGAGGAGCTACACGTTTGAGTGTAGTACTTTGTGTGTCCTCCGGAGGCAGAAGCTATACACCCATGGTCTGGGTCTCCCATAGGAACGATAAAGAAATTATCAAATAAATTTAACTAGCAAATATCTGCAAAACAGAGATAGGGAAAAAAAATTCAGATCTTTAGCCATTTCATTACGATGTGGCCAGTTTAGCATGTAAAAGAAAGTGAAAGGTCCTCTTTAGGGTGCATTCAGACATCTGTATAAATTTGATTGTGATAGGACCACAATACACGGACTGGCCAGTGGGTCTCCCAACTTGAGCGTGAGAACTTTATATATGTCTACGAAGCTGTTATGCTCAGGTCGAGAGACCCGCCGGCCAGTCGTGCATTGCGGTCCACTTTATACGGATGTCTGAATGTACCCTGAAGAGGAGAAATCACTGCTCTGCAAAAACAAGGAAGAGTTTACAAAAAGATATAAAGGCATTGAAGTTTCCTAGAGGTGTAGCAAGCTTGCTGATGCTCTGAGGCTGCTTTGGTTCCTCTGGCTCTGGAAACTTACAATGTCTGGAGGACAACATGGATTCTATCAAGTATCAGGAAATCCTAGGAGAAAACATCATGTCTTCTGTGAGGAAACTGAAGCTTCGGCATCATTGGATCTTCCAACACGACAATGATCCCAAGCATACCTCTAAGTCCACCAAAGGTTGGTCTCAGAAGAAGTCCTGGATTTTGGAGTGGTCATCCCAACCACTTGACTTGAACTCCATAGAAAATCTATAGTGGGATGTCAACAAGAAGAGTGCAACTGCAAACCCAAGAATATTAGTGACCTGGAGGCCATTAGCCATGCGGATTGGGCCAAGATCCCTCGGGACAGGACCAGAAGCTGGTGTCTGGTTCTGCATCAAAAATGAAGCAGGTCATAACAGCTAGAGGGGCTCTACTAAGTATTAAAGATGCTGGTCATGAAGGTCATTTTGAGATGAATTTGGAGAAACCACTTGATATATTAGTTATGTTACTTACATTGTTCTTGTTTCTTTGGTTAATTGCAAACAAAAGAAATTTTGTGACTTTTGCTAATAAATATATATACAATATAGGGTCTTCAGGGGTGTAAAGGATCTCCCATTTCTCCTTCACCTTTTATAAACTACCTCCATATCTGCAGTTATCAGCTCAGTGTCACCCGACCGAAACATATCTCAAATTCCCGACAGGCATGAAATGTGTAAAGGGGAAGATGAGGGGTTAAATGCAGACAGCAGCCCAAAAAAAAGTTCTCCTTATGACCATACTGTCTTACCCAGAGAAAAAAGCGTGTGGTAATTCTGCAGCATGACGTCCATGTACATCAGCTTCTCCGCCATTCCCAAGCTCTCCCACTCCTCTGCCGAAAAGTACACCGCCACATCATCAAACCTGATGGGAACCTAAGATATAAAGAAAGAGTACTAAGGAAGTAACAGCTTAATGCGGATCTGTCACCAGATTTCACAACACTCTTTAACCTGATGATGCTGGTGTGGTTACATTAAAAATCAATATCAGAATGGCTGTCTAATGTATTTTGAAAGGTTCAATTTCATCCCTGCCGAGCAAGCTTTATAGGCAGTTCCTCAGTGTCCCTCCTCCCTGGTGCAGCTGCTGAGATCTCACGCTGCTCAGTACAAGCTGCAGTTGTCATGTAGGCTGGGAGGGTGGAGATAGAATAACTGTAAGTCAGATAAGGAGGGCAGGGATCGATGTCACTTGGATACTTTCTGACAAGGATTTTCAAAGTAAGTACACCAGCTTTATCAGGTACAGGAGATTATTTATTAAAGGGATGCGGTGTGTATTGTGAAATCTGGTGAAAGATCCATTGTAAAGATCCAGAGCCCTGAGGCAAATTAAACTCATGTAAATATTAATGGCTACGGACATTTCTAGGAAAGGCTTTCTGGATGTAAAATAGCAAATACAGTGGGAAACAAAAGAAAAAGTTGAGAAAAATAAAGAAAAAGTTCAAATTAAACTCCCTATCCCCCCTCCCCCAATCAAAAATACATATATATATATATATATCTGTGTATATATATATATATATATATATATATATATATATATATATATATATATATATATATATATATATATATATATATATATATATATATATATATATATATATACACACACACAACACACACACATTATATATAATTATATTATATATATATATATATATTATATACACACACACACATTATATATAATTATATATATAATATATATAACAAATATATACAAATTCAAGAAGCTATATTGATGGAGAAATAAAAAAAAGTTATGGTTCTTGGAAGAAGGGCAGGAAAACACAATCGAAAAACCAAAAATCGCCTGGTGGTGAAAGCGTTAACTTCATATATCTTGACACATTGCTGGTGCTTGTAACCCTTTAAAGGGGATTGTAACAGGTGGGCATTTCCGATGCATGACCTCTATTGGTACACATGAATGAATGAAGAGGGGTCCAGAGTCAGGGGCTGGGACATTTTTCATATCCCTGAAGATGTCCCCAGAATATGACGACCGTAGGGTGGCATCCCAATAAACCAATGGGTTAACATGAAAAACACATAGGATGGTTTACCTGTCAGGGCAGCACCCGGTGCAGCATCTTACCTCTCGGAGCAGGGAATCCATATGTAGCTTCAGTTTAGACATCAGGCCCAGAGAAAACGCAACTGCGGCATCTAAAAAAAAAAGCCGTAAAAGCAGAAAAAAAGGGATTTAACAGCTAATTTACATATTAAGAAAAAACGGGATTTCTCTGGAATAAGACATTGGATCGCAGATCTCAAGGTGGTATATTTTTCAGCATCCTATGACCTACATGCCCTTCTAGGAGGATAGAGCCTATGGGCATTCCCTTTAAATACCGTATTTTTCGGACTATAAGACGCACCGGACTATAAGACGCACCCTGGTTTTAGAGGAGGAAAATGGGAAAATAAAACTTTAAGCAAAAAATGTGGTCATGACACACTGTTATGGGGCGAGAATCTGCTGCTGACACTGTTATGGGGGTAATGTCCCCAAATTCTCTACTAAGGTACCCCATCCTGGTAATGATCCTCCTGCCTTGTATATGATCCTGCTATAAACCCCCATCCAGCCTGTTCACATACCCCCCCATCCAGCCTGCACATACCCCCCCCCATCCAGCCTGTTCACATACCCCCCCCCCCCCCATCCAGCCTGTTCACATACCCCCCCCCCCCATCCAGCCTGTTCACATACCCCCCCCCCCCATCCAGCCTGTTCACATACCCCCCCCATCCAGCCTGTTCACATACCCCCCCCCCATCCAGCCTGTTCACATACCCCCCCATCCAGCCTGTTCACATACCCCCCCCATCCAGCCTGTTCACATACCCCCCCCCCCATCCAGCCTGTTCACATACCCCCCCCATCCACCCTGTTCACATACCCCCCCCATCCACCCTGTTCACATACCCCCCCATCCAGCCTGTTCACATACTCCCCCCCATCCACCCTGTTCACATACCCCCCCATCCAGCCTGTTCACATACCCCCCCATCCAGCCTGTTCACATACCCCCCCATCCAGCCTGTTCACATACCCCCCCCCATCCAGCCTGTTCACATACCCCCCCCCCATCCAGCCTGTTCACATACCCCCCCCCATCCAGCCTGTTCACATACCCCCCCCATCCAGCCCTGTTCACATACCCCCCCCATCCACGCCTGTTCACATACCCCCCCCATCCAGCCCTGTTCACATACCCCCCCCATCCAGCCTGTTCACATACCCCCCCATCCAGCCTGTTCACATACTCCCCCCATCCAGCCTGTTCACATACCCCCCCATCCAGCCTGTTCACATACCCCCCCATCCAGCCTGTTCACATACCCCCCCATCCAGCCTGTTCACATACCCCCCCATCCAGCCTGTTCACATACCCCCCCATCCAGCCTGTTCACATACCCCCCCCATCCAGCCTGTTCACATACCCCCCCATCCAGCCTGTTCACATACCCCCCCATCCAGCCTGTTCACATACCCCCCATCCAGCCTGTTCACATACCCCCCATCCAGCCTGTTCACATACCCCCCCATCCAGCCTGTTCACATACCCCCCCATCCAGCCTGTTCACATACCCCCCCATCCAGCCTGTTCACATACCCCCCCATCCAGCCTGTTCACATACCCCCCCATCCAGCCTGTTCACATACCCCCCCCATCCAGCCTGTTCACATACCCCCCTCATCCCTCCTGCTCATATACGGTACTCCCATCCTGCTATATGCCCCCATCGTGCTCATATACCATCCTGGTATATGGCCTGTATCCTATAGCACAGAGAAAAAAAATAAACGTTTATACTCACCTTTTCCTCACTCCCTGCAGCACCGATCACATCTTCCTCTCTGGCACGCTGACCTGTGTGTGTGGAGCCGTTCCCCTGCTGCATCGCGATGTCTTCCTGTCTGTGCCGATCAGCTGACCGGCACAGACAGGAAGACATCGCGTGCAGCAGGGGGCCGGCTCCACACACGGGGACGGGTGAGTGTACTGATTCACTGCACCCCGCGCTGGTAATGACGCGCGGGGGACAGTGAATACAGCCGCACATGATCACTCCAGGCTGTAATTGCCAGGAGTGATCATGCGGCCAGCTCTTTACTATGCGCGCGTCCCCGCTCGTCCTCCCGCCCACCTGTCAGTGCCGGCTTCAGCGCTGAGAGATGGGCGGGAGGATGGGCGTGCATATGTAATGAGCGGGCACACGTGGTCACGAGCAGGCGCTGCTGCTGCTGCCTGCTCGTGCCCCCGATGACCTGCAGCACCCTCATTCCCAGCCGCAGCCCTATAGTCAGACCATAAGACGCACCCCCAACTTTCCCCCAACATTTGGGGGAAAAAAAGTGCGTCTTATGGTCCGAAAAATACGGTACATGTATTTGGTAGCTGGAGCAACTGGATTTGGCTTTTCCAGATTAATTAAGAATCGGTCAGTGAGCTCATTCTAATGCAGTTTGCAATTTTTACCTCCTGTCAGCTGCTTTATGACCACAAACCACAAAGAAGAGGTGATCTTCCATGTGATGATAGATCAGCTGGGAGACGCTCTGTAATAGAGGTACAAATTCCCTGTCAGGAAGAGCTCAGTGATTACTCTTTGTTATCCCATTCCGCAGCCAATCAGACACACACATATCTGACTGAGCACTCCCAAAGGCAGCCTAAGGCTATTTTTGATTAATGCTGCATCCTACCTGCTCTTTAAAAACTTATAGACTTTATGCGGAAAATCCGCAGGTAAAAAAAAACAAAAAACACACCTGCGTTTTTGGTGCATTTAAGCAGGCTTTACACGCTACGACATCGCTAGTGATGTCGTGAGCGATAGGATTTACCAACGTCGGTGGCGCGTCACGGGGTGATCGCTGCCGTAGCAAACTATCGCTACGGCAGCGTCACACGCAATTCCCTGTTC
Organism: Anomaloglossus baeobatrachus; assembly: GCF_048569485.1. NCBI lineage: Eukaryota > Metazoa > Chordata > Amphibia > Anura > Aromobatidae > Anomaloglossus > Anomaloglossus baeobatrachus. The sequence goes on along the minus strand of NC_134356.1, from coordinate 634,017,441 downwards.
ACCAACGTCGCTGTGGCCGCCGAACAATCTCTTCTTTAAGGGGGCGGTTTGTTCGGCGTCACAGCGACGTCACTAAGCGGCCGCCCAATAGAAGCGGAGGGGCGGAGATGAGCAGCTGGAACATCCCGCCCACCTCCTTCCTTCCTCATTGCCGGCGGCCGCAGGTACGATGTTGTTCCTAGTTCCTGCGGTGTCACACATAGTGATGTGTGCTGCCGCAGGAACGACAAACAACCTGCGTTCCAAATGAGGAACGATTTTTTGAAAATGAACGGTGTGTACACGACGAACGATTCGACACCTTTTTGCAATCGTTACTGATCGCAAAAAGGTGTCACACACAACGACATCGCTAACAAGGCCGGATGTGCGTCACCAACACCATGACCCCGACGATATCTCGTTAGCAATATCATTGTGTGAAAATGGGCCTTTACATGGTAGAAACACACCAAAAAAAGAGAATTTTGTTTACTTACCGTAAATTCTTTTTCTTATAGTTCCGACATGGGAGACCCAGACCATGTGTGTATAGCTTCTGCCTCCGGAGGACACACAAAGTACTACACTAAAAAGTGTAGCTCCTCCCTCCGAGCATATACACCCTCTGGATGACCACATCTAGCCAGTTTAGTGCAAAAGCTGAAGGAGGACATCCACCCACAAGTAGAGATAGAGTAAAACCCGGAATAACCGGAGCCTCTGTCTACAACAACAGCCGGTGAATACACACGGAACAAGAACTGCCAACAGGCAACAGGGAGGGTGCTGGGTCTCCCATGTCGGAACTATAAGAAAAAGAATTTACGGTAAGTAAATAAAATTCTCTTTTTCTTCATCGTTCCTTATGGGAGACCCAGACCATGGGACGTCTCAAAGCAGTCCATGGGTGGGAAATAAACAGAAAACTGAGAAGTAGGCAAAACCTAACTTCACAAATGGGCGACAGCCGCCTGAAGGATGCGTCTGCCCAAGCTCGCATCTGCCAAAGCATGAGCATGCACTTGGTAGTGCTTCGAAAAGGTGTGCAGACTAGACCAAGTGGCAGCCTGACAGACCTGCTGAGCCGTAGCCTGGTGCCTGAAAGCCCAAGAGGCACCGACAGCTCTGGTCGAGTGCGCCTTAATCCCCGGCGGGGGAGGCACCTGAGAACATTGGTAGGCATCGGATATGGCCGACCTAATCCAACGAGCTAGGGTCGGTTTAGAAGCCGAGAGACCCTTGCGCTGACCTGTGGTCAGCACAAAAAGAGAGCTGCACCGCCTAAGAGCAGCGGTGCGTGACACATAGATCCGGAGCGCCCGCACCAAATCTAAAGTATGCAACGCTTTCTCAAAGTGATGCACAGGGGCCGGACAAAGGGAAGGCAATGAAATGTCCTGGTTAAGGTGGAAAGGAGACACCACCTTAGGGAGAAAGTCCGGAGTCGGACGGAGAACCACCTTGTCTTGGTGAAAAACCAAAAAGGGTGACTCCGAAGAGAGCGCAGCCAAATCAGAGACTCTCCTGAGAGAAGTTATGGCCACCAGAAAGACCACTTTCTGTGAAAGTCGAAACAAAGAAACCTCCCTAAGAGGCTCAAAGGGGGGTTTCTGTAAGGCCGTGAGGACCAGATTAAGGTCCCAGGGATCCAGAGGCCGCCGGTAAGGCGGAATGATGTGAGATGCGCCCTGCATGAAGGTGCGCACCTGGGCCAGTCGGGCGATACGCCGCTGGAACAACACTGACAGAGCCGAGACCTGTCCCTTGAGGGAATTGAGGGATAGTCCTAGCTGCAGACCGGACTGTAGAAAGGACAGGATGGTCGGCAAGGAAAAACGGCCAAGGAGCATGGCCGGAAGAGCGACACCAGGACAGGAAAATTCTCCAAGTCCTGTGGTAAATCCTGGCCGAGGAAGACTTCCGAGCCTGAGTCATAGTGGAGATGACCTCGGAAGGAATCCCTGAAGCCGTCAGGATCCAGGACTCAAGAGCCACGCCGTCAATCTGAGAGCCGCAGAATTCTGGCGGAAAAACGGACCTTGTGAGAGAAGGTCTGGGCGGTCCGGGAGATGCCACGGCACCTCTACGGACAGACGGAGCAGGTCTGGGTACCAAGCTCGCCTGGGCCAGTCTGGAGCAATGATTATGACCCGAAGGCCCTCCATTCTGATCTTGCGCAGGACTCTGGGCAAGAGAGCAAGAGGGGGAAACACGTAGGCCAGACGGAACTGGGACCAATCCTGAACCAGCGCGTCCGCTGCCAAGGCCTGAGGATCGTGGGAGCGAGCCACGTAAACCGGGACCTTGTTGTTGTGCCGGGATGCCATTAGATCCACTTCCGGAGTGCCCCACTTGCGGCAGATTGACCGGAACACTGCCGGATGCAGGGCCCACTCGCCGCTGTCCACGGTTTGACGGCTGAGATAATCTGCCTCCCAGTTTTCTACGCCTGGGATGTGGACTGCGGATATGGTGGACTTGGAGTCCTCCGTCCACTGAAGGATACGTTGAACTTCCAACATTGCTAGGCGGCTGCGAGTCCCGCCCTGGTGATTGATGTAGGCAACTGCTGTCGCGTTGTCTGACTGGACTCGAATGTGCTTGCCCGCCAACAGGTGGTGAAAGGCTACGAGAGCTAGGAGCACAGCTCCGATTTCCAGCACATTGATCGAGAGGGCTGATTCGGATGGAGTCCAAGTGCCCTGTGCTCGGTGGTGGATAAACACTGCTCCCCCAGCCGGATAGACTGGCATCCGTGGTGAGAATCACCCAGGACGGGGCCAGAAAGGAGCGTCCCTGGGACAGAGAGAGGGGCCGAAGCCACCACTGAAGAGAGCTCCTGGTCTGTGGCGACAGAGCCACTAGCCTGTGCAAGGAAGAGGTCCGCTTGTCCCAACAGCGGAGAATGTCCAGCTGCAGAGGACGCAGATGGAACTGGGCAAAGGGAACCGCTTCCATTGACGCCACCATCTGACCCAGCACCTGCATGAGGTGCCTGATGGAATGACGGCGGGGCTTCAACAGAGAGCGCACCGCCAGATGAAGGGACTGCTGTTTGACTAAGGGCAGCTTCACAAGTGCCGGCAGAGTCTCGAATTGCATCCCTAGGTACGTAAGTTTCTGGGTCGGGGTCAGAGTGGACTTGGGCAGATTGACAAGCCACCCGAATTGAACAAGCGTGGCGAGAGTGAGCGAGACACTCCGCTGACAGTCTGCACTGGATGAAGCCTTGACTAGAAGGTCGTCCAGGTAAGGAATCACTGCCAACCCCTGGAGGTGCAGAACCGCAACCACTGCTGCCATGACCTTGGTGAATACACGAGGGGCCGTGGCTAACCCGAAGGGGAAAGCCACGAATTGGAAATGTTCCTCTCCGATTGCAAAACGTAGCCAACGCTGGTGTGAAACTGCAATTGGCACATGCAGATAGGCATCTCTGATGTCGATGGATGCTAGAAAATCTCCTTGGGTCATTGAGGCAATGACCGCTCGCAGAGATTCCATGCGAAAGTGCCGCACCTGAACATGCTTGTTGAGAAGCTTGAGATCCAGGATGGGCCGGAAGGAACAGTCCTTCTTGGGGACTAGGAAAAGGTTTGAGTAGAAACCTCTGAACCTTTCCCGGGCGGGAACCGGTACAATTACTCCGTTGGCCTGCAAGGATGCCACGGCCTGAGAGAAGGCGGCGGCTTTGGAGCAGGGGGGAGTGGACAGAAAAAATCTGTTTGGCGGGCTGGAAGAAAATTCTATCCTGTAGCCGTGGGAGATTATATCCCGCACCCACTGATCGGAGACGTGTTGAAACCACACGTCGCCAAAGTGGGAGAGCCTGCCACCGACCAAGGACGTTGCTGGCGCTGCCAGATAGTCAAGAGGAGGCTGCCTTAGTGGCAGCGGCTCCTCCGCTCTTCTGAGGACGCGGCTTCGTGCGCCAGCTGGGTTTTCGATCCTTGGCTGAGTTAGTGGACGAGGCTGAGGGCTTAGAGGATGACCAGTTAGAGGAACGAAAGGAACGAAACCTCGACTGGTTCCTGCCCTGGACAGGTTTCCTGGTTTTGGTTTGTGGCAAGGAAGTACTCTTCCTGCCAGTAGCTTCCTTAATAATTTCATCCAGTTGTTCACCGAACAGCCGGGACCCAGCAAAGGGGAGCCCAGCAAGGTACTTCTTGGAAGAAGCGTCTGCTTTCCACTCTCGAAGCCACAAGATCCTGCGGATCACG